>NW_019416443.1:43518-480325 GCF_000390285.2 Anoplophora glabripennis
AAGCAGCTGCTGAAAGTGTCCCCCTCCTTGTTCCAAGCACTTTTCACACCTGTTCCTCAAAGAATTAAAGACATTTTCTAAGATGCTCGGGGTATTGTTAATTTCACGAATCTTGTCTATAAGTCGAGCCTGCAGATGGTTTAAATCAGGAATAGGCAGTTCAAAAATAGTGTTTTTAAGGTAAGGTCACAAAAAGAAATCACACGGCGTAATATCACATTGAGACTTATTAGTCGATTTTGGAAAACTTCCCTCAACATATCGTCTCGCCTGCCGTATGTTGCCTTGCGCCATCTTGCTGAAAGTAAAAGTTGTAATTTCGTTTTCTTCCAGCTGGTTAACAAAAGGAGCGATAATTTCTTCTCTATACCTTTGCGCAGTAGGAGAACCATTAAAAAAAATAGGTCAATAAATCCTCCTTCGATTAAAAGCACACCAAACTCCAATTTTTTGAGCGTGTAGAGGGCCCTCGACAAAAAAGTTATCTGGTTTTTTCAGAAGACCACATTCTCATATTCTGTGAGTTTACGTAACCACTTAAATGAAACCAGGCTTCATCAGAAAAAAAGGGATATTATGAAGTTCACCGTAGTTGTTTAAAAAACCATTCACAAAATACAGCCCGTCGCGGAAANTGCTTTTTGAGCCAAAAGTTGTCCCCCTCAGAAACAAATTTGACCTGTTTTTGGATTTTGCCGAAAAGTTCTTTACTACCCTGTAATGCCTTGCGGTACGTTTTCGATGGGCTACCCTGTATAATATATTATAAAAACATTTCCTAATTAGATAACTCTTAAGTTTAGTTTTAAAAAGATTATAATTTAATTCAGTCTTAATGTCTAGAGGTAAATGATTCATGAATTTAATACCCATGTATGATGGAGATTTTTCATAAAACGATGTTCTATGGAAAGGTATTCTTAATACATTGCCATATCTATTATAGTTTGGTAACTGTGACTATCAGCGTTTCTAACAAAATAACTTCCCTTTTTTAAAGCCTCTAATACACACTTATAAATATAAATACAGGGAAAAGTTAATATATTATTTTCTATAAAGTCCCAACAGCTGCTTCAAAACATTTCTTACAACTAATCACATTAATCTTGCTTCATCTATTTTTGTCAAACAATTGCAAGAGGAAACCATATACAGTTTATAAATATAAAAACAACCAAATATGACACTGATCCTAAACCCAGTCATTTTCAAGAAAAAAATTATCAAATCTCCAAGTTGATATACAAAATTTCGGTTAATTAAGAAAGCTCGACATAATTTTGGGCACAAAATTCCATAAATTGCAACATTTACTACTTTTATATTTATTTATGTTTAATTTTAATAAAATAACTAAATAGTTTATAAAGTTGATCGCGCAATACGACAACAGAACAACAGAATGACAGTGGTACGCTGTTAGCAGAACGGTCAGTTTATGTTTGACATTTAGCTTGATACTTATCAGAAGTCTTTTTGTCTACCACTATGTGGTTAGGTTTTCTGGAGATTTTACTCTTTCCTATTTAAAATATTTTGCGTACGTGAGTATCACGAAGTCCAGCAATTAAATAATACCTTTGGAAATGGCTAGATGAGCAGGAACGGCCAACCCATACACCAGATCTAAATCCATTAAACTTTAACTTATTCGGACGCATAACGAACTTAGCGTATGCCACTGAACTAGAAACACAAGAAAACTTGCGAGAGCGAATTTCTAACACTGTATAACCTTGTTGCTATATTTATTAATCTTCGTTTAAGTGGACTTTGGAATTGGACCTCGGCGAAAACAGGGCATTTAACCGCCCCAAAAGCCTCCGAATACCGGGCACACCCTGCAATAAAATCCTGAGCACGCCGGCTATCATCTTCCGAGACATTTAACAGTGTCCTAGCCGACGATTCCTTGCCGAAAGCGATTTACTACTCATAAAGTAAGTTGATAAGATCTGGTATCGAACCACCCACTCCGATCTCGAGGCGAGTGCTTTACATTTTTCCTGCGACGCAGCACGCTGCGAATGGCCCTTGGCATACGGGCAGCTCGATATGGTCGTATTTTTGTTCAGATGAGCTTCTGCGATCCTTGAGATTTTATATTCGTCACACAGGGTGATTTGGGTGTGGGTAAGATATAACCTACAAGGTGTGTTATATCTTAATAGCAGGTGTAGGGGCTTTAGTCCGCAGAGTAGTTGCTTCCCACAATATCATTAGTTATAAGAATAGGATTTTCCCCATCGTGAGACGTTCAAAAGAAGTGCATTTAAATAAAAATTCATACCTAAATGGATTCCTATGGATGTAGTATTAAAAATTAAAGAATAAGTGTTAGCGAAGTACCTCGAATAGGACAAACTTTTTAACATTGTCAGGCCTCTTAAGTATGTTGTGATGCAATACATAGTCAAACATTTTTTCGATGAAAACACGTAACATTACACTTGCTAATTTAAAAGATAAATAGCAAAGATCTAAGTATAGACCCTTGAGGAAACCTAAAGTTTGGAGGAAGGCATTAGCACTGCGTGTTAGATATTGTATATTAAAGTAATTGTATAATCGTCAATAAAGAGAGTAAATAGAAGAGGTCTAAATAAGGACCCTTGAGGAACATCTGTAGTTTAGAGGGTAGTATTAGGCTTGAAACCATGATATTGCACATCTTGGGGACAATTATGGAGATGTGAAAAATAATTTCACTAAACTACTATAAAGACCTGCATTGTTAAGGTTTTTTCTTAATTTAGAATGTTCGAGTCTACCAAAGGCTTTGAGAAGTCTGTATATATTATACAATCTAAAATACTTTACAAAAGTTGTTTGAAACAGCAATGCCATTACTGGATGGTGGATGTACAATTGGATAGAACTTTGTTTCTTAGTGTGTATAGTTTGTTGAGAGCCAAAACAGTGTGCCAAAAAGACTTTCTACTAAAGCAAAGGATTCCAATTACTACGTTCCTTAGATTTGGGCAACAGTGTATACGAAGCTACTAAAAAATGACCCGGTTTTGTCTGATTCATTTTATTGACGAAGAGAAACAGGAAATTGTTAGTAAAAAGTCCCGAAATAGCCGATATAATTTTTAGCGATTATCTGCAATACTTGGAATTTTATTATCCGTTCTCTGTTTTCGTTACTCCTCGATGAATTCTCCTAAAGTTAAGTGGATTCATTTACATTTCAAGAATACGAATATTTCTTTGAAATCTAACTAAAGCAGGTCCGATGATTTTACATTGACACAAATTTAGAATGTCGTGTGAAATAATCTCATACTGGGAAGTGTATTTTAGTACTGCTGCAAATTTGCAATTTAATTCTATTTTTACAATACGAAATTTAGGAAATAATATTACGACTTTTATATATTTATTGTATTATTGAATTGCGCATACAGTTTTTATTTTACCAAATCTCTTTCCCTAGTATAATTTTTTTATTGATAATAATAATTTACAGTGTAGCTAAAGTGTTAAAAGATTATGAAAGATTATACTCCTTTACTATGTGTCAATAATAGTTATTTATTGTATAAGTGTTTTTAGTAGCATTTTATCCAAGCAGGAATGTTTAAAGGCGAGAACGTAGTTGGGAATAATATTCTTAAGTGGATAAAAGACAATTAAAACACGAATGCAAAACAACGCTTTATCCATAATCACATCACAATCACATTTGTGGAGTCAGAATTATTGGAATTTAATAAAAAAATATTCGCACCACTTGATATTTCTTACTAGTAATCAATGAAACGTGGTAGGTTTTGTTATGCCTAAAGGTTGCTATGGTATGTTGTTTATTATTATCAATTTCAATTATTTCAGTTCTATCTGAATTTTGGTAAATATGCAAGAAAGTAATTGTGTTCCTATGGCTGTTTTTGAAGAAGCTCAAGAAGCAATTTTCCATTTATTGCCATTGCCATTATCGAGGGAAAAACGGAGAGTAATAACAATAAATAAAGACGTTATACTATGGTATTTTTTAAGTTTGAAGAAAAAATATGTAATTTCATGTATGTGGTCGAAGTATTCGATGTTGAAGACTACTATAAAGGTTTACAAAAATATAGATATTGGAAGATATAACAAGCTTACTGCTTATTTGAAGAGTGAATCGAGAAGATACAAAGCAAAAAAAGCTGCAGTATTGGAAAGAGCACATATTGAAGAATTTTTTACTGGGGCTTCTGATAAAGAATATTTAATGATAAGGATAATATCTCTTTACTTTTTATATGTTGTTAGGTATATAGTGAATTTTGAATTATTCTAGATTACATAGGTGTTTCTGGTGCCTGTCGATGCTGCATATTGACAAATTTGTCTATTACTATAAATGTAAATGTCAATGTTAATAAGTAAATAAATTAAATTTGATTTATTATAGGTTTATTTTTTTTCATTATTCTACTAGTGAAATAATAGTATATTACGTAATAAGTGTTGTAAAAAGCATTTTACGCACGAATGGAAAAGTTACGCACGACGCCGCGTAGCGACGAGTGCGTAATTCTATGAGTGCGTAATTGCATTACACCACGTATTACGTACTATACTTTACCTACGACCACTACTTTAAATACTTAAAAACCCACCGTCTGCGATCAATACAAGATTCCTATTACGTTGTACGGTAAAAAAATCGCACAGCTTGGTAAAAAATCGTACAGTCTTCCTAGCAACCGCCTAGCGACGGTCAATACAAACAGTATTGTATTGACCATTGCTAGGCAGTTGCTAGGAAAACTGTACGATTTTTTTACCGTACGTAATAGGAATCTTACATTGATCGCAGACGGTGTGTTTTTAAGTATTTACAGTAGTGGTCGTAGGTAAAGTTACATTATTCCACTAGTGGATAAAGTATAACTTTAGATGATTCATATGTGTGGATAAAAGTCCGATTATAAGGTGATTGTGGATAAAATATATTTTATATTTGCTCAACCTACTCTGAATAGCTATTTCTTTAATAATTATCATTTTGTACTAATAATATAGTTAGATAATATAGTTACTTGTTTATTGGTCCTTCATTTATGAAATTTTCCTCCTGTACCTATATCAGAAACTGAAAAAAATTGAATTTCGTATATAAGAACGTTAATAAAAAGATTATTGCCAACTTTTCTCTCATAAATAATATTTTTTAAAAGATTTGTTATAATTTCGTACCTTTGATTAGTTTTTTAGTAGCGAACTCATATTGTTTTCGAGTAAAGGAACTGCCTGCCTAAATTTAATATCCCCGATGTTAAACTGTTGCAAAAAAAGCGTGTAAAAAGCTTAATATACCACTAGGCATTTTATCCTACTAAATTTGACCTATGAGGTTTGTCCATAGGCGCAACTGAGAGGTGGACAAATCAAATTAAATGAGTTTTGATGTGTGTCAAATCACGTCAAGTGGATTTCCTAATTTCCACTTGATTATGGAATTTGATCGAGTTCATATATTTTAATTAAAAGTAGTCAGTACCAACAATCATACCCAAAAACCGTTTTTCAAAATTTTTATTTTAACAAACAACATTTTTTTTAACATTTTCGAGACTTTAAATTAAAAAATTAATTGTGTAAAAACCATTAGAGAAAATGAAATTTTCAGGACTTATTGTGTGTTTAATATTTTTTATATTTTAATAAAATATTAAAAATAAAGTTAACTTATTTATTGTCATATTTTTGATTAACTTTTAAATAAACAAATGAACATTTTAATGACTTCTCAGTTAGATAATAAAGCTTTTCTAATTTTCTCTAATTGAAAAGTACGACAAAAAAATTGCGTAAAGCGGCATTTATTCAGTAAAATATATCCTTTTTCAGCCTAACAATAGGTCATTTCTTATTAATTTATCGGTTCAGTTTCAAAATCTAGTCACGTAGTCCTTGGAACCTTTGCTATCGTGTACCGAAATTGGGATTTATTAGCGCAAGAAGCTCACCATCTACGGTTTCTTATCTGAGGATTGCGAGGTATTATTAAACCTGTGTGTAATTGTATTCATTAGAATCAGAACTTAGCTACGCAATTATCCTTCGCGCGAGAACACAAATTAACTTAACTGAGGCGTAATCTTACTGGAAACCATGGAGAATTTGTTCACATCGTTGCGAATAAGATTCAGCACTAGCATTTACAGTGACTGATGTACTATTAAGTCTATGTCTATTACCTCTACGCCAGATTTTAATGGATGCCATATGTGTTACATGATATTGGTATTGAATTGAATTGAATATTGAGCAGAAGCATTAGCACTGTATATACTATATTTTTTCCAAGATTAATATTTATTTTATGTTCTATTACAGTTAATTCCTGTGTTATCAACATCAAGTCTTAGTAAGTAAATTATCCAGTGTTGGTATCGCATGCTTCTCAAACATCGTATACTCCTAACTTTTGCGTTGGATTAAATCTTCATCGTTCCTACCTAATTTTTTGTCCCAGAATTTTTTCTTCTTTTTTTCGATAATAGAGTGTCGTAGTACGAATGCCGTGCGGATTTTGAATTCCAATTTAATTTAAGAAACCTTCCTGAAGCCATTCACGCAGTGCAAATCCCGCCAAAAGTACCTAACCATAGACAAGGAACCCCAGATGACCTACATTGCACATCGAAAGACGTAAAGCGAAAAACGAGAAGAGCCCCCATTGCTATCAAGTACGAAGTACTCAGTTTAAAGTTTTTGGAGATTAAAACGTTTCTAAATATTACAAACTTTGGACTGAGGCACCACCATACCGTCACAAATTACCAAATTTAATTACAGGTAATTCCGCTGGTTCAATTATATTTTTTTGGTGAAATCGAGATTATTTTTAATGGCGCATATATCACCAAAGTTGCCACTGGTATTGGTACTGGTACTGGTACAAGCGTTTACTTGTACAAACCGATTCGTATTCGAATGTTTGGATCTTGATGTGTTTCCAAATACAAACCGGTTTGTACAAGTAAGGCAGAACCGTAACTAAAGAATATTTCATTTATCATTTGCATATTTCCGCTTGTAAATGAGTAAGTTTCTGAAACTTGTATTTTTTTGATAACTAGCTCGTATATGTTCAATATCCTGATTGCTGTCCTTACTAAAACGTCCCCTAACATTATACATCAAGAAAATTAGCGAAAATAAAAGAGAAACTCGAAAAAAGTCCTATCCGCGAAATTATTGTAAAATTGTCTAAAGGAACATAATACAAGACATCTCTCATCTCGTGAGTCAAAAACTTTTATTAGCTAACTTTTCTATTTAAACAAATAAGTGAGGAAAACAGTTTTTTCACTTTGCAGGGAAAACCATCAATTTTAGCGAAAAGTGACTCACAGACAGCTTATAGGGAGTAAAATTATCTACAAAATGAGACTTGTTAAATTAAAATCGGTTAATAAACAAAAAAGTTATTGCAAAAAAACAAGAAAAGTGCCCATTTTTTAATTTGTTTATAACTATCGCATTTATTGTTAAAATTTTATAAAACCTATGACAAGTTGAGGGTTTTGTCATATACTTCAAAAGTGTGCCAAAAGTGGGCGCTGTAGGTGCAATAATTTGTCGTTGTGTTTAGTTGCACAATTCTATTTGTTTATAACGGAGGCTCCAAAAGTTATGAACTTTAAGGCTCTGCACAGGCGTTAATTCGACTATTCGTCGAGCAAGAAGAAGCGATTTTCGAGATTTTTCGAGAAAAATTTTTAATATTTTTTAATTTTAAAAATTGGCACTTTTTTTGCTTACTGAGGGTTACATTTACAACAAATAACAAGTTTCAAAACCTTAATTTGTAAGAGGTACAACAAAAACAAAAAGTCGATTTTTGACGGTTTTTTCGATATATCACGAAAAGTAGCAATCGATATATTTAAAAATACGAATCGATAGGTTTTTTTAATAGCTACAACTTTCTCATTTAACTTTTTTCAATCGGAGTTCAATTTTTTTTATTAACGAAAAACCGTTTTTTGACTTTTATGAATTTTTTAGGTTAACTTCGCCGTTTATGCGACACAGGAAAAAAAACACTATCCTTCTTAGAATTTTTTATTCTATATCGCCATATTTTTTGTTTCCAGGTTGTATTTTTTGCAAGCTCTTCTACCTATTGATTGGACTACATTGCAACCGTGTCACGACAAGGCACTCCATTTGCAGACCTTAGATAGACTGTAGATATATCTAAATTGCGCGATAAATACGCTCGGCGACATATCCTGGGAAATTACAACGTAATGCGTGGAAACAAATTCTAGGAAGTATTATTGTACTCCAGTTTCCTGTGAAGGCGGGTCAGGGATTCTTGATTAGATTTTACTGCGAAGTCGCTTCGCTGCAGCATCCCCGGTTTGTTTGTTTCGATGAAAGACTCAAATTATGTTTCATTTCTACGATATCAGTATCCGCAATAATTCAAATGAATTTGTTTGCACACTGCGTGGAATACTGTAGATGTTTTGCTCTCCAAACTTTAATCGAATACTTAGTTTATTTTTTTTTTCAAAATACGTCTGTGAAAATTGAAAACGTCGGTAAAATTTTCGAAATATGCCAAAATCTAGATAAAAATATTCAAACGTATGGTATGTGTTTCTTTTCTACATTCTACACGTTGTCCCAGAAATAAGTGCCAAAATTTTAGTCAAGCATGTAACTCATTTTACATATTTTTTTTAGAAAACTAATTTTGAATTTTTTTTGTTTTTCTCTCTGTTTGTTATTAAGTTATTTGGGACATAAAGTTACATCCTGTATAGTTTGACAGGAATTCGAGTCTAACGAATAACCTTCTGATTACATTCCACAGCCAACTCGAAGCAGGAACTTTTTCCTGCGCCGCAATGCTCTACAGCGATCTTGGATTAACTAAATGCCTTTACTGCAACAACCAGCGTCTTAGCAGACTTTCGCCCCATTACACCGGAGTCAATAATAACTCCACAAACGGTACGCGTTGGCTTGTAACAGCTGCTGGCCCGCCTAGGCTAGAAGTTTCGAGTAGTTTCCAAGTTACAGCAGACCGAGTGCTTTGTGCGGAGTTTCGATAGGTTGCAGTCGAGTTGTATTGTCGCTATTTGCAGCACAATAAATCATGAACGGCTTGAAAAGGGAGTTCTGGTGTCGCTGAACCGACTCCATTAAACTTTCAATTAAAGCTGACGGTGGAAGTTATTGTACGGATACTAATCCTCAATTAAAAATCATATGAAAATTATAAATCAATAAAACAAGTAGCATTCATTGCCATTCCGCTTTATAACTGTTATTGTAAAGTGTATCCCAAAATTAAAGTGAAAGGGATGTGAAAATTCATTACAAATACGGAGAGTGTGTTGCTGAGACTGTGGGCAATTTACGTGTCGCACATGGACATGTACATTTAAGAACAACTTTTACACACTAAAATATTACGATTTAATCAATCTTACCTTAGTCCAAAAACTGGTACTTAAAAATATAGAGTGTCAATGAGGAAAATTTGTTTTTATTATTTTTAAATAACCTCTGCAAAATTACAGATATTGCACAAATTTTGCGTGCGGAGTGCAGGTTTTTTGAGGCGACGAATTTAAATCCGATCATAATTTTGCTGCTGTTAATTATTAGAGGGCGGTTATTGATGGTACTTTGCAGGTCTTTAAAACATCATAACTTTTTTGTTCCTCGATATATCTGCCTCTTTGATATTTTTCTAGTAGTAACCACAAACACACACAAGAGACTTGTTTAAAGGAAACAAGCAATTTGAGGCTAATTTCGCGATATACTTACAGGGTGATTAACAAATGGTGACCAAAAATGAACCCTCGTATTCTTTGGTGAATTTTAAGGGGACTCTTTTATAAAGTTTTTATCTAGGACGCTTCCTTAAAAAGATACAGGGTGTTAAGTTTCAAAGAATGTTTTAAATTTTTTTAAATAACACAGCCACACACAAAAAAAAAAGTTGGGTATATTTTTATGCGACATATATTTTTCGTAGTAATTTGGCCTCCTGAATATGAATCTGAATTGGCCCAACACGTCACAATTTTTTCCTAACCTCAACAAACTTGTGAAAAATAGTGAAAATTGATGAAAATTTACTGGGAAAATTTGGAAAAAAATTTATTTCCACATCAAATAGTACATTTTTATGTAAAAGACTCTGCTGAATTCAAATCCACTGTCAGAATTGAGCTAGAACGTGTGGTTTTTTTTCTAACCTCAAAAAACCGAGCAGGAATCGCTATTTTCAAATTCTGAGCGGATTTTGACCAGATTTTGTATAAAGGGGTTTTTTGGGTCGCTGATTACGAATATGAATTCACATTGTAAAAATTCAAGATGGCTGATCCAATATGGCGGGTGTACTTTTTTGAAATCCACCGATTTCAGTAAAATTTGGCATCATAAGGATTGCTGGTTGATCTCACCTTCATTAATCACACATCTGGAGCCAGATTTTCATAAATCAAGGTAAAAGATTCCACTCCGTCTAAAAATGTGACTTCGCTTAAAAAAATGACTTAAGGACTCTACACATGTAATGATGTGTAGTGTGATGTGCTTGTTTCCATGGGACAAGACAAAAAAGTTTCTACTTTATTCTTTCATTTATTTAGTCGTGCATGGGCTTATGGTTTTCCAATCAGATTTTTTTAACTACTATGCAGTTTTCCTATGGCATTTAGATGCTTTTATTTCTTAATAATTTTAAAGTTCAAGGAAAAGGACACATTACTGCCACACAGCACATCACTGCATCTGCTTATGCCTTCAATCTAAAAATGTGACTTTGCCGAAAAAATGCCGCCTACTCGGCCTAAAATTATGACTCTGCCTACAAATTTTACCTTGATTTATGAAAATCTGGCTCCAGATGTGTGATTAATGAAGGTGAGATCAACCAGCAATCCTTATGATGCCAAATTTTACTGAAATCGGTGGATTTCAAAAAAGTACACCCGCCATATTGGATCAGCCATCTTGAATTTTTACAATGTGAATTCATATTCGTAATCAGCGACCCAAAAAACCCCTTTATACAAAATCTGGTCAAAATCCGCTCAGAATTTGAAAATAGCGATTCCTGCTCGGTTTTTTGAGGTTAGAAAAAAAACCACACGTTCTAGCTCAATTCTGACAGTGGATTTGAATTCAGCAGAGTCTTTTACATAAAAATGTACTATTTGATGTGGAAATAAATTTTTTTCCAAATTTTCCCAGTAAATTTTCATCAATTTTCACTATTTTTCACAAGTTTTTTGAGGTTAGGAAAAAATTGTGACGTGATGGGCCAATTCTGACCCCAGATTCGTGTTCAGGAGGCCAAATTACTACGAAAAATATATGTCGCATAAAAAGTATACCCAACTTTTTTTTTGTGTGTGGCTGTGAATTTAAAAACTAGTAAATGAAATAATTTGAAATTGGGCACATGTATTTATGTAAACACTCTCCAAAATCTGAGGGCTTTTCGTAAAATTTACATGCTCCAGTGGCGGAGATACAGGGTATCGGTGGCATATTTTTCTAAATAAAATTGTACGCCACTGCTTTACGGTAAGAACCATGGTATTTTCGAATTCGTCTTTCAATTTTCTACAAATTACCACTCTCTTTTATGTTTTTCGAAAAAAGCCTGGGTTAAAAGGGTTAAATCCTTCTGGTTTGTGTGGAGAAGTAGTGATATATTATTATTTTGTAGACACATTAGGGCCCGGTTCATCCGTTCATCCCAAAAAATACCATTTATCGCTGCATTTCGCTGAATCTAATCTGGACGAGTCCCTATTCCCCTTTTTTATAAGTTCGAGCTGTCACTCCGCCGTTTTGGAGAGTGGATGGAGCGAAGTGCGGAATTAATTCTATTGAGAGGCTTCCAGACGCGCGACTTCCAGTCACTTTGAGAAGCGTCCCCACAGTCAGACACAAAGGCAGTGATTGAATATTGCCGTTTCCCTCCTTGGCTCCCAGACCGAAACGTTTACGTCTGCGAAATAAACCTCTTCTCAATTTGTTTTCGCAAATTAACCCGTCTGATCCTCGGCAGTCGTGTACAACAATATATTTTACGCGTTCTTATCGACTATCGAAAAGCCCAGGCAAGGAAGTGTACTATATTTAAATTAAGTCTATAAATGCTTTCAATATAACAAATAATAAAAGAATATAATATTATATAACATAATACAAATACAGTACAAAACAATACAATGCAATGCAATGCAATACAATACCATACAATACAACACAATACAATATAATATAACATATACAGGGTAGCCCATCGAAAACGTACCGCAAGGCATTACAGGGTAGTAATGAACTTTTCGGCAAAATCCAAAAACAGGTAAAGTTTGCTTCTGAGGGGGACAACTTTTGGCGCAAAAAGCATAGCAAAATCTTCAACCCCCTAAGTGGGGGTGCCATCCCCCAAATTTTTTTAAATGGGAATGGGGGTCAAGTGGGGGGTCATTAGAAAGGGCTTTTAATTCTCTATACATCGATTCTTACTTTTTGAAAATCGATCCATTATTTTAGAAAATATGCAGCTTTGAAAATACGAACAATATTTTTGACGAGAAATGCGAAAATCGATTTAATTTTACTTCAAAACTTACGGTATTAGCTTGGTAAATTCCTTCAAAAGAATTCGCTGTTTTTTTTTTGGATTTGCGAATTCTTTAGCCTGATTTTGGTGAGCAAAAAATTGTCCGCTTTTTGTTTCGTATTTAGATAGGCCACAAGAAGTTGCTAGATAACTGTCTTGTGACTTGTAGTTGAAGAGTACCAATACTGCCGAGTCTTTTAAATTGATTAATTATGGTGTACTCAATTCCAGAAAGAGTAGAAATTATTGAGCTTTTTTTCAAAAACAATGAATGCGGAAATCGGGTCGCCGAACTGTTCAACCAACGGCATCCTGAGAAACATGCGTCTGGAAAAATTGTTCGCGAATTGGTGGCCAAATTTCGCGAAACTGGCTCCGTTCATAACAAAAAGAGGCAGGTTGAAAATCCGGTACTAAATGAACCTACGGAAATAGCGGTATTGGGGCAAGTGGCAATGGATAGTACGCTGAGTACAATGCAATTGGCTACTGCGACAGGAGTGAGTCGTACAAGTGTCCAACGAATATTAAAAAAATACAAATTCCATCCTTATAAGATTCGGCTAGTGCAAGAGCTAAATGAAGACGATTTTGATCGTCGTTTGCAATTTTGCGAAATAATGACTGAACGAGCGATAAACGATAATTTCCTCTTTAATGTGTGTTTTTCGGACGAGTGTACGTTCTTCTTGAATGGTTTAGTGAATCGCCATAATTGTCGTTACTGGGCTGATACCAATCCAAGGATTTTCCATGAGACACACTCCCAACACCCCCAGAAGTTGAATGTATGGGCAGGTATTTTTGGAAATTCCATTGTAGGTCCTTTTTTCCTTCCTGGAAATTTGACAGGCGATATGTACTTGGATTTACTACAAAATGTCATCGACCCAGCTCTAACAAATATCATAGAGGACGACCCTGCTTACAATGAACACGAACTGATTTTCCAGCAAGACGGAGCTCCTCCACATTACTCGCTCAATGTGCGCAATTACCTAAATGAGACGTTTCCAGGACGCTGGATAGGACGAAGAGGTGCAATTGAGTGGCCCCCTCGGTCACCCGACTTAAATCCTTTAGATTTCTTTCTCTGGGGGCACATTAAAAGCAAAGTTTACAGCACTCCACCTGATACCTTGGAAGATCTGCGAGGACGAATCATTAATGTATGTCGCGAAGTAACACCGCAAGTGCTCCAGAATGTTCGACAACGGTTTGAAGACAACCTGTATCATTGTATGCAAGTTGGCGGACAACATTTTCAGCATTTACTTGACTAATACCGTAAGTTTTGAAGTAAAATTAAATCGATTTTCGCATTTCTCGTCAAAAATATTGTTCGTATTTTCAAAGCTGCATATTTTCTAAAATAATGAATCGATTTTCAAAAAGTAAGAATCGATGTATAGAGAATTAAAAGCCCTTTCTAATGACCCCCCACTTGACCCCCATTCCCATTTGAAAAAATTTAGGGGATAGCACCCCCACTTAGGGGGTTGAAGATTTTGGTATGCTTTTTGGGCCAAAAGTTGTCCCCCTCAGAAACAAATTTGACCTGTTTTTGGATTTTGCCGAAAAGTTCACTACTACCCTGTAATGCCTTGCGGTACGTTTTCGATGGGCTACCCTGTATAATATACAGTACAATATAATATAAAAAATAATATAGCCATTACATCGGCAGACTTTTTCTAAAAGTATTTCTTTGCGATATTTTGACACTAGAAGCAATGAACACCTTGTATTTTTAATCTTTAAAATGGAAAACACTACTCTTTATATTCTTGGCACAGATTGGTACAGTCGAGTCGTTTTACTGCTTTATAGCCTCAATTTGATTCTAATGAAACGATTGGGAAACCAATTTCGCCTGAATTTATACCACTAGTCGATTAATAGGAACGTTATCACTATCATTGACCGAGTTTTGAATACTGAAATAGGGCGGACAATCTTATCAACCAGACATTAAAGGACAACTGTTAAATATTTCACATTGCATACCTCAAAAAAAAAAAAAAAGTAACACCCGCAAATACTTAAATGGTAATTTGCCAATATGTACAGGAAAAATGGCTTATAAAAAATTATTGCTATTGCTGTGATCCCTCATTTTGTGAAAAATACTGTCACAATTAATTGTAATCACATGAAAAAAGTATTTTTTGAAGCCTGCTATACAGGGTAATCTACAACCTCTAGAAGTTACAAGTATTTTAAAAATATTATTTCGTATTTTAATCAAAGTAGCCTGATAAATAAAAATTATGGTTACTATAACAGTAATTATTGTTTGTGTTTAAAGTTCAAACATTACTTAACCTTTATTAATCATATTAACAAAACTTAAGACTATAAAAATTGTCCACCCTAGATACGAATGCAAGGCTCACATCGACGAGCTAAAGATTCCGTCACTCAACGGATTAGATTTAAACAATTTTTTATGTGGTTAACTGCATCTTAAATTCTTTCAAGTAACTGCTGACGGGTAGTGATTTCAACATAGTAGACAAGCTGCTTCACATGTCTCGTTAAATAAAAGTCTAAAGGATTTAGATCTGGGGAATGGGGTGGTCGTACCATAAGACTTTGTATATAAACCAGCCTGTATATGTATAATGACCTGTATTTTGTACTTGGTTGTTTTTTAATATGAGATTTTTACAAAACTTGACTGAATTTTGAATTTTTTAATATATTTCTTTCCACATGTGGCCAAATATTCAATAAATGTAGGAAAAAAACAACAAATTGTCTTCAAACAATAATGTCCAACATGCTGACATTTAATTATTATCATACTTGTGACATGCAATAAGGATGCATCAAAATTAAACCGCATCTTTTGACGCACCTGTACGTAAGCGTTACCAATTCCTTGTACGTCTTCATCCGCATTCCATTATTGAATTTTGACAAGTCTGTTATCGTAAAGGAAATTATATATCACTAAAAATATACTGACGGGTTGTATTTCTTTTTTATTTGTCCGAAGATAAAATTAGATCGATCTGAGAGAACTTGTCGGTCATCCTTTCAATAAGAACACATCTCTGCCAGTCAGAGAAGGCAACAAAACCTCTCGACAGCTTTGCTCCATTGTTAGCAAAATGTAATATAATGTTGGCAAAATAAACCAAAACCGACGTACAGCGCCTTTAACGACTACGTGGGAAACTATGTCTGGAATAGTCTTTTATTTGTCGAAATTACTCACCTTTTGTGTGGAGGATATGCAGAAGACAGCAACGTTGGAGGGAGGCATTTTTCAATATCCTTCGCAAAATTCATCAATCATGCGCTAGTTGTCTTTATCTTAAGACGTAGATATTTAGAGAATACTTAAAAACTTTTAACTATAGCTCGTTTGCGGATGAGCGTAGCGACGACTCTTGTCAGAAACAAATTACACAGGGTCGCTGATATGTATGGAAATGGTCGATTATCTCCAAAAATAATATACTTAGCTATCGAAAAATCATAAAAAGCAAAGGCTTTAGGGTTTTTATAAACCTATTACAATAAATAAATATTAAGTACCTATACACGATCAGTCAAAAAGTCATGACGAAACAAAGTTGCTTTTTCTTTAACAGAACACTCTGTATATTTCATTCTTTTTAACCGTTTTAGAGATATAGAAGTAACTTATTACTACTTTCAAATTTATAAAAGAAAAAGGGTCCCAAATTATGAATATTTATTTTGAAAATAACATGCACAAAGTGGAGGATATGGATATGATCTAATTTTATTATTAGTTTTTTACAGAAAATAAAAAAACAATAGTTCAGGGTTGATAGAAATACATAAAACGAAAAATGTATTTTTTAATTAATGTCCTGGATATTTTAAACTTTATAAAAACAGTAGTTATGCCACAACAAAACAAGTTTTAATAAACAACAAATATTTTCTTTGAAATTCTAACTTATAAGGTGCTCAAAGTGTTCACCATTTACCTCCTGACATTAATGAATTCGCTGAACAAAATTATAATAAATCTAAAAGGGTATTGAGAGGAATAGTGGAAATTTCATGCCTTGTCCTTTCCTGCAACTCTTCGATATTTTGCGGCCTATTTTTTAGACTACATTTTTTATGTGACCCCACAGAAAAATCAAGCGGGGTCATATCGGGAGACCTAGCTGGCCATTCAATTGTCCCTCTGCGTCAAATGTGTGGAGGAGCCCCATCATGTTGAAACCATATTTGTCCGATTGGTAAATTGGGATTGTTATTGTTCGCAAATAATCGTCTAAGATCTTGAATGATATGTTCTTGTCAAAGTAATAAATATCGTTCGTTGGTCAAATTTCGGTTTATAAAATAGGATCTTATGACGTGTCTACCAATAATGCCACACCAAACATTTACTTTCTGTGGTCGTTGGGTGTAAACTTCCTCCAATTCCAATGCTGATTTTGATCTGACCTAATACCTACAGTTGTGTCGATTTACTGGTCTTTCACTTTTTCATCGATCTGTAACACCTCCAGTTTTATGAAAACGTTGAAACAGTTGATTTAGAAATATGTTCCCGATCGAGATGCAATTTATGAAAAATATCTACTACTTCGTGACAACTTCGTCTTCTATCACCATATTCTTTGATCATTAAAACTTTAATACGCTCGGCTTCACCATTTTTGCGAGAAAATTATTCACACTTAATATATATTTTTGACATGTGTTTTCAAGACGATCACTATTAGACAAACGAACCACGAGGCGTTGTTATGGAGCTAGAAACTTTCAAAGGTAACTTGATGGACTATAAACTTATTGGACTAAAATATTTTCGTATAATTTGTAAGAAAATGATAACAAAGTTCGAAAACTCTCGAAAACGGTTAAATTTAAGTACACGATGTGCTATGTGAATTTTATTTGGAATTTCGAGAAGAATTGAAATATAGAATAATATACAGGGTGTTCCATTACAGAAAAAGCAACTTTGTTTCGTAGTGACTTATGATTTTTCGATAGTTATGGATATAAGTTATGGTTATAGGATCAAAATTCAACATTTTTTTCCACTTCAGATTTGAGAAAATCGCTGAAAGAGGTCAATTAGTAAATAAAAATTGTCACTTTTCTGCAATATTTTCTATTTTTTTGAGCTATGCTTGACAGACCTATAACATTGAATAGAAATGGTCAATATTTACTAATTGACATGTTTCAGCGATTTTTTAAAATCTCAACTGGAAAAAGAATACTAATATTGTTCCGTCATTTTGGGACACTATATATTATAATTTAATTAATATATTTTATTATTATTATAAATGTCGCCTTAAAACGAAAAATGTTGCGCCGTTTCCTGTAGATAATCCTAACAAACAACAAAGTCAATGTTTATGCGCCTCAAAACTTTAACATTCAATAAACTGAGACCCAAAGTTATGCTAATAGCCTCATAATAATAAAAGGTCCAGCACAATGTATTCTTTTTGTATCTTAATAAAATTTGGCAGTCCAATAAGGGAGTCCCCGATTTATTCGCATACGATTCTAGACAAGTGCTCAGCAAAATGTCCCTTGTGTGAAATAGTGAACTTCAACGTCCCTTAACCGAATTTCCATATTCGTTTTCGTTTACTTTTCCTCATACAGCGGAAGTTTGTAAGTTTACCATTTATCTCTGGCTACTATCGCTAGGCAGGACGAAACAAGATTGTTTTTCCTTCGACTTCGTATCAGAAACGTCGAAGTTTATCGCGCTGGGTCCGGTGAAATATGACTAGTTTATCTGTTGATTCCCCCAGATCGAGTTGAAATAACATTTTTTTCTCTTTTAGTATTATCAATTTTATTAATATTCCCTTGGCGTTTCCACTCAACAGATCGTCTCTATCTACTTGTGGAGAAGTTAAAAAACTTTATTAGCCCGGGACGTTTTACTGGTGAAAGGAACTTTTTTCAGAGAGCCTGAGAAGTTTCTCTCCTCCTTTGAACCAAAACGGAATATTTATCCACTGTTTCATTTGTTTTTCGAGCAAAAAGCGTAGCGATAACTTCGCATTCATGGCGCTAAATATAAGATACATTCATAGAGGCTTGTCAGAACTTCGTCCATTACGTAAATATTTTTTGGTTATTTTTGTGAAACTTCTCCAGGATGTAATAAAATGAATCCGACACTTCCAGTGAAAAATACATTCATTTTTATAACTTTCATAAGTATAAACAACAAAGTTTTTCACGAAAAATAAATATACTGACTCCAAAAAACAACTGCATATAGATAAATAGATGATGTTGTGAAAGCTACTGATAATAACAAGTTAACTGTCTTAATTCTAGTGAACTACAGCAAAACATTTAATAAGATTGGCCATTTGCTGCTTCTACAGTTTTTATAATCGAGATCTTACTGAAAGGAAACAATATGCTGTACCTATAGAATAATCAGTTTTCTTATAACGAAGAAGTTATCAGCGGAGTGACACAAAGGTCTGTTATAGGTCCCTTATTTTCAACATTTATACGTTTCAGTTTGAAAAAGTTGCAAAACGTGCAAAACGTTATAAACAAATTGTTCCAGGGTTAGGCAAACGCCGCTCGGGAATTCGCTCTTTTTTCATTAAATAGAGCTTATCTTTACAGTAATTTAAAAAAAGAGAGAAGTCACTTAGGCCTCTTTGTTCCCAATATTTTTATAGCGTTAATTGTTATTTAACTATTGGCTGTATCAAATCGGGATTTTAAAGACAATTAAAGAAAGAGTTAAGATTTTTTAACCGAATTTGAAACCTCGGCGCTTCTTCTCCCGCTTGCAAGCCATTCATTAACATTAACTTTTACTGATGCATCGTGCAACTTTCTGAAAAAATAAGTTTAACCCTTTCTTTAATAATTGTCCTTATAGACGAGCAGTTCACTCTTAAATAAAAGGCATGAACCGACTAAATTTTTAAAACAAAAACCTACAGCATGAAACTTTTTTTATTTCATAGTGTATTTTTCTGATAATATACATATTTTTCTTATATTTTTCGGCGTTGTCAGTCAATTGTTATAAACAAAAAAGTTGTAAAAAAAATAAATTACTCGCCGAATGGCTTTGAAAATATTATTGATATTGTAAAATGGACCAAAATAAACACTGTTTGTTCTTTGACAAAAATTCGAGAAATGATTCGTTTCCGAGATATTTGCAATTTAATGTGAAAAAAGTGACGAAATCGACAAACTTTCGGAATTTTTTTCTCAAAAACTACTGAACAGATTTTAATTCTAAAAAAAAAAGATTAATAATCGGCAGATTTTTACTTTAAGATATATTCTTTTGGTATGGGTCAATCATTTTATGGAAGGTCTAAAGCGAGTAAGAAAAGTATTTTAAAGAAAATTATGATACACTTCAAATTAAAATTTTCTTTTTACAATATCTTGGATTAGATTATATTTACAATAAACATTATTATGATTTTTTTAAATCGATGTATGTTAACAGTAAAAATGTTTAAAATATCATTTTGTTTGGTTTTGTAGCCGTAGTAAGGTTTTTGCAAGTAATTAGTAAAATTTAAATATTCGATTTTTGGTTTTACAAATGGCTAAAATTGACTTGAAAGTCATACCAAAACTAAACTAAATAAGCTTTTTAAATCGTAAAATTAACCTAATAATAATAATTGACCTAGCGGTCTCGAAAAATAAAAAAGTTATTGGATAATTTATTGTATAGGATAATTATTTTATTTTTATTTTACACAAATATTAAGAGCAATAAAAGTATATTAATTTCTTTTTTATTTAATTTTTAAATAATAAGTTTTTCGTTATTTTCGACAAGTTCTTGAGTTGAAATAAGCGTTTCATCATCAATTTCGAATGGAACATTCTGACATTCATCTGAGCACGCACAGACTGCACAGCATTCCAGGTTCGATGACAAACAGTTACAATTTTTCGTAGAACATTTTCCACTACATGAACAAAAATATTTTTGAAGCATATCTAACGCAGTTTCTCCTTCGAAATAATTAAAATCCAAACAACCATTTTCGATTTTCCATCCATGTGTCAATGGATCTAGAGTTACAATTTCACTATTTGTAGACTGTTTTTTTTTACTCGCTTTAGACCTTCAATAAAATAATTGACCTATACCAAAAAAATATATCTTAAAGTAGAAGATCTGCCGATTATTATGCTTTTTTTAGAATTAAACTCTGTTCAGTAGTTTTTGAGAAAAAAATTCCGAAAGTTTGTCGATTTCGTCACTTTTTTCACATTAAATTGTAAATATCTCGGAAACGAAGCATTTTTCGAATTTTTGTCAAAGAACAAAAAGTGTTTATTTTGGTCCATTTTACAATAAAAAACTGTTCAAAGCCATTCGGAGAAATATTTTTTTTACAACTTTTTTGTTTATAACAATTGACTGACCACGCCGAAAAATATAAAAAAAAATGTAAATTATCAGAAAAATACACTTTATAAAATAAAAAAAGTTTCATGCTGTAGGTTTTTGTTTTAAAAATTTAGTCGGTTACCTTCATTTAGAAGCATCTTTTTAGGAGTGAACCGCTCGCCTATTAAAATCCCGTTCCAATACGTCCAATAGTTAATTAACAATTGATGTTATAAAAAAAAGCTATCTTGGGAACAAGGAGACGAGGTGACTTCTTTTTTTATAAAATTACAGTAAAAATAAGCTCTATTTAATGCAAAAAGAGCGAATTCCCGAGCGGCTTTTGCCTGACCATGAGACAATTTGTTTATAACTCTGTTTTGCACGTCCTATTTGCTTAGTTGTAAAAGGCTACTTAATTTCTTTTTGAAATTTTTCTTTTTGACTTTTGCATTTGTTTTTATTTTACTTTATAATTTCTAGTAAATGCTTGTTAGATTTAATTGCAAATCGCTTTTCTACAGCTGCTTAAAGAGTTGTGTAAGCAACGAAGACAACCTGTACACACTTCAGTGGCTGAAACATTTCCATTCGCTGTAATGGCGATACTTCAGCGAACAGTCTCCGTTTCAGCTGTTATCTCTGTTAAAGAGCAATAAAGTTAATTTATAGCCCAGATACCACGTCGTCGAGAGCTTTGTGTACATTTTTAACAAGATAACATGTAGATTAGCATCTGTTTGACTTATAATGTCAGAAGTTTTCCCGTACTTACCAGAAAAGTTAAGAAATATTTTCCCAGTTGAGAAATTTTTCAGAAAAGATGTTAATCTAATGGTTTAAGTGTATTGATTGATTTGACTTCGAACTGCTCCCTGCTTGCGCATAAAGATTATGTTCGAATATTATTCATATCCAAATGTTCTTAGTTGCTGCCTCACAAACAGTGTCGTTTATCTCTTACAACAAAGTTAATCGGGCGTCACTAACATTTTCCAAGTTTTGGCGGATGCGCCGATGTAAGTAGGTTGCAAGTTTTAAGTTTGTAACACTCGATATTTAGGAAACTTTAAAAGTAGTTACACTGACATAGAGTAGATGCGCTGGGACTATTAATCATGAAGAAAAAACAGTCGTTCAATTAAAATATCATACTGAAAATGTAAAATAACTTAATTTTTAACCACATCGCAGACAATGAAAGTACATAATATGTATATGCAGGGTGTCCCATTAATATTGCGAAAAAAATCAGGGGGTTTCCTTGACCAAAAATAAGAAAGAGAGTTCCTATAAACCTATGTCCGAAAATGCTTCGTTTCGGAGGTACAGGGTGTTGAAATTTAGAGAAAATACAAGGTTTTTACTAATCCTGATTTTTTTGAAATTTGGTATTTCGAGCAAAGAATTAATATCCTTTCATATGCACATTCTTAAGGGAAGTAGAAAACAAATATAAAAATTAAATGTTTTAGTTATTTACTAATCAACTTTAAAAATACATTTGAAGGAAAAACAATGTAACAAGCTAAGAAACAATAACTCACTAAACAATATTTTCTTAAATAATTAATATTAACAGAAACATAAGAAAAAATATTTAACAAACAGCAATGATATGAATATTACTTTACATACACAGGCGTTACAACAGTTGTTGAAAATGTGCACTTTCAACTCTAATACAGGCACCTATCCTACGACACATTGATTGGCGAACCTGTTAAAATATTCCGGCTGTGTGTCTGATTGTTTCACATTATGCGACAATGTGGTTTCTTAATTCGTCTATGGTTTGCACTGGAGTCGTATAAACCAAAGGTTTGAGGTGCCCCCAAAGAAAAAATCCAACGAATTTAAGTCGGGATCCAGCAATTTAGATATATATTGTTCAAATATTCACGTACAGCTAAACTGAAATGGGGTGGAGCACCATCGTGCATAAAATACATTTGCAACCTTAATGGCAATGGGATGTCTTCCAAAAGTACGGGCAATTCATCCTCAGAGATAAACATCTCCAGTAAGCCTCGGTGGTAAAAAAATGGGCCTATTAAGTGGTTTCCCACAATTCCGACCCATACATTAAGTGAAAACTGGTGTTGATGGTGGCCTTCTAATATTGCATGTGGGTTCTCGTCCGCTCATACATGATTATTATAGAGGTTCATTATGGCATTTCTAGAAAAATTCGCGTCATCCGTGAATAGTACTTCTGCTAAAAATTGAGGATTTTCCCCAATTTTTTGTCGTATCCATCGACATAAATCTAATTTTAACGGAAAATCAGTGGGTAAAAGTGCCTGAATCCGTTGGATGTGATAAGGGTATAAAAGATAATTTTTTTAAATCTTGCTAATTGTAGAACGACTTGCATTTAAGTTTCTAGTATGTCTGGTAGGTACTTGTTGAAGTGTCCTCAATTTCATGAAGTTCATCTACCTCCAATTGTAGGGTTATTGCTGTGCGGGGTCGCCCGTTTCCTGCGATAAGTTTTCGAAAACTTCCAGTTTCACTAAGACGTTGATGAAGACGGGTGAAGATAGTATGATGAGGAATTATACGATTAGGGTATTTCTGCTCATAGAGGCGCCTGGCGGCTAATGCATTACTGTTGGTCGGTTATAAAGCCGGACTATATTCGAAAGTTTGTAATACACTGTTGTAGTGATTGCTGTGCTGTTTTTCGAGAGTACATTTAATAACTGTATTTCCAAGTTTTCCAAATGGCGCATCGCGAATATTATGATAAGCTCATAATTTACGGCGAAGCGAAAATGCCCACAGGGCCTGTCAAGTGTACCGTGCAAGATATCCTGAAGGACTTGCCCCCGCACCACGAAGATTTGTTAACCTCTCTCTACACTTTTTAAATGTGATATACTGGAAAAAATTAAGCGGACAAAAAAATTCAGAAAATTTTTAGTAATTTTTTACAGGCCGTATAACAGTGAAAAATGAGAGTACATTGACGGTTATGTCACGGATTAAATCACGTAAAATTTTAAAGCTATCGAGCAGCCCGTAACTTTTTTATTTTTCAACCTAAAGAGATGCTGTTTTAAGTCACGTGACTCACCCAAAAGTTCGAAATTAGCGAACAATTCGCAATTTTCTTATTTCTCGCTCTAGAGGAATAGGGTTTGGTTTTCTGGAATCTTCAGACAAGACAGACAGACAGACGCCAGAATTATATACCGGAAAGGGAATAAAAACAAATCAGAAATTTCTTTTATTTTTGACATTGAAAAATGGCCGTATCGTATAAAAAAGGCAGTTTAAAGCCTCAAGTATCTAGTTTCAAGATCCTTTGAGAAAAAAATGAGCTCGTATTATTGCGCAATAATAGAAA
This sequence comes from Anoplophora glabripennis, assembly GCF_000390285.2. Taxonomy (NCBI): domain Eukaryota; kingdom Metazoa; phylum Arthropoda; class Insecta; order Coleoptera; family Cerambycidae; genus Anoplophora; species Anoplophora glabripennis. The sequence goes on from NW_019416443.1 coordinate 67,861, forward strand.
ATAACGCCAGAAAAACATTTTCCAAATTTTTTTATTTATTTTTAAGGGTCCACGATTTTTTTTTTTTTCATTTAGACTAATGCATAGTTCAGTTAGTTTGGTTATTTAGCTTTAGTTTGTTTGATCCTCGCATGTCCAATTGTTTAAGATATCCGGCTTTGAATGAAAAAGCATCATTTTTTCTTCGATCGCCAATGTCTCAGTAACTATTGACCATACAGTAAATTTAAAGGAGGTTTTGAAAACTTGAATAAAATCTCAAGGATATTTTATGGTTNCACTAAGACGTTGATGAAGACGGGTGAAGATAGTATGATGAGGAATTATACGATTAGGGTATTTCTGCTCATAGAGGCGCCTGGCGGCTAATGCATTACCGTTGGTCGGTTATAAAGCCGGACTATATTCGAAAGTTTGTAATACACTGTTGTAGTGATTGCTGTGCTGTTTTTCGAGAGTACATTTAATAGCTGTATTTCCAAGTTTTCTTTTGAAAATGGCGCATCGCGAATATTATGATAAGCTCCTAATTTACGGCGAAGCGAAAATGCCCACAGAGCCTGTCAAGTGTACCGTGCAAGATATCCTGAAGGACTTGCCCCCGCACCACGAACATTTGTTAAAAAAAATTGAGCTCGTATTATTGCGCAATCATAGAAAATAACGCCAGAAAAACATTTTCCAAATTTTTTTATTTATTTTTAAGGGTCCACGATTTTTTTTTTTTTTATTTAGACTATTGCATAGATCAGTTAGTTTGATTATTTAGCTTTAGTATGTTTGATCCTCGCATGTCCAATTGTTTAAGATATCCGGCTTTAAATAAAAAAGCATCATTTTTTCTTCGATCGCCAATGTCTCAGTAACTATTGACCATACAGTAAATTTAAAGGAGGTTTTGAAAACTTGAATAAAATCTCAAGGATATTTTATGGTTTTTAAAGAAAGAGATATTTATATTTTATCATCCTGAACATTAATTTGAAAAAAATGCAAAAAAAACCTGTAAATTGACAAGTTGAACTATCGAGCCGTTTTGCGTTCCAAACGATCAAAATAAAAAAGAAGACATTTTCTCGACTTTTCCCGCAATTTTAGATTAGATATTGTTTGAATTTAAAAAAGAAAATTCAAAAATTTATTATTCCAGCGTTAATCATTTTTTAACGACTTAATAACTTGGTACTATTTAAAATCAACCGTTTAGAATTAGTTTCCGAAGTGTTTTAGATTTTAAGGCACTACTTTTATGTCATGCCAAGTCCAGATCAGTTTACTGAAGCCCTATCACATCTTTTTTTTATCAAGTTTCATTTAGTTGCCCTCTGTTGATATTAGCTATCCATAAATAAAATAAATTCACAGACTTGCGTCCAAAACGACGAGAGAAAGAAATAGAGCGCACTGACTCTTTCCTGGCTTAGTCATTTACGTCGAGCCTACTAGATTACAATGAAAATCCAGATGGCTGATTAACTCATTAGGGGACATTAAGAGGACGCCCGATTTTTCCCGAAATTAAGTCTGAGAAGATTCCCGGGATTTTTTCAGGCAACCTTTTACCCTTATTAAATTTTATAAAGGAAGAGGGTTCATGGCTAAAGAAAAACGCGTTTGCCTTAAAGACGACCCAGCGAGAAAGAATTATAGTGTTTTTTTTAATAGAAAATATAAATGGTTTACCGCATACAATTATCTGATGTAAATCATTAAATAACGTATTATTTAATGGTTATGATAATGATTTAATTATTTTTGCAATAATGATTTAATTTAATGATTTAATTATTTAATTATTTTTACAATACTTAACACTGTGTTTGGAAAAGTCCAAAATATAATAAGTAGATAGTAAACATATGAAAATATATCCATTCAAATTTGACATGTACTGGGTGTTCATTAATTACATAAAAATGCAAATGCAGTATAACATAGTGCTAGATTCAATTCAGTATTCTTTAAATATACATAGTTATAATGATGTAAATATAGGTTTGCTATTGGAAATTGAACAAACGATTTCATGTAATGCTGATAAAAGTAATACAGTACGAGTACTTTTTTCTCTTCTATTTGGGGGTAGGTTTTGCATATACCTTCCGGATCCCACAGTTTCTTGGATTAGATTTGAACCAACATGTACATACGTAGACCGACCCAGTTTAATCTGCTTTTGACGTCTCGACTAGCGTAGCTCCTATTACTGCGTCACTATATTTTCAAATATAACTTTACCTGACATAGTTATTTTAATAGTAAAGTTATATTGGCTTAAAATTAGGTTAATATAAATGTATCCAGAATGATAAACTAAGTAAATCTACCTACTTATATATAATGTATGAAAATTGCAAATGCCCTTAAAAATTGAGCATAAGAATTAAGTTAAAATTTTTGAAATAACACAAGAATCAAATTGTTGCTGGATAAATCCAAGAAAAGTATTAATTAATTCCTTCGAGCTGTAAATGAAATATTGATTGATTTTGTTATACCTGTGGCTTCCGTAGTTCATTTTTTACATGCTCTTGTTTCATTCATAACTAAAACCAGCTATTTTTATGTAATATATAAACGCATTATTTAGAAATCTTCCCAAAAATGTGGTTTTATGTACAGTACCTTTTGATTTAGTATTATCTAATATTACGAACATTGCTTCTATTTTTCTATTTTCTTACTCTAAACATAGGTTTGAATTAAGGTCCCAGCAATATAAAATCAGAAAGAGTAAATAATATTTTTTATAAAACTTCCTTAAAACGCGTTTCCCATACAATTCGTTGGCTCCTGAGCTTTTGAATCATACACTTGGATTTAAAGGTGGATATAATTCATTAAGTGTTTTATGACTGTCGTTATATCATAGTAGGAATTTTCATACTTTTAATAAAGCTTCAAAATCCCGCATCAACGCGAAACAAATCGTCATAAGTATTATTAATCGCCTGCAATAAAGCAAAAATTTTATAATATAAAGCCGAAAAAGACATTAATCATACACATAATGGACACTAACCACACTTATAAAATTAAAATTCACACCACATCTCCACATTTCGAACCTTTGTGCTAATACCGATTTAATGGTAATCTCCCGCCAAAAGCACCGTAAAATTTTTATGTGGCGACTTTATCGAAATTATCGCGGCCGCTTTCGAACGCATAAAACTTAACGAGCGGTTCTCGAAGTCGATAACAGCTTTATATTTTTCAACGAGTCATTTTAGACACCATTTAATACCGCAGCGGTATCTTAAAATTTTCTGGGGAGCAATAATGATGATTTGTATTGTAACTGTACTGGTTAATATTGTCAATAAGGGTAAAAAGTGATTTAAAATTATTTGAAGAAAAGTATCTGTGATGTTTTTCCTGCCAATATTATACTGATAACGACATTAGTTCATGACTTTCGCAAATGGTTTGTACTTTCATTTAATGGTACTGTAGATCAAATCGTATCAACTGTCACATAGAAAAATATGTTAGAAGTTAACAAATACAAAACTTCCAAATAAATTGACGTCCTGCATTCTCTTGACTTGACAAGCAGTGGTTGAATCGAAAAAAATTGAAATAAAGAATGGATGATATATTATTTATCATTGAAAAAAAAAATGTTTTTAATAGAAACTGCTTCTCTTAAAAAGGTATATCGGGGTCCGAAGGAAATGAGGAGCGCAGGGGGGTCCTACGCTTTTCTTATGGGACTAAAGCCCGCTGTCAATTTGAAAAAACTAAATTCTATTGAAATTATTTGCGATAAACATTATCTATATAGCAAAGAAATCTACTCATATGCACATAGCATACAATTGACTAATTAACAACATAAAAATATCATATTTAAGTAGTTTTAAATTATATTTAATGAACGCATAAAGACTATGTAGATGTGGCAACAGCGCTAATAATTGACTAGCAGTTGTACACACTGCGAACCTACAGGCCTCGGACATCGGAGATATTGCGCGTCAAATTCGGGTAAAGATGCGTACGCGTTCAAAAATGTATTGTGTGTAAACTATGTACAATATTATTATTATACTAGAATGACCCGGCAAACGTTGTTTTGCCATATAAATTAATCCTAGGATTATTTTAGTAGATTTTTCATAAAGAAATTTCACTTCTACCATCTATATTATATTTAGTGTTATTCAGTGTATATCGTGTATATATTTTTTTTATGAATGGTAATAGTAAATGTCATTATTACGGTTGATGCACGAACAATAATAATAATGGCCGAAAACTGTAGGGAGTGAGAAACGGCTCATTGTGTGAAAGAGATCTCATCCCTACTCCGTGCTGTTTACTGGGTCAGAAGTGACACCGGTCGACGCCTGGCGGGGATAAAAAAAATGATCAAGTGATAATTGATCGGGGGTTGAAAATTATTGAATTACTAATATCGCTATTAAAAAATAAGGGTTGATGGTAGAAGGGTGAAAATTTAGGATTGTATGTATTTTTTAAGGCCACATCATAAAAAAATAAAAAAATAAAATTTTGTCCAAAAAACAACAAAAAAAAATTTTGGGGTGGACCACCCTTAACATTTAGGGGTATGAAAAATAGATGTTGGCCGATTCCCAGACCTGCCCGATATGCTCACAAAATTTCATCAAAATCGGTCCAGCCGTTTCGGAGGAGTACGGGAACGAACATTGTGACACGAGAATTTTATATATAAGATATAGCAAATATATCGTATTATCCTCGTGATTTTTATCCTTTATTTAAAATCCGTAAATCATGTGAACTGGTAAAACAACGAGAATTATGTTAATTTAGTTCTAAAGAAATGAAATGATACTCGCGCCCATCTCTCGTCCAAGTCAAAGAAAATGTTGGATGCAATTTTGAAGGTTCTGTGATAGAAATTACATTATTACTTACTGTTCGTGTTTTTAATCTCTGTTTTAGTAATGTTACAAAAGTTTTGCAACTATAACTAATTTTTTAGATATAAAGTTTGCTGAGAAATATTTATGTTCGTTCGTTATTTCGTACAAATGCTTTTATCTCAAGTATTACTAATTATATTAATAAAGTAAAGAAAACTTTATGTAACCCTAAATATTACTGGGTAATGATTACGATGTTTTTATAAACCATAAAGGGATTTATCAACTGTATTTTTCATTCCAATAAATATATCACAGCTTCCTAGTTTTTTTGAATTAATCTAAATTTTTGAAAACATTACAAAAAATCATCTGTTGTGGATAATTTATTGTTGATAACAATATATATGGGATTTTGGAAAAATGTATATGTTTGAAATCAATTTCGTTTTTATCAAGTGTTTAAAATGTATTCCCTCCTTGCTGTCAGCTGATTGCGACGTTGCCACATTAATCCTCAAGTCAGACAGAAATGCAATTATTGGTTTCTGTTTCTAATTAATACAGCTTTACCATGTTCAAAACTTACATTAGTTTTACATCAAAAATAAGATAATAATGTGTACTATATATGGAAAAGTTTTATTTCACAATTTCTACATTTTTTTCTCAGTTATGGGCAAAAAAAGAGCCGCATCGTCCATCTTTGCCATATAAACCTATGTTAAAATGAACAACTTTCAACAACAATATCTCAAAATCTAGTTTCAAAAAAATTTTCAAAAAAATATGACGCACAGAGGGAGCACTGGGTTTCAAGTTCATCTGTGCATTTGAGTAAACCCGATATACCTCCTTAAAAGAATTTTTTTTTTTCAAAAATAATTTGTTTGACCCTATCCAAACAAATCATTTATTTGTGTGATACAATTTTTTTTTAGTGGCACTAAATTCTTCTAAGTACAGATTTTACGTTTTAATATTTCACATTCCACACTAAGTTGTCACCGTTCGTGATTGTTTCGACAAAAACTGGCAGCAACTAAGTTTTAAATTCTCTGTTGCAATTCCTATGTAACATTTCATTGAAGCGAGGTGTATGACCAACCGGATTGGATATAAAATCACCCTGTGCAGCGACAAAAAGTCGGGTGACGGCGGTGTCACCGACATTTTAATGCAAGACATCTCGAAACTTTACTGTAAAGAAACTGGTAGACTCTTAATTGAACGAGATCTAAATTGTTCTGGTTCCTCATTCATATTTATTTGCGCGAGCTTGTTCGCGGTTCGTTAGCCTCATTATGTAGAAATATTAAGTTCATAAGACGCGCTCTGGCAGTCCTGCTGCCAACCAGAGACTGGCGAAGTCGAAAACAATTTTAATAGCGTCTCAGTAATTAATAATAGACGTATCATTAGGTGATTACAAGCAAAAATAACTGTCTTGTTATACTAATTCATGTAACGCAAAGAAAATGAGAAATAAATATTTACATCACTTAAAAAAAAAGTGTGAACATATTGATAACGCTGGAGTTGAGAGTGAATTGATGTTATCAGTTAAAAATGAATACTCCTATATCAAATTCAACCAATGTCTTGCGCTCTTTGAACGAATTTTACAAATCTTGCATCACCTGGTGCATGGGAAATTTTTACAAATAACGTACATTAATACTGCGGTTGCAGCATTTTGTCTACAATCACCGTACATCAATCGCTGATTTCAGAAGTATCATATCACAAAAAATAAGTTTAGTGTTAAAAAGAGTTGCTACTTAATACTTTTAAAGTAAATTTTTATAACATTATACAGAGTCAAATATAATTTTAATTCAATTTTAGACTAAACCAGAAGATAAAACGCCACATGGACCAGGAGTGTTTCTGTATTAAGTTAACAGTTTGTATTTATATGATTATATACATTTATTTATTTTTTTGTGTTTATTTGCAGTTAAGGTAACTCAACAAAATTTTTTCAAAAAATCCAATAAGTTAAGTGTAGAGATTTTAACTAAAATATATTTTACATGTCAAAGTTAATAAACAACCTACAATCCCCCTCCAATTCCTTAGAAATATCGTTAAGTGTGAGTCATTAATATGGCAATTCAATGTTTGAAGGATACAGGCTATTGTTTATATCCAAAAATAACAGGGTTAACAGGAACTATGACGTCCAAGTACATTTTATTATCGTTGAAAGGGTCATTTTAGATGAAAAAAAACTGCGAAGTGCTATTAAATTAGAGGCTGGAAATTGGAGATAGGGGTAAAAATGCACCCCTTTTTTAATTTTAACTCGAGAGCGAAGAAAAATTTTACTATAGTTCATTAGAAAAATTATTTAGAGAATTGAATTTCTCATCAAAATGGCTTATTTAAAAAATTGAAAAGAAAAATTGTGTGCAAAAAATTGTTAATAAACAATTTGAAAAAAAGCAAACATTCGATTTTTTTATTTTTTTTACTTTTTTGCCTCTAGTTTTTTTTTGAGTAAAGATAGGTTCCTTCATAAAAAAAAGTAAATAAAATTTCCTTCAAAAAAAGAGGCTGTATTTTTGGATGAAATAACTGATTTGGCCCCTCAAACTTAGCCAATTTTTCGATTTTTGTGGCGTTTACCCTTATATGTTTTAATTCTCATTTTTTGCAAAAAGGAAGGAAATAAGTCGTTCAAGGATTTCATCACATGATAATTTAAAAAAAGCAAAAGTTAGATTTTTTTATTTTTTTTTTACTGTAATTTTTGTTAGTAGAAGTAGGCAAAGAAAATTGCTTTATAAAAAAACTAGATGAGATTTCCTTCAAAAGGATGCGTTTTCAAAAGTTTTTGGACTAATATTGACTGAGTCAAAGCCGGTCAAACTTAAATATTTTTTAAATTTTCGTCGTTTTTAACATAATAATGATTATAATTCTTATTATTTTTACAACAATTGGTTCTTTACTTAAAAAATTTGACCGGTTATAAATTTTGGAAACGCATCATTTTGAAGGAACCTCATCTAGTTTTTTTGTACAGCAATTTTCTTTGCCAACTTCTACTAAAAAAATAATAAAAGTATAAAAAATCGATTTTTTGCTTTTTTTCAAATGGTTTATTAACGATTTTTTGCATAAAATTTTCTTTTTAAATTTTTTAAATAAGTCATTTCGATGGGAAATTCAATTATCTAAATAATTTTTCCTATGATGTTTTCGAACTACAATTAAAAAATTGAACGGGGAGCATTTTCACCCCTATCTCCAATTTCCACCCTCTAATTTAATAGCACTCCGCGGTTTTTTCATCTAAAATGACCATTTCAACGATTCATTTAATAAAATATCTTGAACGTCATAGTTCCTTAAAATCCCATAATCAATAGCCTAATATATTCAGTCGAAAAATGTGTAGTATTCAAATATGAACTGTAGAAGTAGCAAACGCCAAAAGAATTCGCAGAAACAGGTTGACAAATATATCCCCTAAGCAAACGAGGTAAAGCCAACCCTAGTTGGCATAAACATAAAAAACGTATAAACCCAGTAAAATAAATGTCGGGTCTGTTGAAACTTTCCCAAAAAGCTGCTCCAACTTCATAAAAGGGACAACTTCACGGGGGGATCTTGATATTTCTATTACCCGAGACGTGGTTACACGAGGGTTTGTTGATACGGTATGACACAACATCTGCATTTAAAGATGTTTATCTCCTTGAAATTTCATTTTATTTCAGGTGAGCTACAAAGGAGTGGACATTTTATTGTACCTTTTACGACACCAGAGTCGACAATAGGTAGGTTACAAGTTTAGGCCACTTCGAAACGAGGTTAAAGTTTTTTAGAATTTTATATACAACAAATGATGCATCTGCAATTTATATATTTACAACAAATTAATTTGATATTTGTAATATTAATCAAATTTTGTATTTTAATGTGTAGTGTCGCCATTTTTGTTATACCTACAGTATTGTGTGGTTATTAAGAAAATTTAGCATTAAAATGCAGAATTATAAAAATCCACTAAAGATATTGCTATTTATTCTTCAAATATCTGCAAGATAGTGACTGCAAAAAGTGATAACAGAAAAGAAAATACAAAAACATATGAAAATATGCTCCTAGCTTAATTTGAATACAATTTCATGAAAATTAAATCTTCGACATTATGGTCAATATACATATATTAAATAGTACATTAAATTTTTGAGAAAATAGTATAAAAAGTTTCACAAAGAATATGAGCCTCGTTTAGTTAGTTTTGGCAGTGGAAAATAATGAATTCCGTTCACGATATTGTTTTATCTCTACTTGAAACACCTTTTTCAAGACGTAATGAAGTAGAAAAACAACAAATTCTGAATAGTGGTTAGAAGAAAAGGAAAAATTTAAAAATATGTTTAATTAAGCGAAAAATATTACTGGACTACCAAGTAAACGCAGCAAAAGTTGGGGCGAATTAGAAATATTTTCGAGCTATAAAATGTTGTACTACGAAATTATAGATTGCTTTTCCCTTCAATTAAGTAGTCGTTATGGGAATTTACATGATATAAATTTTCTTGTTTTAGTAGATTCCTCAAAATTTCCCGAATATGCAAAAAATTTCCCGAAAAATCGTTTGAATGTTTATTACAAATGTACCCAAACGTTTTTGAAATAGATAGGCTGAAAAACGAACTTAATATTTTGTTCAGAGACGAACAATTTTACACTATACACTATACACTATAGTAGGATCATATTCAATGCAAAGTAATAAATCATTGCCTCAAGGGATCCAGTGCAGTACAGTTTTAAGGGGTTTAGAAATTGAACAATTTCTTTATGCATTGTTAAGGATGAAGAGATCAGTTCACGTCTGGCACCCCTGTTCCTACAAAAACTGTTTTATTCTCATAAACTATTTATTTTAAATGTAATTTATTATAAACCCAATTTGTTTTTTAAATTACACATATAGGTGCTACATTTTACCTCTATACGCGCCAGTGTTGTTTACTTGTTTTTTGGGGGCGGTCTCTGATTTACGACCAAGCCCGCCAGGTTAGTATTTGACGTATAACCGACCACACAATGCGTATGAAGCGGTATTTCAGATTTTACATTCAATTTCATTTTAAATTTGAAATGGTTCGTCTTACGCGTCCTAAAAATGATGACACGATTTTCCTTTGATAAAAGACCGACAATTTTTTNTAAATCTTCGACATTATGGTCAATATACATATATTAAATAGTACATTAAATTTTTGAGAAAATAGTATAAAAAGTTTCACAAAGAATATGAGCCTCCTTTAGTTAGTTTTGGGAGTGGAAAATAATTAATCCCGCTCACGATATTGTTTTATCTCCACTTGAAACACCTTTTTCAAGACGTAATGAAGTAGAAAAACAACAAATTTTGAATAGTGAAAATTTCATTCTTCTTGGTATGATAATTATCAATGGCTAGGTGGAAGAAAGAAAAATTTAAAAATATGTTTAATTATGCGAAAAATATCACTGGACTGCCAAGTAAACGGAGCAAAAGTTGCGACGCATTAGAAATATTTTTGAGCTATAAAATGCTTTACTACAAAATTATAGATCGTATTTCTCTTCAATTAAGTACTCGTTATGATTTATTTTCTCGTTTTAGTAGATTCCTCAAAATTTCCCAAATATGCGAAGAAATTTCCCGAAAAATCGTTTGAATGTTTATTACAAATATATCCAAACGTTTTTGAAATAGATAGGCTGAAAAACGAACTTAATATTTTGTTCAGAGACGAACAATTTTCTAATTTAAAAGTTCAAAAAACGTTAGAAATATTATATAAGAAATTTAAAATGGTATTTTCGGAAACATACAAATTGCTTTGCATAGTATTAAAAATTCCTGCAACAAGTGTCTCGGTAGAAAGAAACTTTTCGTGTCATAAGCGCATTAAGACTTATTATTTAAAAAATACGATGACACAAGGGCGCTTAAACCACTTATCATTGATGACGATAGAAAAAGAACTGTTGCAAAGTCTTAGTACCGATCCCCAAATTTATGAAGACTAAAAGACCAATGAATAGACCAATTTTATAAAAATTGAATGTTTTAAAATATTTTGTTAAAAGTGGAGGCAAACGAAAAGCTGGCGGCGTTGTTTTATATGTAAATACGTTGTTTTATACGTAAATACCTATTTCTATCTTCTCACCTTTCTATTCACAATGTCACGAACCGCCACTGTCCTATAAAACACCTACAGAACTGCAACTGTTGGACAAGATACACTATAGTAGGATCATATTCGATGCAAAGTAATAAATCAGTGCCTGTCAAGGGATCCAGTGCAGTACAGTTTTAAGGGGTTTAGAAATTGAATAATTTCTTTATGCATTGTTAAGGATGAAAAGATCAGTTCACGTCTGGCACCCCTGTTCCTACAAAAACTGTTTTATTCTCATAAACTATTTATTTTAAATGTAATTTATTATAAATCCAATTTGTTTTTTAAATTACACATATAGGTGCTACATTTTACCTCTGTACGCGCCAGTGTTGTTTACTTGTTTTTTGGGGGCGGTCTGTGATTTACGACCAAGCTCGCCAGGTTAGTATTTGACCTATAACCGACCACTTCGTACACTCGATACACCTGAGCGGCTACAGCTACTACCTACACAATGCGTATGAAGCGGTATTTCAGATTTTACATTCAATTTCATTTTAAATTTGAAATGGTTCGTCTTACGCGTCCTAAAAATGATGACACGATTTTCCTTTGATAAAAGACCGACAATTGTGTGCTCTACTTTGCATCGTATATGATCCTGCCATACTTCCCTGTTACACAAATCCTGTCATAATTAATGAATGACGCTAGAAATGGTTCAATTCCATTGATCGTTTCCAAGGAGTTAAAATCGTCTTGTTATTTTGAGCCCCTCCAAACACCGAAACAAATTAGGTTAAGGTTAAATTTCGTCAAAGTTAATCAAAACTTAGCGTCTAATAAAAAAAGCAATAAACAACTCTGATGACAGACGGCCTCGCCCCCCCACCCCCCCCCCCCCCCCCCCCCACCTTGTTTACCGCCAAACACCCTCAAGCGGTGGCTATCATCACCCTTCCGGGCAAAATAAATAGCAAAGCAAACAAACTCGAGGACGTTCCACTCGAACCGAACACATTCCATAGCCCCCCAGCTAGTCGCCGAAGCCAACGGAGGAGACCTTCGGCATAGTTAAGTTCGTCGGGATACTGCACTGCAAAGGAATCGATATGTATTGTAATTGTTTTCTAATTAGACAGCTTGCATCCTCGTTACGTGAGGTTAGGAAACGCCAGGGGCATTGCACTTCTGCAAGATTGTGGAAGAGGTAGATACAGGGGGATTACGTTTGACGCTATTTTTCATTTAATTTACTAAAGACAACAGGCACACAAAAAAGAAAATTGGTATGTTCCAATGGCTAGACCTGTGCATCCTTATGTACTTTGACGCTCTGAATCCGAATCCGAGAGCCTGAAAAACTGTTCTTAAATACAGAAAATATGAAAAATTCAATTTTGCAACTTCATTTTTGCATGCCTTTCAGTAGATTAGCATTTTCGACAGTACAAATCTTAAACTTTTATTAAATTTTGGTCGGTTGTTTAGTTTTCATACTGTGTTTATGTGTCTAGAGTACAAACTGCTGGTTCCCTACAGAGAATTTTGTCAACAGTTGAAACGAAACACACAAATTAATAGCCGTTTTTCCTATATTTCTTTTTAAATTTCTAATATTCAATAAAATTCATTTCTGTATAAGCTTCCATTATCGTATGAGGCATATGTTAGTAATTGTAAAATTACCAGAAATGTTTACTGTTTAACAATTTGTACTTAAACTTTTCTTGTAATCTATATACAGGGTGATTCAGTCATAAGGTCATTAATTTTCAAAACTAAGCAAACTATCCCTTAACTCCCGCTAATTCGGCGACCTACTTCGCAGTGGGAAGCGCGCCAATCAGCGGAGTACAAAGCGTTCTAACGTTGAAGCGAAACAGCTGATTTTCCCAGTCGTCTTAAATTTTGCAATTCGTTTCAAAATCAAAGTGCAGTGGATCATCATTTTATTAACAAAGTGCTATGGTCGGATGGGTGTTGTTTTAGCCGTACTGGCATTTAAAATAGGTAGGTACTATGCTACTCTTTAAAAACCAATAAGTCATACAACAAGGTATACGTACAGGGTGATTCACTATATTTTGACCCCCCTTTAACTCATTTGTTTTAAGAGTTATAAAAAAATGTTAAATACAAAAATTGCACGATTTTTTATGAATTTTTCGAAAATGATAGTAAAAAAACAAATGAAGGCCAAACAAAATGGCCGCGGATGTTAACTTTGTTAAGTTAAACGGAACACCCTGTATATACATATTTGGATAGAACGTTCCCTGTAGAGCATAACCATATAGGGTTTGTTGGGTTTATCTCTAACAATAAGCAATATACTTTTAAAAAACGAAAAGAAGTTTTTTTTATTAAGAAAATAATACATCTTGTAATCGTTAGACCTCTTTCAGGCATTTCTGCCTTTTTTTCAATTACATAAGGATTTACAGATTAGTTATAATATATTTTGACAGATCGGACAAAATTTATACGTATATTTTTAGGGTTGCTGAGTTTAAATTCGATATTACTTTTACCGTTATGAACATCCGAAGGTCATTTCAAAACCATTAGAAGGTCAAACGAAGAAAAATTTGGACACATTTATGTATATGTTTTTGAGTTTTCTGAGCTATACTGTGATGTAATCTAAAAACGTCTAAAGATCATTTCAAGGTTATTTTTTAATCAGTCCGAGGTCAATTTAATGTTCATTCAAAAGATAAATTAAGATTTTCTTTTAAAAATGAAAGTGTTTGTATGTTTTTGGAACCATTGGATTTCTTCTTATTTCATCCTGCAAGGTCACTTAAAGGAAATTTTTAGGAACATTCACTCGTCTTGCCTTAACTGGCTGAACACACTCTTTTTCATGCCTTAACTGGTTAGGACATCCACTCGTCTTAACTGGACACGCTTATATTTCTACCTAACTGACCAGAAAATTGCCTTAACTGGCTAGCCTCCTTTATGTTTTCGCCTCATTCGGTCAGGAGTCGTATACATATGTATACATTTTTTCAGATTTTTTAGACCGATTTTCTCGATTTGACCTACAAATGACCTCGACATGACCTTGATACGACCTTTAGATGTACTTAAATGGTGAAAATAACAGCGGCTTTGAACTCAGCTAGTAAGTACGTATAAATTTTTTCAGATTTTTTAGATCGATTTTCTCCATATGACCTTCATATGACCTTCAGATGTCCTTCAGGGGTGAAACTGACAGCGGATTTTAATTCAGCTACTCCAAAAACATACGTATAAATTTTCTCAAATTTTTTAGACCATATTTCTCGATTTGACCTCCAAATGACCTTGATACGACCTTTAGATGTCTTTGAATGGTAAAAATAGCAGCGGCTTTGAACTAGGCTACCCCAAAAACCTATAAGTACCCTGGCCAGGTCCAATGATTATTCTTAGATCAAATGTTGACATGTGTTATTAGCATCTAACAAATATGCATTTTTAAATTTTTTAATCCTGTACTCGTATTCTACACATTTTTCCTTATCTTCCCTTAGAATTATTGACATGATTGAATCACCCCGTATATTCCAAGTAATTTTGCCGAATTTAATAAAAAAAAGAACATATAAAACTATTTTTTCGATTAATTTATGTGTTTTAACAGAAAAATCACCAATTATTTTTTTAAAGTATGTCTCGAATATGAATCTATACCATTAAATCATCGCCAAGGATTTTAGTTACACACTATCCTGTATACTAAATAATTTCAATCTGTTGTATTGACACAGTTGCCTAGTTTCCCAACTCCTACATAGTTTATTGCAAGTTTGTACGGACTGCCAATCATTCTGTGGCCGCTGAATTATGGGAACAGATTTCCCACAAACAGCGAACTTACTCTGCGGTCGGTATTGTCTGTTTAATTATTCTGTGAGTCAACTAATGACCCGTGAGGTTTCAGTCGCCTACATATTAACTACCAACGGCAGCTTTTGTGAATGGGATCCGATTTTCATTAAAACATTCATTAATAAACGGGGTGTCATATGAAAAAATGCGATACAAATGCTGTTTTTTCTTTACTATGTTACAATTTCGGAGAAGACGTTTATTTTTCGTAACATTATTATTTGATAGAGAATCCAACTTTGCAAAAATTATAAACACTGCTAACACTCTAATCTCCCGAATCCGAGTGAAAGCATAATTCAGAAACTACACTTTTGAAAGGCGTAAATGTTCTGGATGAAGTTTAGTCCCCAAACTCTCTTTATTAAACTTTGTGACAAGTTTCATGTCGCTTTCAAAACCGACTTGTTCTATTTTGGGCTTGCAAACTCCATCAAAACTGCGTATAACCTGTCCCAAGAAGTCAATTATATTTCATATAAATTTTAACTTTAAAAAATAAGTTAAGCCGTCATATTTACTTTTATATTAGAAACTTATGATGCCGCAAAGGTTGTATTTACTTTTCTTTTAAATTGTGTAAACTTTTCCGCTTCATTATTTGCTTGAAGAGACTTTTATTTCAAAGTTGCTGGACGAAGTAGTTAATTTTACAAAAAAGGGCTAGCTATACTCTATAGTGATCTATCTCCTATTCCAAGATCGCGAAATGATTCTGATCTAGGAAAAACGAAGTCATCCAACAAGTAGTTACACATATTCTTAAGAGTAAATGATAAAACATTGCACTTTTTACATTTAACTGTAATATCTGTTAAGGGCGCACCATATATTTAGGGTAGTTTCCATGTGGATGCAACGAACAAACAAAATCGAAATCTTCGATTTTTTTTAACTTCGGAATGTTAATATACTTTGAGTTATATGAGGCGCGTGTTATTTGTTTTTCCGAAAAAAAATTTTGGAGCTCCGTGACGCCATGTCAAAGTTTACATCGTAATTGCGTTATTCCGAAAATGAAATTGCATATTTTTTTCAAGTTGCCGTTATTTTGATCTTATCGAAAAGTTGGCACATTGCTGATTGGCTAAAAGATACCTTATTTGGCCTTGAAAAACAAATTTGGAGAAAATAAAAGGTGGGGTATTTGAAAGAATCAGTTTTGAATAATAAGAACTTTTTCCCGTTTTTCTCATTTATCTGAGAAAGTTTTAAAGCAATTTGCACATTTTGAAAAAAAAAAGGTTTCGACATTACGATTTGTGTTCAAAATGACGACCACTTGAAAAAATGTGTGCATTTTTGAAACCGTATCTCCCGAACGAAATAAGTTGGCATATTGCTGCTCGCTTAAAAGATAGCTTATTTGGCCTTGCAAAAAATATCCGGTGAAAATAAAAGGTGGGGTTTTTGAATATAACCTTTTCAATTTTTCTCATCTCAGAAAGCAATTTGAATTCTGAAAAAAAACTGGTAAAAGTTGATGAAATTCTTCTAAACATCTTGAAAAAAAAAAAAACGTTTCGATAAGATGATTTGGGTCAAAACTTGAAAAAACATGCATTTTAATGCAAGAATTATGCTGTCACGATATAAATTTTGATATAGCGCCAAAGAACTCCAAAAGTTATTTTCGGAAAAACAAAAAACACAGGTCTCATAAAATTCAAAGTAGATTAACATCCCAACGTTTCAAAAAAATCGAAGAAATCGATTTTTGCTCGTTGAATCCAAATGGAAACTAGCTTAGACAATTTAATGTGTTTTGCAGTTCAACAGTCACTTAAACAATTAGTTATTTTATAGATCCTCATATCATCGGCATACAAAAGATAATTGACGTGTATCTCAATAACTATGTCATTTATAAATGTATTGAAAAGCAATGGCCTCAGCTCCGAGCCCTGAAGCACACCTGATTCACGCATTCTATTTCAATTTAATGCTTTTAATAATGTTTGAATCGTACTAAGGGGGAAAACTCTTACCCTTAACAGTAACCTTAGGAACAAATTGATCTACTGTACTATACAGGGTGATTTACAAGTTATCCAAAAAAATTTGGGAATAGATGCGTCATGAAAAATGGAATCAATATCGTAAAAATTTTTGGAAAATCTTTATAGTTTCCGAGAAAAAAATTATTGAAGTTGTAGTATTTTTAACCGTTACATCGCTAGGCTACTGTAGTTTCTAGCGTCATTCGCTCACATGCACCCAGGCGATTCCGTATACTGAAATCCGATTTTAGTATTATCGTTGTTGAGATAGTGTTTACATTAGTTTTTCAAGTGTCAAAAATGCCTTACTTGTATATCAACTCAGGGTGGATGGATATCGTTTTATTTTATGGTGAAACAAGACAATATTTGTGTTAGGGTGAAGCATTTGCGTTATGGTGAAGCAAGACAACATTTGTGTTAGTTCCTAGAAATTAGGTAATACGGGCCCAAAAGTTACACCTAGGTAAACAAAATTTTGAATAGTTGCTGTAACATCGGGTATGTCAAATTATTTTATTAATTAAAAGCATAAATTAATTTTATTAATTACTGATATAAAATAGGTAAGTGTTATAAAATTATATTTATTTCTTTCTTTGGGAAAGAAATTCTTTCAATTTTTTGTCCATTCATTTTTTATTACACTTTGCCGCTGTGCCGGTCGCCGACTGCTTGCTTTGCCTTACGTAAGGTCAGGTTTTACAGTGAACCAGTTTCCAGTGGCATGGCGTGCAGAAATGTATCTTTAAATCATTTTAGAATAGCCCTTTTTGATTTTTTTTTGCAAAATTGTATTTGTAAGAGTCCCTGTACATTCAAATAATTTTTTTTGATAAGTTCTGAATCACCCTCTATAACATATGATAGAGGAAATCGAAAGCAACATTTACATCAATAATATTCATGATGGAAGATCAATCAATAGAAGCCACGTTGTGATAAAGTTAGCCTTCCAAAAATGATATGTAAACTTAACTAAGTCTGCTAATATTATGCTTCTTCTTAACCTATATTAGTACTAAAAGCTAATTCTTTAATCGCTTTCAATTAATATATTTTTTCCAATACTTATATCATAATGATACAAATCGATTATAGCTAACACTGATTTAAAGAAATCCCAATCAAGTACAGAATTGTCACTGAAAGTACACTAACAGTTTTCTCCGTGTGAAGAGTTCTTTACATGCGTAGGATGAAAGATAACGATGTGCTCTATATTTACTCGATATCAAGCAAAATGGTGAACCATTCGAAAATAGAGGATGTGAAAACATGTTATCTCAAGCGACTTGGGAAAGCGGTGCTATATCTTACTATTAAATACTATCAACAGAAGGCTTTTAGCTTTGCGTTGAACATTCTAAGGTTACCACAAAACAACCTCTTCCTACCTTTATCGAGTTTCAGGAGTAGCGGTATCAAATGTGGGTTAACAATGACTGTTCCTATGTCACAAATACAGAATAGTGTGGCAAATTGGAAGGGTTAAAAAATGCCAGAATAAAATAGTTATTTATGATACAAGTGTTAAAAGTGACAAAATAGAATTACTTTTAACAAATGTATCATACAATATTTTTTGTAGAAAGGTTATTAATTATACGTATTAAAAATAATTTAGGTACTTACAAACTACAACATATTGTTGTTGTTGTTTTTTTGCTTAATTTAATATGTTCTATCGTGTGTATTATATTAAGGCAGTCAAACTTGTAACACCCTCTATAGTATACAGCATTTTATTTTTAACACTATTGTTAAAAGTTTGTTTTACACTAGTGTCAATTTTTAGTTCACTTATCAATGAATTAAAAATGTCATTTTTAATGACAGTTTTTACAAAAAATTATTTTCAACATACAACATGAATTATAAAAGCGTAGCAGTCAAAAAGTTACTTTTATTAATTGGAACATATTTGTCGTAAAATTATGCACATGGTAGCATAGTTTTATTTTAGGTTGCGGCGTTGCCAAATTATATAGAAAATTCTTTGAATTGTGGCCTTTTAAAATTTATAAAAACTGAAAAATATGTAATAATAATTAGAATAATATATTACCAAATTTTCTACGATTTTTCAAATGCAGACCATTGTATTTAAAAGTCTTATTTAATACTTTTCCATTCATTTTAACTTTTATGAAAGTATTTTTAAAGTTATTTTGGCTAATTTTGGAAATAATTCACATTTTTTATAAAAACTGCTAAAAAAAGTATTATTATCCACTATTAAATATGTTATATTTTAAATTAATTTTAGTTTTATATAAATATTTAGAAATTCGGAGAAAAGAAGCGGTTTATTAAATTTGACTAAACTAAAAAAAAAAATAATTAGAGTCAAACTTAACATAACCACAACAATTAAATACGAGTATATCGTTGAAAATGTCAGTATCTGTGATTTATTCTAAGTTCCAAATTGTTATATGTCTGATGGACTCGAACCACGAATAATCCTGGCCCTTCACCAGATATTTTGGGTATAATTCAATGTTGGTCGAGGCATTAGTCCGCAGAGTAGGTGTTTCCCGCAATATCTTTAGTTTAGAAACTGTCACAGATCATACTTTCATAATATTCGCCAAATGAAAGGCGTGGCTTGCTGATGAGAACTACTAAGTTTGAAATGGGTCAATGTCTAATCTCTTTACAAATAATCTTGGCCATTTTCTAGATATTGCAGGTATAATTCAACGCTGGTCAGGGCTATAGTTAACGGAGTAGTTGTTTCCCACAATATCGTCAGTTTAGTTGTAGTAGAAATTGTTGTTATAAATTTATTTTTATTTTTTTTTTTGCTTCAGTTCGATAGAAACAGTTTTTCGACACAGTCACAATCATTTCGTAAATGGACGCCTATTAATAAGCTTTTCACCTACCTTATAAAAGTAAAACGAGTTGATTTCCCTGGTAGCATTCAAGCCAGTACTATTAGCTTCGCTAATAGTAGACAAGTTCCTGAACTCCAAAGGCGAGAGGAGCACGGGGTACACCACCGTCGTGACATCCAGGTAGGTAGCGACATCGCTGTAGTTGGACCTGATGATCTCGATGAAGGGGGCGCTGTGTCGCACGTCGGGAATAGGTGACCCGCTCATTTTGATCACTTAATGACTGTTTTTGGACACTCCTGAACTACGCATCTGCGGTTTTGAAAAATATTCAAAGTTGTTCGTGGAGTATTTAGTATTCATCATTGCTGGCAGGGGGGGCATTGTTTGTAGGTGCTTGGTCTACGAAGTGGGAAGTGAGTTGTACAGATTCGAGTCCGTGTGACCTGCAAAAAAATATTATTTAAGCAAAAACGATAGAATGTATTCCGTTCATTTTTATATGCAAGATGTGTGTGTTTTGAGGTAAATAAATGATAATGTGTTTAAAATAATGTGGGTAAGAAACAGAAAAGTATTTTTACTCTATTTTATAGGTACGATTCAGTCATACTGTCAGTAATTTTAATCGTGTATTTGGAAGACCTAATAAAGATAGAAAATCAAAAAAAAATTCAACTCGACCTTTTATTATCCAAGCAAACTCCTTAACTCCGGCGCCCTACTTCGCAACAGGGAACGCTTCGGTGGACTATAGAGTATAGGAACGTTGAAGCGAAACAGCAGATTTCCTTAGTCGTCTTGAATTTTACAATTGGTTCAAAGTGCCGCGGTCCCAACTTTATTAAATAATGATTTGAAAAATTTTTTTCCAGCGGAAATATTCATTTTAATTTTTTTTTTAATTGTATTTGTATTCTACTCACTTTTCTTTATCTTCCCTCGAAATTAATGACATTATGACCGAATCGCCCTGTATATTATATATTGAAACTGGTAAATAATGTAACCATTCAAAGGAGTATTACCGTTTGACTCTATTTGATAAAATATTTAAGAGAACAATTTTTGAATTTGTTTTAATTAGCTAATATTTGAGAGCATGTGTTTTTTAAACAGAGTTTTAGTTTTTTCAAACTGAAATAGATATACCGAATATTTCACATAAAAATATTTCAGGTTCATTACCATCTTTTACGTATGCTGAGGGTGATTTATATTCTGCGTTTGACCTTTGACAAAAACCACAGGTGACGTCTGCTTCGATACGAATCTAGATCCTCATTATTCTTTATCAAGCCAGTTGAAAGACATGTGTAACATTTGGAAATTGAAAGGTAAAAACGTGCCTCTTCTGTCATTTTAATCAAGTCAGATATACGACTTCAATTTTTTATCCCATGTACTACTACTGTCATTTTACAACTATGTCCATTATATTGTTAGCATTGTACAGAATGTTGTGGATTAAATTATAACAAATGACTAGTAGTTTCATGCATTTTCTAATACGATATTTGTAAAAATGTTAATGTTTGTTCATTTAATTAATTTCACTGTCAGTATTATCACTTGTCTTAATGATAAATGTCGCTGTTGTATTCGTTGTGTACGAAGTTTATCTCGTACACAGCGTAATTTTCCAGCTAATCAACAGACACCTTGATCACTTAATTAAGAATGAGATCCAGTTAATGACTTGAGCGTATTATATAGGTAACTATTTTGGTGTATTTTCTATGGAAGTATGAATATTATATGGTAACTTAGATTGTCCATAACATTCATCCCATCAAAAACATTTTACTTATAAACGGGCAATTTGCTATTTGTTGTATAATCCCTTGATAATTAAATTTTATGATGGGCGGAAACTGAACTCAGATCGACGCAGGTATTCATACCCGTAAATCCACGAATGTACTTTACTTTACAAAGCATTATCCCTTATCATCAAAAGAAACTGTGTCTGTGATTTTGAGCTACCCTGTACCGATAACATCGTCAAATAATGACGGATATAAACCTATTTGGCTCGTTATTGATCGGATGTTGTAACACTTCTTTAATAAACGATCCCCCATTCATTAGCGACGAAATAAATTAAGCAAGGAATTAATATCAACGGAATTTGATGATTATTTTCGCCTCGGGACGTTTTCCACGTCATATATTCTGCAGTAAGGTAAATAAAGCTAGTGTGGGTGTATTGAAATTGAAGCCTAAACGCTGTAAAGGCATTCAGAAGTTTACAATTTAATCAAAATCAAGCTTTGAATTGTGCCGTTTTTAGTAGGGCATGAAACGAGAAATGTTTACTTGGGAAAAGGTAGTTTCGCGCAACACGTGCTGCTATTTTAGGAATTCCATTAATAAAAAAGATTTGTTAATTTGGTAATTAGTATCGTAATTTGTGGAAATATACGTAACTTAGACGTATTATTTTTGCTTACCTGTTTTTTGTGCTCTTACTCAGGAGAGAAATAACTATATTGGACGGTTTTTCTATTTAATTTTCTGGCAGCCAAATGGCAAGTTTCACATATTTTTGAACGCAAAGGTCATCTTTTAGAAATATCAAATAAACTTGAAAAAAATTGCACATAGTTTATTAAAAACAAAAACAAAGTCCTACATAAGTCCGATTTAGGTAACTAATCTTTTATTGGACCAGTGGTTTCTTAAATTGAACCTAGCAACCTAACAATGAAACAAAGTTAAGAATGTAAATTCTCAAAATAAAACAACTTGCAGTACCTAAATAAGAAATCATTTACAAAAAAATCACCATAAATCTTAGTTTTACAGTCACTATGCACACTTTCTCAATCAATTTCGACTACATAAATAAAATACATATTTTGTCTTCAAATATAAAAAATACGATTGCATTACCTCTTCATTTATTGTTATTACTCTCCGTTATTTCCTTCATTCGTTAAATTCGGCGAACACTTTTTCGTAGTATTAACTGGATTTCGCTGGCAATAAATGGAAAATTGCTTCTTGAGCTTCTTCAAAAACAGCCAGAAGGACACAGTTACATTCTTGCATTTTTACCAAATGGAGATAGAACTATTTATTAAATAATTGATAATAAACAACGTACCATAGCAACCAGTAGGTATAACAAAACTTACCACGTTTCCTTGGTAACTAGTAAGAAATATCAAGTCGTGCGACTTTTTTTTTATCAAATTCCAATAATTCTGACTTCACAAATATGATTGTGATGTGATTATGGATAAACCGTTGTATTGCATTCGTGTTTTAATTGCCTTTTATCCACTTAAGAATATTAAACGCTCGAACTTTTCCTCTAGCGAGGATACTTAAAACACTTATACAATAAATAACTATTATTCACCTACCAAAGGTGTTTTGCAGAGACTCATCGTCCATCATCAGTAACTGACGTGACTGTTCAAAATCCGCATATTTCGTGACAAACAAATCCACCACATTCTGTTTACTCACTATAACGTTTAATGCAATCCATTACCGTGTTTATGCGGTATGGAGATAACGTTGCTATCTGAATGATGAACTCGGAAGTTGGCTTCTGCGGAAAGTGAAATTGATGTTGCCATAAATCACGGTAATATGAAAGACAGTGTCGCAGTGCCAAATGTTTCCCAGAGATATCAAACAGACGAGAGTCATTACAAAAAGCATACAGCGGGAAATTTATAAGAGTGTTTAGTGCACAGAGTAGTGATGGATAGATTTATGATTTATTTGAATATGGTGAAAATGAAAT
Organism: Anoplophora glabripennis; assembly: GCF_000390285.2. Classification (NCBI taxonomy): domain Eukaryota; kingdom Metazoa; phylum Arthropoda; class Insecta; order Coleoptera; family Cerambycidae; genus Anoplophora; species Anoplophora glabripennis. The sequence continues at coordinate 91,348 of NW_019416443.1, forward strand.
AGATAAATATCTCCACTGAGAACTGGTCGTAGGTGTAAAAGGAGACGGAATGAAATAAAAAATACATACGTGAAAGGCCCCTACGGATGGGCCTTATATGGACATTATTTGCTTAAGATCATATGACACAAGCACTATTAATAAAAAAGGTCGTAAGATTCAATATTACTGTGAGGAAAATAGGTGACTTTTCTCAAAGTAGGCTTATGTCAAAACTTATTGATGGATGTCTCATAAACAACGCATACATTCTCAGTAATATTTTAAACTCTAATTAATTTTATATCAAAATTTTACCTACTGTTATTAGTCATTACTAACTACAGTCACTAACATTCACTAAAATTTTGATATAAAGTTAAATAGAGTTTAAAACATTACTAAGAATGTATGCATTGTTTATGAAACATCCATCAATAAGTTTTGACATAAGCCTACTTTGAGAGAAGTCACTTATTTTCTACACCATAATATTGTAAGAGTTCAATTAAAAGCTTTTTTTCTCGAAAACCGGCCACATTAGGAAGTTCTAACGAGAGTACATTTTAGAAAATAAAATTGTACATTAGAAATTGGAGCCCGAATGCTAAAAATCCTAACTTCAAAAAAATTAGAACTTAAAATATAATACGAATTTAGCATAACTAGTGCCCTCTATAAAATATACAAAAAATAATTAGACCAGCGTATTTGGCTCCTTAAAAACCTCGGAATACCAAATTTCATAAAAATATTTCGCACTGTTTGGAAATTTTCGTAAAAATTCAATTTTAAAAATTTTATTTTGCCGCTCTGTATCTCGAAAACAAGAGGAGATAGACATATACCTCATAAGACAAAAATTTCTGATTTTTTGTCGTATTATCACCCCCTGAATTTACGGGAGGTCTTTCTGAAACACCCTGTATATGTTTTCAGCCGCGAAAATTGAATAATTCCAAATATTTAGAATTTTCACCACCAAGAACGGCGGTGACAAGATTTTTAACATTAAGGCGCTGTTTCGCATTGTTTTAGCTATTAGTCCAGGCGATATCTGTATCGGGTTGGGTAAAACGCATATGATCGGAGATTTTTGCTTTAACGGCTTCTAAATAACATCAGAAATGATAATTTTTCTATGCAAATAAAAAAAAACGTGGGCTTAATTTTTAATGCAATAAAGTATAAAAAAATAGCAAAAAAATTCATTTTTTTCTTGGGTTTCTCGGCGACAACTTAGCAACTATTCATTTTAGACAAAAATGGAAGAGGAAAAAAGTTTTGTAATTAAATTTTGAACACGATAGAGTTAGTTGCAATTCGAAAAAATAATTATTGTTATTGCAAAAATCGGAAAAATCATTTAAAAATTTGCAAAAAATGCTAGTTTANAAAATTTTGTACTCAACAACGCCGGGAAATTGATTTTGAAATTCTATGAAACATTCCTCAATAGAATACTTCCATATTCCATCAATCTTGCGTCCATTTCTAAAGTAGGACTCTATGATAAACACTTTTTGTTCTTGAGAAAACACCATTTTAAACGCTTTTTAAAACGAAAATATTCAAATTGATAGCGGCGATATAGCGCTTTGACAGATGACGTTTAAGTTCATTTGCTATACGCTACGCCCTACGTCCAAATTTTCAGAACCAACTTGACCACGTTTTTATTTGAACGCTCGTCATATATAAGGCGCTGTTTCGCATTGTATTAGCTATGTGCCTTTGCAAATTTGGTTAATACATCTCTCCCGGTTTCGAAAATTCAATATGTTTTCAGCCAAGCAAATTGATTAATTCCAAATATTTCGACCACCAAAAACGGCGGTGACAACATTGTTAACATTAAGGCGATATTTCGCATTGTATTAGCTATGTCCTATTCAAATTTGATTAATGCATCTCTCGGTTTCGAAAATTCAATACCTATGGGTGATTTGAGAAACGAAAATTTAATAATTAACCACTCATTCACAATTCAGGACTCATTTATTCCCATATTTATTTGGATAAGTTGTGAATCACCCTGTATAATGCTGGCAAGTTCTTGCGTACAAAATAAGAAGTAACTTAAAATGCCACAGATATTTTTATACTTGTTAGATAAAGAGAATTACATCTGATGGTTAAGGATTTCTAGTTATCGACACCAATCGTGCACTGTCGGTTACCTATACTTGATGGTCACGTGGGTTATAATCATATCTCAAGGCTCTGTTTATACCATACAGAAACCGGAAAAGGCGTCAAACATGACTATTTCTTTGAATCAGTTCACAAAGTGATGTAGATACAGTGGTGCCTGCACAAGCTAAAAACGCAGATTTTTAGACAGTTTGTTAAACCATGATACTCTTGAGGTGCAAGAAGTTGTCATTGTTACATTTTTGTATCACAGTCTAATCTAGTACGTTCATTTGCTTTAAAACTGCATAATTACTTTTAAAATATTGTCAGGTTCTTATAAATCGGACCCATTTCGACACTCCTTTGTAAAAAAGTATTCCAAATAGATAAGCATTTTAAAACAATTGCGCGTTGTTTTTTTTATTCAAAGATCTACTACTAAGATCTTAAACTATATTTAGTTCCTGTAACGATGCGTAAATATGTGAAAAGATGAATATAGATAAATGGTTCGATGGAGAATTATTTTCGTTTTGAGTGAAACGTGGCCGCTTTGGCAGCTCGTTTATTTTACAGCATTTTAATCTCCACCAAATTGAGATGCTTATTTTTATGGCCCGCGGACATGCTCAATTGCGCCGATAAATAAAAGTCGAGAGCGCGGCCGTAAATAAATCAACCGAAATAGTCGAAATGTTTTATTAAAGTCCCGCAATAAAGCTGCTTTACGGTTTCACAGAATCGGATGTACACTGAGAAAAGGTGTCGCTACGAATTTAAGGGTAACACATAGGTAGGCAACTGGCAGAATATGGCACTTCAATATTTTTATGTAGTCTTCATTCTCATTGTTTGTGCAGTCAAAGGTATGAATTGATACCAAGTGCCAATAATACTGAAAATTGTTTAAAGAGAAAACAGTTTTTGTTTGTAGTGATTTGTTTAGGTAATAGAGTTAATAATACCTAATATTGCAAACTTTACTATTGTCATGATATTAGTTTTGATTTAATTTTATAAACGCAGAATTTGTTTCATTTCACCAACATCTTCATTCATCGTCATATACTTTGACAATCGCTATTCTTTTTTTTTTTTTCTTTTATTTCCTCTCGGGTTGTATGTAGTAACCAGCAAAAAAGCCATAATTATAATAAAGAAAAGGTATAGTTTTTCCGAAGTCAATTGAAGAACCTATAATTTCAAGGTATGTACCAGGCTCGGTCGCTAAGCAGCAACTCGGTACTGAAATATTTGAAAAACGTGTTCCCATATTTATTTAGCCATACCCATATAAAGATCTGGTCGAACTAAATGTGCAGGTGGTAGAAATGTATACGACCTGTTGAAAAATGCGAGCGCGGCCAAAGGAAAACGAGCACAGTTGAATTGGGCTTCTGGACAATAAATCACAGCAGGCGACAAGTGGTTCATAAACTGCCCAGCAGTGCAGTACTGCAGTGCGGAATTTGGTGTGAATCAGGCAATTTTAATTTATTAATAGGCACCTTCTATCAATCATTCATATTACAATTGCGAAAGGGAGAAATAAGAGGGATATTTTGTTTACTAATATTATTACAACATGGCATTTTGGAGACCTTTTGAAACGGAACAAAACGAAATTTACCACCAATATAATAAAATTGTTTCAAGACATAAATAATTAAAATATGTTGTTGGCCAAATGAACATATAATAGAAATTTTCTACACATTATATACAAATTATTATAATTTTTTACCTTTAGCAGAAAATTTTTTTAGGAGCGCCTATGAAACTCATTAAATTTTATTACCAGAAGTTTTTTTGCATATTCAACTGACTTCGGAAGGACTATTCAGCAAGCTATCCTTATAATAAAATAAAAACTAAACATAGCTGGATATACAACTACAAAAACGTTTTTATGACACTTTACTCAGATTGGGTAGCAACTAAAGCTAACCATCAAGAATTAGAGCCCAATCAGGAACACCAACCAAACAGAAGAAAGCGGAGTCAAGAGAGATAACAACACCAATTCAACTCACCACGCCAACCAAAGCCAACTCAACCGATTGAAAGGTTATGTAAACTGATATTGTAAAAATAACTTTTGTAGTATGTCATTTTAAATTCATTCTTATTTCCTTCGGAAATACCAACTTTCTGTGGAGATACAGTGTACTTGGTGGGTAGTAATCTCCATTTGCTTTCTCTCTCTCTCTCTGGTACTAAAATTTTGATATTACTATTCCTTTTTTACATTTATGAGGCTATAAAACAAATGTATCGTCAAAAGATCTGAACGAACTTTATTTTACTGATAATTTTTGGAAGGCAATGAATTTGAACCACCTAGAATGGAATTCCAATGAGTGTGGTTTCTTGGGAATATTAGTGTTAAAACTGAAGTGGCAGACGTCACTTCCTTCTCAACATTCTTAATTATTTTTTTTAACTTTTACACCGTCTTATGTCTTCCACCTTAGCAAAATATTTTATTGTACTTAAAATGACATTCGCCATCTATTCTTTCACTTTTATCCCCATTTTAGCTTTATGCAAGTACCATGGGATTTCAGGTTGTCTATTTCTATATTTCATCTTGACGATAATGATTTTTATAAATACCATGAAATAAATTAGCTAGAGGGGACTTTTCTCCCTTAATTTTTTTTACTTTTTCCTATACACTTCTTTCCACATACCCACCGATTCAAAGTTTCAGTAGCGGCAGGCCATATTTCACTTTTGCAGGACACTATTCTGCTCAGTTATGTGAAACAGATCCTCGTCGCGGAGAATCGCATAAACCACGAAGTAAATGGCTGGCGTAAGTGTTAAGCTGTCATGAACTTGCGACATTAAGCCCATGTTTCACAGGCCCATGACCGTTTTCGCTACGAAAAATGGCTCATATTAAAGCGCGCTCTCGCGAGTTCCATTCTGCTTATTTACTGCATAATATGGGATGCTTCATCAACATTTTAACGGACAAACGGATGGGGTCGTTAAAGAGAAGTCCGTCTAGACGAGGACTGATCTAATTTTATTGTTTGGCGCTTTGCACTAGAAAATATCCCAGTTGCGCAGTGATGTGAGGTGATGTTCCGTGCGTGATTTAATTTTGAAATGAAAAGGACATTTGTTTTAAAGCCTTATAAATTTTCCACTACGAATTTGTTTTTATTTCATAGTTTTGCATGTTGGATCGGGTATAACATTTTAAACGACTGCAGATTTGTAACATAGAAATTTCCACCAAATAGTTACCAAAACAGAACAAATGTACTAAAAATTTTGTAAACAAAATTACTTAGTAAATAATACAGTTTTTGTTTTCTTTCTAACAATGCATTATACAGGGTGTCCCATAAGCACATGATCAAAAAGGTACTGCGCTATTCTTTGGCTCAAAAAAAGACGATTTGACCTAACTTTCATTAAGAAAAAATGTCTGGCTCCTCTGCTATTGACTGTCAAAGTTCTTGAAAAAAAATATGTTTTTTGTAATATCTGGAGAATGTTACGATGGATTTTAATGAAACTTGGTGTGGACTTGTTTCTAAGTAAAACTCATGTTTTGATGAAGCAACGGGGTCCACCTGCCTTGGGCTAGTGATAAATTCTTGAGTGGTTCGGTACAAGAATTACCAGAACTTTTTATTTGGTCGCTTTGACAATTCATTTATTATAAAATGACATCATCGGTTACTACGATAGTAGTAATTGTAGTGAGTAGTTGTTGTACTTGAGTAGTAGTGATAATGATTATCTAAAATTGAAAAAAAATTTTGCTTAAAAACTATGAATGCTACAAGATTTTACCTAGAGCACGAAAATCTCTAAAATGGGCTGATGCATCAATAAACATAAAATGAATTAATTCCAGCGACCAAATAAAAAGTTCTGGTAATTCTTGCACCAAGACACTCAAGAATTTACCACTAGCCCAAGGCAGGTGGACGCGGTTGCTTCATCAAAACATGAGTTTTACTTAGGAACAAGTCCACAGCAAGTATCATTAAAATCCAACGTAATATTCTCCAAATATTACAAAAAGCAGTCTTTGACAGTCAATAGCAGAGGAACCAGGCATTTTTTCTTAATGAAAGTTAAGTCAAATCGTGTTATTTTGAGCCAAAGAATGTCGCAGTACCTTTTTGATCTTGTGTTTATGGGACACCCTGTATAGGGTGATTCACGATTTATCCGAAAAGAAATTCTAGGTGCAATGGAACCATACAAATACTCAAAAGTCAACCCTAAATTGGTTTCATATACTGAGAATAGAGTCAAAAGTCACTGAATTGACAGTTAGTAGTAGCTCGGATTTGAGTAAAACTCACTCATTCCTGATGCAGTAGTTTCACTCAGTTCTACTCATACTAATACAGTGAAAATTTCACTTAATCGGGTGTATATACTGATACATTATTGATTAAAATTGAGTGAAATTTGAGTGAAACTTTTTACAATGTATAGATACTATTTTTAATGATGTGGAGTTTTTTGTATAAGTTGTAAGTGTAAATTACCTTGTATAGTAAATAACAATTGTTCAAATATTCTGAACACTCGAAAAAATGATAATAATAACTGTTATCTCACCTTCGATCACTGTTATTAACAATTCAAACAAGTACTGAAGTGCTTAGCTCTAGTAAACGATTTATAATATCTCCTTCAGGAAAAAATGTTAGCCAATTGTTCTATATAATGTTGCAAAAATAATAATAATAGTATAAGCTATATAAATTAGCGTGTAGCTTTTGTGTTCTGTTCAGCTGTGCCTCAATGAATACTTTTAATCTTGCATTATAATATATGTAACTGTGACAACAACTTTTAACCGTGTAATCGTTGAATCTACTGGTTCATAAAAAGTATTGGTTTTACAAATAATTGAAACGCCTTACTAAATTATAATAAAATGGAATCAGCATTAAGATAAGTCCTTTAAAAACTGATTTAAATTAAATCTAAGTCCAAGATGGTCCACATCATCCACTCATTGTATCCATTAGGTAAGTATTTCCGTCTAATTTTTCGTTTTCAATACTGATGTTATTTTGAAATCTTTGCATACCTCATACATTTGTTCATTTGTTCTAAGTGAAAGGATACATGGTAGCATAGTTTCGCCTGAATTGCTATTCCCTTTTATGCATTTTAAATATGTGGCAGACACATTTTAACCATTGCATTTGTAGGTATTTACCTTTTTTATCCACAACATCTCGTGAAAAATTTATCAAGATAGCTGATAAAGTAGGATGCTTTCTAGTGTAAAAAACAAAATTATTTAGAGACAATTACTTTGGAATTTTTACACTTATAGTACAGATTCTTCATAAATGATTACAAGCCACGTGACCAGTTATTTTGTTTCCTTGGTGTTGGTAATGAAATTTCGGTAAAATCAATAAGATCAAGATTACATTAAACACGTTATGTTTTACTGGCTGGTGATTGGTGTGATTTTTACGACATTTAAACTCTTTAAGAAGGTTTATCGGGTACGAAGGTACGTCTAAACTCTAACGAAAGTTTCTGTAGATTCGCTAGTGACTAAAGTAGTAAGCCTTTAGATTTGGCAACGTTGCACTTGGCTGGTGCACTCAGCTCGGCGTTCGCTCGCTCCCGTTCGATCATTCTGTTTGTTTGGACACCAGCGAATTTCAAATAATACGCTACGGCGGGACCGCCATCACGCATATGGAGGATAAGTTAGTCAACGACGATTTGAAGGAGAATTATTATAAATTATGTATCTTACAAGTACCTAATCGATTTTTACAAGCTGTCATACGGTTCCTTAGATATCGGTTTCCTATTTATACAAGTTGCTATGGAAACTGTTCGTCAATTGTTGCGTATTCTAAGTGGAAAAACAGAAAAAATCTGCATTCTCATAAGACTCTATACTAAATCGTGAAAAATAATTTTATTAAAATCTCGTCTCTTTTCTGAGGATTTTCTTTATATTAATAAGCTTATATTAAATTTTTTATGGACATTTGTTCGTCATCAGATAAACCTCCTTAATAAGGGAAAACAGTGTTTACAACTTATTAGAAACTGTTCTCCAAAAACAAGTTGGATCCGGTCCTGCCTGTTTCCCGAAAAACGCCACCGTGTTCCTCCACAGATACTGCCCCAGATAGTGAAGTAAACAGCCTCGATGAAAGGAAATTGGAGCTTGCAGCTCAGAACGAGCGTTAAGGGCCTAATGGAAGCGATGCAAATTTATTATCGCGAATTTTGCCGGCGTAAATCTAGCGAGTTATGAGAATGAAGTTAATTGCGCGTAATGAAATTATAGTGGCGCGCCTCCGCCGCTGATATCGCGTCGGTCGATTGATCAAGTCGTCTCTGGTCGGGGCCCGCTGTGTTGTTTTATTGGGGGTTTTTCAATTTTAACGATGGGTGATTAATTATAGGGCTGCTAACTTTCTTGGTGCAATTTATCACGCGAAGGTAAGTAATTTGGAGGTACCGGGTGTCTCGGTGAAGTTTTGTACTGCTATTATTGTAACAAGAGCCGGTACGCGTATTAATTTATTTGTAGGTTCTCGAAACGGATGGGCCAAAAAGTAAAATATTTCAGTTCAACACAAATTATCGAAAGTTAAGGGCTCTCAAGTAGATTAGCGTCGTCCATCGGAGAAATTTAGCAATATTTTTTGAACAAGTTCACTTAAACTGTCGGGGCCATGTGTTGAGCAGGTATAAAGAGAAAAATCGATATTTCAAATAACTCGCGAAATGCATTCCAAACAACGTAGGAATTCCAAAAATAAGTTGTTAGAATGTTTTGAGGAAAAGAAAGTAAAATAACTGCTTTTTAGGCGGATTTTCCAAGCTATTAAGAATAGATTAAATGAGATGGACTAATCCGTCCCGTATCGCTACACGGAGTCACTAGAGCAAGGCTAGGGTTATTTGTAGGTTTAGTCTCAAAATTATTTATATAAATGTAAGTCCAATCAATTAGGTAATTATTAACATAGCACAGTTATGCCAAAGCGTCCCGATATCCAGGGTTCCCGCCAGTAATATAAGAAGAGAAACGTCTGGACCCAAGAAATGGGCGTGTCGAAGCGAAGTGTTGAATTCAGGAGAGATCTTCGAGAAAAGTCAGTTCTTCCTTAGGTTCCACATTGAGCAGTAGATTTAGTTTTAGAGTCTCAGGTTAATTTAATAATGGATTAAGTTATTCCAAATTTTGCTATGGATCGCGCATTCCCTGAATCTCGGTACGCTGTCGCGTGTAAAGAAAGTAATGTTTTTCGAGCCGTTGTGTAGTTTGTTTTGTTTTTATTATTATTAAAACCCTTCTTGGAAGTTTTGGTGTTTCTTTTTGTTTCTCTCAACTTCAGTGTCACCCTGTACAGCCAGCCACTGGATTACATTCTACGTAAGCAATAGAGGGTAACTGCCTGAAATTCATTCTCTGAACATACAACATTTCTAAGTTCCCACGTATTAATTAAAGTATAATGATAATTATAAACTCCCTTTCGAGAATTGAATAGTAAACTCTTTTGAAATCCAGATTCGTTATGATATTGGTCATAACGATATATAGATAGATAAAGAAATAACCCCTCAGGTTACATTATCTAGCTAAAAAAAATATCTAAATTGTTTTTATAAAAAAAACTATTAACACAAAATGAAATATAAAATAGCTGGTAGAACAATTTCCGGGTTGGTTGCAACTTCGTCGATTTAAGTGTCTTGACGTTTCGAGAGACATATCGCTCTCTTCTTCAGAAGTAACTCTGAAAGTTTTCGAGTTTTTGAAAAGAGCGATATATCTCTCGAAACGATTTTTTGCTTAGGTAAATCAATGTTATCATCAAAATTGTTTGAATACACTTTTTGCTTTAGGTATCCCCAAAAGAAATAATCTAATGGGGACAAGTCTGGTGCACGTGCAGGCCAAGGTATTGGTCCATAGCGTCCGATCTACTCGTTCGGGAAGTGAACATCAAGTAAGTTTCTCACTAGAAGTGTGGAATGTGAAATATTAGTTTTTTTCTGAACTCTAAATTTTCGCTATCTAGTTCTGCCAAAACCAAAATATTGAGAATTTCCAAATACGAATTTTGATTAAGATTTTCTTCCAAAAAATAAGGACCAATTATTTTACGATACATTATGCCACACCAAACATTTACTTTGTTAAATTATTGGCTATTAGTTATCAATCGAAAATTTGGATTATCTTTAGCCCAGTATCTACAATTTTGAGTGGAAACCACGCCATTAGTTGTGAATGTTGATTCGTCAGTAAATAAAATATTGTGATGAAAGAAACTGTTTTCAATTAGTTTCTCGCCCATTGTTAAACAAAAGTCCAAACGACGAAATGTGCTTCTTTTCCGAGATACAAAGTGTAAACATTTATATTCAATATATATTTATAAAAAACATCAAAAAGAGTTAAAAAGATAGACACGAAAAATGAGAGGGATAAATTATATAAAAAAATAGACAAAAAAACACAAGAGAAAATATAAAAAAAAAAATAAAATACACAACTTGCAACAAAATACGTTTTATTTTTTTCCTTAAAAAAGGTGCATTTCACGAAAAAATTTGAAGAGACCAATTTCATTTAGAAGTTGCACTTACATTTAGATACTTTTCATTAAAAATTTGTATTGCATATCGACATGAAACATTACCGATTCCATAACATTTCACAAGATAAATTTGTTGCTCCAGGATTAGCATTATTAATAAAAATTATTCGATGGGCAGTTAATAAAAATAAATATGTCGACTTTGACATTGATAAGAAAATATCTGTGGTATATATGGTAAGATAATTAAAAATTGCGGTTCTTTTTATTTGCAAAATGTGATTATTCTCCTTTTCTGACTAAACCCCCTATTTAAGAATTTCTTGAGTTCTCGAACAACTTTTGTTACAGTTTTTCACAAAAACAAAAATTAAAGGCACTTTACTTATGAATTTCACATTTTGAAATATTTTGGACTCTCTGTATGTTTTATTGTATATTTTGATTACAGCCCATGGCTTCCCAAGATAAGCAAACTGTTTTATCAAGAATAACTTTTTCTCGAAAAATCAACAATAAAAAAAATGTTTACAAGAGTGATAAACTGATCTGCATAACTGCATATAATCACTATCAAATATTTTTGATATTTTAAATCAATCTTTAAAAAACAGCAATGACGATTTCAACCACAACAATTGGTTACAACTAATGATTTTTTAACATTTTTAATAGGTATATGAATTTATTATATACCTATTGCGCAAGAATACTATCCGTTAAAGTTAAATGTACAAAAAATTTATGTAGTTCTGCAAATATTAATGAAAAATAGAATTTGTATCTTTGAATGACTATGACCAACTAGTTCACCGTAATGGTAAATCATTATCATTCTTTTATTAGTTTAGAGCACTCGAATCAGTTCGGTTAACCGATTAAAAACTAACTTATTAAGTACCTGAATACAAATATCGAAAATATTGCCTTNCATACACTCTATTGTAAATTTGGTTGCCTAACAGTCGCGTCACGTGGGACTCGGCCTTTTATGAAAGCACTGTAGTATGAGTGACAGACAGAAACCTCAAGTTATACGATTATTACAACGTTCCTCTAGAGCTAATAAAAATATTGTAATGCTTCAACTTTAGTATTAGCATAATATTTTTGTAAAAACGTTCTCTGGTAGGTAGATCGTTCTTTAAAAATGTTCATACCAGAACTAATAGGTACCTACATCCAAACCACTCCTCGCAATATAAATATTAATGAGAAGAGATGTATCCCGGTACTTCTCAATTGAGTACACTGGTATTATCTCTCAAAGTAATTAACATTTCACAACCTACTTCGTTCTAATCTTGATACCTAACATATAATTATGAACGCACGTTTATTACAATATTGCAGATGGGTACTTGAGATATTATTGATATTAAAACACAACCTGTCAGTAAAAACGCATCGAGTTGTTTCTGAACTACGAATTATACTAAAAAGGTCTACATCGCTATTTATGAAGTCTTCTACTTTCTCTCTGTACAGTGGCTTATATGCCAAACTTAATTCAAGTCCAGATTTTAATAAAATTCATTTTTATCACAAAGGGGCACATGACATTTCATTACCATGTCTTTGTCTTTGAAATGAAGTGGCTTCTGTGATAAATCAGAACGCCCCAGGGCATGCAGATTAAGCAGATTCTTACCTGGAAACAACACGCGAGAATGAAAGACCAAAAACGGTCCCAGAGAGCCCAAAGTGTAGCCTAAAGGGGATAAGTCAGGGCTAGGGCGAAATGGAATTTATCAAAACTTCAGAGGGTTACATAGGGTTGAGGTTTAAGACCTTCGTAACTGTAAATCTGTCTGCTTTATTCTGAAGAATATCTTGTTGTTCAAGATAATCCAAGAGTAGGACAAGTTACTACAGGGTGTTAAGAATAAACAGTAAAAAAATTAAAAAGCAAAAGATGCTTCATAAAGTAATAAAAAAACTTCATAGTTCATATGGGCATGTGTACGAAAACCCTTCACTTTTAAGGTACACTCCATCCACCAGACGGTGAAGTCAGATTAACATTTTTTGATAGGTTTTGAGACAACGCGCTAACAATCCTAATTTGGCAGCAGTTGGCACAAAACCTCCTTATTGTTACTTCCAAAGCATATCCCTTTTACTCTACAGCTTCTGGTGTTCCAGTTTCAAGACAGCTGTATAGAATACGTATTTACCCAAAAGGAATTGCACAAAAAGAGAGTTACAAGTCCTGGCGTGACGTTAACACTAATTACTCCTCGATTGTGTTGTCGTCTGAGGCGGCGCTGCATACGTGACGTCATAAATAAGGAACGTCGGGCCTTAAGCGTGCTCTACGGACTTTTTGCTCTCACGCGAGGACCTTTTTAAGCGGTTGTTCCGCGGCATTTGCATTAAATTGATATTAAGACCCGGAGACCCCGAACAGGGCCGGCTCGATCCAAAGTGCCTTTGTTATTTCTTCATTTAACCGTATACCATTATGACCACTATCATAACAATATTAACTTGCAAAAGAGTTTACAAAAACACCAAAACTTCGAGGAAGGTTTTTAATAACAAAAACAAAACGAACAAACAAAATAATGAAGACACAACGGGTTCGAACAAACATTATTAATTAATTTACATGCGATAACGCAATCCGAGATTCAGAGAACCCAACGCGAAGTCAGCAAAATTTGGAAAGACTTTATCCATTGTTAAATTAACCCGAGACTCTAAAGTTAAGAAAACTGCCCCGTGTGGAATCCAAGGAGAAACTGCCTTTTTATCGAATATCTCTCCTGAATTCGACACCTCGCTTCGACACGCCCATTTCTTGAATCCAGAAGTTTCTGTTCTTATCTTATTGATGGGTTCCCTGAATATCGGGGATCGAAATGACTTAACTATACCATGTTAATACCTAATTGACTGAATTTACAATTGTATGGATAATTTTGAGACTAAACTGAACATACAAGTAACCCTACACCTTCCTCTGGTGACTCCGTATAGCAACACGGGACGGATTAATCAATCTCATTTAATCTATCCTGATAATTTGGAAAATCCGCCTAAAAAACAACTATTTGAACTATTATTATTTCCCCACGACATTCTAACAACTTATTTAAATATCTTGGAATTCCTACGTCTTTTCGAATGTATTCCGCGTATTATTATAATAGAAATATCGATTTTTCCCTTCACCACGGGCTGAACCGACGCAGTTAGTCGATACCAGATGTCTAACACATGGCAACTTGTTCAAAAACATTGCTAAGTTTCATGAGGCCTTCTCCGAAGGACGGCTTTGCAAATTTATTAATCCCGATGACAAAAGGCTCTAGTCTCTCGACGACTTTATGGCGACGCTAAACCTACTTGAAAACNTCAAAATATGTGATTAAATTTATCCAGTTCAGACATAGCAAAACTATCAGAATAGATTGAAAATCACCCTTCATTTAAATTTGAACAACACACACTAATGATTCCGTTTGATAAATAGTACATAAGTACCCAGTAGTGCATGCCTTCAGTAACAGGCAGTAAATCAGGAACGAACAGCCATTAAGCTCCGATTATAAACAAAACACAGCAATAATCACCCTACCGCAGACGATTTAGTATTTAGTGCCGTTCATCGACAGAATGCATAATCTTACACGGTAGTCAAGAGCTATAAAGCCTCTACAGCTATAAACCAGATAACGGGTGGTCACATAAAATCTGCCTTGTCTTTCAATTCTTCGATATTGCACCGATTTTCTTTTATTTAACACAATTTTTATACACACTATTTACAAATTTGACAATTACAATAACAAATATCAACCTAACCTCAAAAAAACTCTTTTGTTTCTCGATCTTCCATGGGCTTCTAAGAACAGTACAGAACAATCTCTAAGCTTCTAAGATAATAGAAAGAAACAGAACATATTCTAGAAACATCATGAAACGAATAAGTAAACAAATGTATAAGCAAAGCACACTACGCCGAATTTCGCTATAGTATTCTTCCAATAAAAATGCGGAAATAATAAAGTTAGATATAGTGGATGTTTATAAACTTGGAAAATATATTTGATATAATTTTTTCATTTCATCAGCCTTACACAGCAAAAAGGAATTTATTATGTGTAGTTAAAAGTAAAAATACCATGAAAATGAGGGGACCGCCTAGACGGGTGTCTTGGCCGATGGATTTCGATCGGCCGAAGTAAGCATCACGGACACAGGCTGGAACTTGGATGGGTGACCTAAGGCAGGCTTGGGATGTGGCTGTGGCAGCCTACCAGAGACCTGGGTCGCTCAACACCTTCCGCCTGCGTGTGGTCCCCGATAAAATGGTAACGAGAATAGAGCAATAAATCTCTGTAACTGAAAAAACCATGCTATCATACATAAAAAAATTGTACAAGACTTTGCCACCAAGCCACCCGTGTAGTAATAGGATGGTTTGGAGAAAAGTACCCGACATACATACATACATACATACATTACCTTATTTCTATAAATTCTCTTATGATTATTAGATCAATTACGTAATTAATCATATAATAACAATAAAATAATACCCTACCCTTCATTTTAATCGCAAAGATTGGCCTAGAAGTCGGAGATTTGTGCGGGGGAGGAGACGGCATATTATTATTCAGTAGGCCGCATGTGCGCTCTGGAATGACTTACTTTAGTAAGCCCTAATCAATACAGGATCGAGGGAGACCTAGAAAACCTTATTAATATAATTTTTTCTCTAAACTATATGAAAAATTTTCAGAATTTCATTTATAAAAGGTACTATCTAGTACAAAACCATTTGCAGAAGTCGCAGACGGACAGAAATTGTGTTCTATTGTTTTTGTGATGTAGATATTAACTTAAACATTTTTTTGCAGTTTTTATTCCCACCGGGTATATGTTGTGACACACTATTCGCGGCGAAAAACAATAGATAACAAATATGCGGCTTACACGTTAGCTTTAACAGTACATGGCTGTAATTATTCAAATTGCGATGATTATTACACGCCGCCTCTTGCTAGATGTAAATTAGCTCGAGCTTGACTTACTCGTTGGGTTGTTTAAAGGAAGAGGGTGCCCTGCTTTCTGCATAAATTAAAATCAAAAGTATTTAACACAGTTCGGAAATTAATTTGTATAAGTCTTTTCAAAATCAGTTGAAAATGTATAAAAACGCCTATATAGCAATAAAATTTAATGAATTTCATAGGCGTCCCTAAAAAAGTTTTCTGCTAAAGGTAAAAAATAATAATTGGTATATAAAGCGTAGAAAATTTCTATTATACGTTCATTTGGACAACATATTTTAATTATTTATTTATGTTCTCAATTTTCATTATATAAATTATAAATTGTCCGCCGAATTACGTTTCTCGTCATGTCATCCATATTTTTAAATTTTTGTTTTCGCTTCCTCTTTAGACAATGATCCATGACTCCTTGTTTAATAACACGGAAAATTGTGGACATTGAAACTTTAATTAATATGCGAGTTCCACTTATAATTTCATTATCTGATTTTTCATTTTTTTCTTTTTTTAAACAGTCGTAAATATTTAAATTGAGACACTATCATTGAACATGTAAACCTTTATTTTTAAATTCTAAATCTGGTTTATCAACAACCCGTTCTACTAATTCAATATTGTCTGTCGGTACTTCGTTTCGTTCCGTTTCAAAAAGCTTCTAAAATGCCATATTGTAACAATATTAGTAAACAAAATATCCCACTTATTTCCCCCCTTTCACAATGGTAATATGAATGATTAATAGAAGGTGGCCATAATAAATCATAATTGCCTGAATCACACCAAATTCCGCATTGCTGCAATGCACTGCTACGCAATTTGTCAACAACTGAAATTTATGGCCGGTCGCCCAGTGCGACTGTGTTTGTGCACCGTTTGCCCGTGCGCATTATTCAACTGGGCGACCAGATCTGTATATGGGTATGGCTAAATAAATATGGAAACTAGTTTTTCATATATTTCAATGCTGAATTGTAGCGACCGAACCTGGTAAATACTGCCTAGCTCTTTGGTCTTCAATTGAGATCGGAAAGACTGTAATAAACGTTATGCATAATAGAAACAAACGGTGTATAAAATATTCAATTCTGTAAATACCTACAAAAAAAACACAATTGGCTAAAAAAAAATATATATTAAGTTTAAAAAAGTTTCTAGTTCTGTCAAAGTATTGCGAGAAAATTAGTCTTGACTTTGTGCGACTTCCAACTGTATGGATAAAATTTTTAATTTATTGTCACTTTGAGTTGGTAGCTAATAATAATTATATGCTATCCTCTCTCCATACAAGCTCTTCTAACCTAACCTTTATTGTACAGTACCTTCATAAATACCTGAGTCCCACGTGATCAGATTTGTGGTGGTCATCAATAAATTTGATTTTCTTAAGTTGGGGTTTCAGAAATTACCAAGGAAAAATCATTAACTAGAACCCTAGATGAAATGTCAATCCAGAGGTGTTCGTAATTTTTCGTGTTTTTATGCCTATTGTTTTCACAATTTAGCAGTGTTTACCAGTATTTTTGTTCTTTTCTACAAATTAATCTTTGCCTATTGTTGAAAAAAAAATGGATCATTTCAGAACTGCAAAAATTCAAGGTTTTTCCGTAAGTTATGTTCATTTGCTACATTCTTATTTTTTTTAGATGTGTGTAAAAATGTCGTTTGAACCAGCACAAAACGCATTTATTTTGATAGCTCATTTTCCCAGTGGTACAGGGAACGCAGATGGACCTTGGTCTTACTCTTTGCAATCCTGTATGGAACAATTTATTAAAGCCTTTCGTGATACTAATATCGTATATGATGTGTTTAAAAAACACAAATTAATCCATATTAAAATATATAAACAAAAACATTGCATTTACAATTGCAAGTCAACAGGCAAACCTATTGTTTTAACAGAAAATGTTATTGAAGATATCGACAATGAATGGTGCAAAGTCCTAAGAAACAGGTTTCTCAGTTATTTACTCAAACAAGTACTGCGATAAACGTAATATATGGAGATTGAATTACGCAAAATGTACTCCACTGGTCTATCATCTATTATTAGCAAATTTTATGTTAATCATACACTCTATTGTAAATTTGGTTGCCTAACAGTCGCGTCACATGGGACTCGGCCTTTTATGAAAGCACTGTAGTATGAGTGACAGACAGAAACCTCAAGTTATACGATTATTACAACGTTCCTCTAGAGCTAATAAAAATATTGTAATGCTTCAACTTTAGTATTAGCATAATATTTTTGTAAAAACGTTCTCTGGTAGGTAGATCGTTCTTTAAAAATGTTCATACCAGAACTAATAGGTACCTACATCCAAACCACTCCTCGCAATATAAATATTAATGAGAAGAGATGTATCCCGGTACTTCTCAATTGAGTACACTGGTATTATCTCTCAAAGTAATTAACATTTCACAACCTACTTCGTTCTAATCTTGATACCTAACATATAATTATGAACGCACGTTTATTACAATATTGCAGATGGGTACTTGAGATATTATTGATATTAAAACACAACCTGTCAGTAAAAACGCATCGAGTTGTTTCTGAACTACGAATTATACTAAAAAGGTCTACATCGCTATTTATGAAGTCTTCTACTTTCTCTCTGTACAGTGGCTTATATGCCAAACTTAATTCAAGTCCAGATTTTAATAAAATTCATTTTTATCACAAAGGGGCACATGACATTTCATTACCATGTCTTTGTCTTTGAAATGAAGTGGCTTCTGTGATAAATCAGAACGCCCCAGGGCATGCAGATTAAGCAGATTCTTACCTGGAAACAACACGCGAGAATGAAAGACCAAAAACGGTCCCAGAGAGCCCAAAGTGTAGCCTAAAGGGGATAAGTCAGGGCTAGGGCGAAATGGAATTTATCAAAACTTCAGAGGGTTACATAGGGTTGAGGTTTAAGACCTTCGTAACTGTAAATCTGTCTGCTTTATTCTGAAGAATATCTTGTTGTTCAAGATAATCCAAGAGTAGGACAAGTTACTACAGGGTGTTAAGAATAAACAGTAAAAAAATTAAAAAGCAAAAGATGCTTCATAAAGTAATAAAAAAACTTCATAGTTCATATGGGCATGTGTACGAAAACCCTTCACTTTTAAGGTACACTCCATCCACCAGACGGTGAAGTCAGATTAACATTTTTTGATAGGTTTTGAGACAACGCGCTAACAATCCTAATTTGGCAGCAGTTGGCACAAAACCTCCTTATTGTTACTTCCAAAGCATATCCCTTTTACTCTACAGCTTCTGGTGTTCCAGTTTCAAGACAGCTGTATAGAATACGTATTTACCCAAAAGGAATTGCACAAAAAGAGAGTTACAAGTCCTGGCGTGACGTTAACACTAATTACTCCTCGATTGTGTTGTCGTCTGAGGCGGCGCTGCATACGTGACGTCATAAATAAGGAACGTCGGGCCTTAAGCGTGCTCTACGGACTTTTTGCTCTCACGCGAGGACCTTTTTAAGCGGTTGTTCCGCGGCATTTGCATTAAATTGATATTAAGACCCGGAGACCCCGAACAGGGCCGGCTCGATCCAAAGTGCCTTTGTTATTTCTTCATTTAACCGTATACCATTATGACCACTATCATAACAATATTAACTTGCAAAAGAGTTTACAAAAACACCAAAACTTCGAGGAAGGTTTTTAATAACAAAAACAAAACGAACAAACAAAATAATGAAGACACAACGGGTTCGAACAAACATTATTAATTAATTTACATGCGATAACGCAATCCGAGATTCAGAGAACCCAACGCGAAGTCAGCAAAATTTGGAAAGACTTTATCCATTGTTAAATTAACCCGAGACTCTAAAGTTAAGAAAACTGCCCCGTGTGGAATCCAAGGAGAAACTGCCTTTTTATCGAATATCTCTCCTGAATTCGACACCTCGCTTCGACACGCCCATTTCTTGAATCCAGAAGTTTCTGTTCTTATCTTATTGATGGGTTCCCTGAATATCGGGGATCGAAATGACTTAACTATACCATGTTAATACCTAATTGACTGAATTTACAATTGTATGGATAATTTTGAGACTAAACTGAACATACAAGTAACCCTACACCTTCCTCTGGTGACTCCGTATAGCAACACGGGACGGATTAATCAATCTCATTTAATCTATCCTGATAATTTGGAAAATCCGCCTAAAAAACAACTATTTGAACTATTATTATTTCCCCACGACATTCTAACAACTTATTTAAATATCTTGGAATTCCTACGTCTTTTCGAATGTATTCCGCGTATTATTATAATAGAAATATCGATTTTTCCCTTCACCACGGGCTGAACCGACGCAGTTAGTCGATACCAGATGTCTAACACATGGCAACTTGTTCAAAAACATTGCTAAGTTTCATGAGGCCTTCTCCGAAGGACGGCTTTGCAAATTTATTAATCCCGATGACAAAAGGCTCTAGTCTCTCGACGACTTTATGGCGACGCTAAACCTACTTGAAAACCCTTANGGCAGTATGGTATGAGATAATTTTTTACTGTGAAATTTGTAGAATAAAAAACTTAGGAAAGTCCCCCCTGAAAGTAATGTATAATAAATAATAATTACGAGATTTGTTCAGATAATAACCGAACTTTTTTAATTACGCGATAATTTAGACATTTAGTGACATGTGGTTGGCAGCATTGCGTTACGCATAACCTCCATAATAGCCATATGTCCTTGGATTGTTGATATCTCATTTAGCTTTCGTGATAGCGATTATTGAAAGGTTCTGGAACAACTATACAACGTAAAATTGTGCGTTGAACTGGGGGAAACTTTCACGGAATCGTTTGAACTTTTTAAACAAGCTTACGGAGATGATGCTCTGGATCGTATGCAATGTTACAAATGGTTTTCACGATTTAAGAGTGGTCGCCAGTCAGTTGAAGAAGATGACCCTCGACCAGGAAGGCCTTCGACTTCAACTGATGACTCCAACTTGCAGAAAGTCGGCAACTTGCCTTCAATCTACTCGTTGAATTCTGATGACCGCCTTCGTGGTCATGAATTAAAGTTAAAAAAAGAGAATTTTAAATCCAAAGCAAGGCAATACTTCGATCATCGACCTCGACAGCTGCATTAGAAGTCATGCTAAATCTACCACCGCTGCATATAGTGGTGGGAAGAGAAGCGCGGCTAGCAGCATATCGACTCAGGAATAACAACAACTGGAGGGGTAGTTTCTATTCCAGGATCATAGACACATCTATGTCGGAACCAACTTTTGGGATGGTATCTGACAAGATGGTTCCAAGGTTTCACTTCCACAAGCCATTTGAGACTCGAATAGAGGGAAGAAAGGTTTAATACTCTGGAAAGGTGGAGCCTAGTATGGTTTACAGATGGCTCCAAAATGACCAAAGCGACGGGTGCAGGAGTATATGGACTCAGACCCAGATGGAGTGCAAGTCTGGGGGAGTTCCCTACCGTATTCCAAGCCGAAATTTTCGCGATAATGGCGTGTCTGGCAGAGAATGTACGTAGAGGTTATAAACGTAAACTCGTATATATATTCTCTGGTAGCTCAAGCTGCAATTAAAGCTTTAGGCGCACACAAGATAAGTTCAAAACTGGTGTGGCATTGTTTACAAATGCTGACTGAATTGGCCACCAACAATACAGTCAGACTGTGTTGGGTGCCGGGGCACAAAGGCATTTGTGGAAATGAGAAAGCGGATGAATTTGCTAGGAAGGGATCCGAAACAGTGTTCATTGGCCCGGAGCCCTTCTGTGGCACATCTCCCAGTGTGGTCAGGCGGGCTCTGGGCAAATGGACAGAGACAGAACATAGGAAATACTGGACTTCAAGGCCANTCTGTGTCACCGTAAACAATTTGTAGAACATGAAGGTTATTCTTCATTTACATATGAGAGTACATCTGGTGTACCACAAGGGTCTAATTTGGGACTACTTCTGTTCTTTAGCTTCATTAATGCTACATATCACTCACTGCTATGCTGTATGTATATGTAGCATTATTAATGCTACATATTATAAATAGATGTTTGCAGATGATTTTAAAATCTATCGTGAGATAAAATCCGCATCAGACTGTACATTACTGCAAAATAATCTTACATCAGTTTCATTTTTATGCTTAGTAAGGTAATTTTCATTCCCCTACTGCGACAGTATGGTATGAGATAATTTTTTACTGTGTTTGTAGAATCAAAAACTTAGGAAAGTCCCCCCTGAAGGTAATGTATAATAAATAATAATTACGAGATTTGTTCAAATAATAACCGAACTTTTTGAATTACGCGATAATTTAGACATTTAGTGACATGTGGTTGGCAGCATTGCGTTGCGCATAACCTCCATAATAGCCATATGTCCTTGGATTGTTGATATCTCATTTAGCTTTCGTGATAACGATTATTGAAAGGTTTTGGAACAACTATACAACGTAAAATTGTGCGTTGAACTGGGGAAAACTTTCACGGAATCGTTTGAACTTTCGAAACAAGGTTACGGAGATGATGCTCTGGGTCGTATGCAATGTTACAAATGGTTTCCACGATTTGAAAGTGGTCGTCAGTCGGTTGAAGATGATCCTCGACCAGGAAGGCTTTCGACTTCAACTGATGACTCCAACTTACAGAAAATCGGCAACTTGCCTTCAATCTAGTCGTTGAATTCTGATGACCGCCTCCGAGGTCATGAATTAATGTTAAAAAAAGAGAATTTTAAATCCAGAGCAAGGCAATACTTCCTGTCTAACAGAATTTTTACAATTTGGAACAATTTACCGACTTCAATAATTGGTGCACCAACGCTTAATTCATTTAGAAGTAGACTGGATGATTCTTACCTCAAGGTGAAACAGTGAACCTTGTGTACTATCAAGGTGTCTTACAAAGATTACGTGAAAAAATCCGCAAAAAGAGCTTCTTGCACCATGACAATGAGTCCGCACACTCCGTTTTGTCAATTCCTCACTTTTGTGCCAAAATCAGATTACTGTCCTCCCTCGGCCACCTTACTCGCCAGACCTGGCTCCCTGCGATTTTTTTTCATTTCCGAAATTAAAAACAGTGCTGAAAGGACGCCGCTTTCAGACTATTGATCAAATCATAGCAAATTCGTCACAGACTTTAAAGGACATATCAAATGAAACACCTCTGGGAAAAGTGTGTGAATAGGGAATTGGGGTACTTTGATGGAGACCAGGGCCAATAATGTATAAAATTAATAATAAAGTTTAAAAAAATAGAGTTCGGTTATTTTCTGAACTGACCTGGTATATAAGAGAAAAGCAACTCTTATTTGATCAACCGACTGCGTTCTCTGCCTTTTTACAGGTTCATAACACTGAGAAACTTACGGAAACTCGGGAGAAACGCGATACATCTTCGAGGGTTGTCAAAGAACGTTATTGCCATCCGAGGTTATATTTTTTATGGGAAGTAAAAAAAGATAACTGAATCGTCTTTTAATGCTAGGCATGTCGCACGAATTTTACAAGTCGTTGGGGGTTCGCCTCGATGGAATGTCGAGCTGAGATATGCGTTCGATATAAGAAGGGACCTGATAGAAGGAAACGCTATAAAAAGTTTATTGAGTTATGATCATTGCGAGTTGGACATTTGTTAATTCCGCAATTGTCCCTTGTCCTCCATCGTATTAGTTAAACGAGTTGTCAACGATGTCTTAAGTTGCGGAGTGTTTATAGATGTGTTTGGAATTCGAATAGTACGCCTTGGAAAACAATTGCTGCCTAGACGAAGCTACCATTGATTTATTTTGCTGCCGAATGTCAGAACTTTGGTGTATGTATGGTACCTACTTGTTTCATAACTAGCGAAAAAAAGAATATTAAAAAAATATTCAACTGTATACTGTACATGATAACGTATACATATATAGAGTGAAACATAGTTAGGTAAACAAAACCAAAGCTTTTCTGATGCCAACACAAAGCAGTTAACCGAATTTACCAAATTATTTCCTTAAAAAGTTACGTTCTTTAAAAAAATGTTAAATAAAGTGTTGACAAATTAGAGAAAAATGACATTTTACAGTTACATTAATTAAAGTGGCAAAGGCGACACACTGAGGAAATAGTTATTTATGTACCAAGAGAGATACAGGGATAATTATGCCCGCAGGCGACACACTATGAACGATTAGTGTCAAAATCATAGAACTCTAGATAGACAAAAGATAAAAAGATTCAAGCGGTATTTTAAAGGTAAAAGGATTACCTTTTAGGGAATAATATCGGAAATGCGCTCGTTTTATTAGGCTGCTCTCAGAAACCTGCTCTGTTTAAACCTCGGTTTTTTTCAATTTTTTTAGATTTTCTCGAATGCCACTATTTCTCCTCATCCGACTATTAGAAAATTCAATTTTTTTCAGAAAGTAGATTAAAAAATCTTCAATTCCCATTTTGGTAATAATTTATTTGACCTATTATATCTTGAGTGATTGGCAATCGAAAAGTTCAATGTTCATAAATTTAGTTTCTAACAGTGTTATATCAAATTAATTTGTCCATTTTCATTCAAGTTCATTTAAAAAAATATTTTTATTAAAGTATAGATACATTAAATGTTGGATAATTTATTAAAGTTTTAGACTGAAATACACAAATGTTTGGTTTTTAAAGATTTTTTGGACTTCACTTAATTTTTACTTAAAATTTCGTTATAGCAACGGATATTTATCCCGAGATTGAAGCATGAATATGTTTTTATGTAGGGGTAATTAAATAGTTTTAGAGAAAAGATAACCTGACCTTACCGCATAATCGAGTTCAAAATCTGTTTCTCTGAAATAACTGATGTGTCATATAAATTATAAACTTTCCATGGAACTTTTTTCTTGTTTGTGTGATAGGTAAATTAAATTATACGGGACTTCATTTTTCAGCGTAATATAGTGACTCTAATTGAACGGTAATTGTAGCTCAAGTATGACTTCGAGTAGAAAATGCATTCATGCAAATTGGATGATCCTACCTATTCTCAAAATTAGAAAAATAAAAATAATATACTCTGAAATATACATTTTCCCCAATATAGTCATTTTATCTGTAAAGTGATTTAATCCAAATGTAGTATCCTTACATCCAAATCGGTATGAAAAAAACTAGTTTATAATTTATTTCATACATTAAATCAGTTATTTCAGAGAAAAAGATTTTGAACTCGATTATGAGGTAAGGTCAGGTTATCTTTTCTCTAAAACTATTAGCCCTACATAAAAACATATTCATGCTTCCATCTCGGGATGAATATCCATTGCTATAACGAAATATTTAGATTTTTTGAGACTTGCCATTTAAGTAAAAATTAAGTGAAGTCCAAAAAAATCTTTAAAAACCAAACATTTGTGTATTTCAGTCTAAAACTTTAATAAATTATCCAACATTTAATGTATACTTTAATAAAAATATTTTTTTAAATTAACTTGATTGAAAACGGACAAATTAATTTGATATAACTGTTAGAAACTAAATTTATGAATACTGAACTTTTCGAATGCCAATCACTCAAAATATAATAGGTCAAATAAATTTTACCAAAATGGAAATTGAAGATTTTTTGACCTACTTTCTGAAAAAAATTGTATTTTTTAATAGTCAGATGAGGAAAAATAGTGGCATTCGAAAAAATCGAAAAAAATTGAAAAAATCCGAGTTTAAACGTTCTCTGAGAGCAGCCTAATAAATTGAGCGCATTTTCGATATTTTTCCCTAAAAGGTAATCCCTTTACCTTTAAAATACCACTTGCTAAACCTTTTTATCTTTTTCCTATCCAGAGTTCTACGATTTTGACACTAAAGTACATAGTTCTTATCGTTCATAGTGCGACAGGTTGCCTAAGGGCACAATCATCCAAGTATTTTCCGTGGTGCATACAAGGTTTAATTTTTACTTAGACATCTAATTTTATATTTATTTTAAGTAGTAAGTATAGAAGTAATAATGTTTTTAGTCTACCCGCAGCACGTGGTAACGTCCTAGTAACACCATTGTATCAAATTGTTTCCAAGTACAGTGAGATAGAAAATAATGTCGATCTTTTTTGTTGTTTGACTAATGATATAAAAAATGCTTTACTTCTGTAGTCATATCTGTTTTTTATAGTTTGTTGCCTTTTTATTTTGTTCTTTATATTTGTGTTATTTGTAAGTTTGTACTATTTTTATTTATTTATTTGTTTTTTCATAGTTAATTTTTGTCTCTTATAACTTTTTTTATATTTTATTACTACACTTAACATATCCTGTTATTGGGTGTCGCCTGTTGGATGAGTATTTTAAATAAATAAATGACATACCTCACTAAAATCAGAAACTACCAAGTTCCCCAGACAATTAAAAGCTAAATATTTCGTAGAGCAACTCGTCTACAGAACTCACCTAGCCCATTTTCCATCGCTTTCCACTTAATTGGTACAGCCAGGTCAATTAGTCTTTAATAATGGAAAGAGCGTCTCTCTATTGTATTTATTAAATCAGCCGTTAAATTAGTAAAGTAACTCTTTGACATTCGAGTTTTTGTACCATCCAGTGTAAATTGTCGTTTGTTCTTTCAGCCGTATGGCGTCTAATGAGGTCCCAGCAGGAAAATTGTCTTAATGAGAAACCGATACGGTCCTTGGCTGCAACGCACGTACTTGATTGAGGAATGGGGTGTAGACTGAGAAAAAATCCCTGTTCCCGATTAAATATCGTTGCCAGAGGATATAATCACATACGTAACACTCCGTAAATGAAAGCAAAATAGTCTTCTGTTTTTAATGACAGATTACACAGGCACTAAAAATGAAAATGGTCCATCTTACCCAGTTTTTACCATAACACAAATGCTTCACCATAATACAAATGTCTTATTTCAGCCAAACGATATCCATCAACTCGAATTGCTATACACGTAAGCCATTTTTTATCTTTGAAAAACTAATGTAAACACTCGCAAAACGTTAACACTAAAATCGGATTTCAGTATTCGGGATCGCATGGAATTACGTGGGCGAATGACGCTAGAGATTACAGTAGCCCAGCGATGTAAGGATTGAAAATACTACAACTTCAATATTTTTTTTTTCGGAAACTAAGGATTTTACAAAAATTATGACGCATCTATTCTCATTTTTTTTTTTTTTTGGATAAGTGAAGTGAATCACTCTGTATAAAGTGTAAGTACGACATGGTGGCGGACTACTGTTGGATTTAAAAAAAATGTAAACTTTGAGGTAAAAAGAGAAATAGAAACCCACTACATAGATCTTTTAAGGAAAAAGAAGTTTGCTGCAAGCGAAAATGTAGAAAACTGGTATATTCGTGGAATACCCTTTTTTTATTAACAGAGTAGTGGCTGTTAATGCCAAACTGACTGCAGATTCGTGTCCAGGGGGTGAAAATATAGAACTAGGGTTATGGAACCTAATATTCACAAATAACCGATTTTTTGAGGGTATAGCTGTCATTTTCTCGAAAAGAATGGGTGCTGACAGCAAATTGACTTCATATTCGTATTCAGTGGGGCAGGTAAACACAACAAGAACAGGGTCTAATCAAAAGAACATACCTTTTTTTACGTACCTATGTAGTGGTATATCAATTCATTTTTGACAGTATATTGTTTCTAAATCGTTATACTTAAAAATATATTTAAAATCGCTGTACTTAAAAATATATTTAAAAAACTCCTGATGATGACTGAAATGTATCCGAAACATTTAAAAATAGGTATAGTCTTTCCAATCTCAATTAAAGACCAAAGACTTAGGCAGTATGTACCAGGTTCGATCGCTACGCAGCAATTCGGCATTGAAATATTTGAAAAACTTATTCCCATATTTATTTAGCCATACCCATATACAGGTCTGGTCACCCAGTTGAAGAATACGCGCGCGGGTAAACGGCGCACAAACACAGCCGCACTGGGCGACCGACCATAAATTTCAGTTGTTGACAGATTGCCTAGCAGTGCAGTGCAGCAATGCGCAATTTGGTGTGATTCAGGTAATTTTAATTTATTATAGGTACCTTCTATTAACCATTCATATTACAACTGCAAAAGGGAGAAATAAGAAGGATATTTTGTTTACTAATATTATTACAACTTGGCATTTTGGAGACCTTTTGAAACGGAACAAAACAAAATACTGCCAGACAATATTGAATTAGTAGAACCGATTGTTGACGAAACTGATTTAGAATTTAAAAATAAAGATTAACATATTCAAGGTTAGCGTCTCGTTTTAAACATTTACGTTTGTTTAACAGAAAACTCTTTTAGGGACGCCTATGAAGCTCATTAAATTTTATAGCTAGGAGTTTTTATACATGTTGAACTGACTTCGGAAAGACTTTGTTTCGAAAATATGTAAGGAATGATTCATATAACATTCTTCCCCCTAGATCTTGGTTGCTTCCATATCTAGAAATGACTCCGAATTGTAGGAAATTTTCTTGTGATTACAAAACTGTGCAGAGGAAATTATTGATTGATTGCATTTCGGAAATACAAGCAAAGTTTTTTTAACAGAACACGCTTAACATTTCAGTGAAATAAGGTTTGAAATATTTATCTCTAATAATAAAGAAGTCATGGTCAAAAAAGTATGTTAGTAATGAAAATTTTTTGCTCTTTTGATCATGTTTCTCTTACTACTACGGGCATACCTATCAAACCTTATGTCACTGTAATGTTAAAGAAGCACTCTATCCAGATATATAAAAAATATAGAGCATGTTTGTTTTTTAGGTACAGTCTTGATATCACAAGAAAACCTGAGAATATGAACCATACAGTTTTCTAAGTAAGAAAGTAAAAAAATTAAAAGGAGCAGAATGTTATATTAATCTTAATTGTCTAAAATGGGGGTGTCATGCTGATGATGATGGTAAATCGACGACGAAACCTCGAATAGCAAATGTGAAATTATACCAAAAAAACCTTTTATACATCATTACAACTGTGACAGTTTCTTTGCACAAAATTATATATTTTTTAATCTATTTCAAAATTTAAAAAATATATGTTTTCGCCATTTCAGTGGGATCAAAGGCGTAACTTTTTCAATTGTGTCACCATTTCCAATATCGTCGTGACAGATACCCTTATCTTGGACACGGTGTATATTCTTTGGTCTACCGTGAAAATGAACATCTTGTATTTATTATTTCATATACCAAGATAAACGGCTTCTATCCGCAGATAAATATTTTGATTTAATAATTTTTAAGCTCAAAATTCTGTTTTATGTATCACAATCCGAAACATCAACATGAACTACTTAGCACTACACAAAATATCGGCCGCGCGATTATTTTCGTCGGTGTAATAAATTAATGTAATTTGTTCTCTAGTGGATTCCTCGTAAAAGTTAAAGTGGGCGCGAATCGCATTTCTATCATGATAGCACTTATAACAACTACAAACCATTACTATGTATGATCGGTACATGTTTTTCTTACATTGTAAGCTAAATTACTAATACAACTAAAGTTTTCCTACTTAGTATGACACCTAAATTGAATATTTCGATCAACTCGTCATAAAAAAGAAAACAGTAGGCTTTAGATCAGATCAGATTGTTATATCTCTCGTATTTTTACATTATTTCAATGTTTACTTAAAGATCATTGTTTAATTTATGTTCTCGTTTAATGAAGTAAAAGTATTTTTAGATGCACGCATCAGTCAGTTTGTGTATGCAGTTCTAAATGCATTGATTGACAATTATTTGACATTGCAGCTGTCATTCCGAAAAGAACAAGTTTATTTTCATACCGTGGGGTTTGTTCCATTTACACATGATTCACTTCTTATAAAAATACTCATTTGTAACGGTGAGATGCACAGCGTTTATAAAAAACACGATAATGCGCTTGCACAGAATTAAAAAGAAGTTATAAAGGCCATAAAAATCTTACTACTTGATTTTCAAGTGATGTGAGGGAAATATAAGAAGCTGAAAAAACAAATGTTGATGGTAGAATAGAAATTTTGCTGTGAGGGATGTGAGGAATGTGAGGGAAATATAAGAAGCTGAAAAAACAAATGTTGATGGTAGAATAGAAATTTTGCTGAAAAACGTCTAGACTTTTGAAATCAATGGAAATCAGTGTTTATTCATTTATGGGATAGCAATTACACAGCAGTATAGAGATATGTGTATACTGCAATAAAATAACAATAGAAAAAAGAACAAAAATACAAACAAAACTAAAAAACTATGTTAAAGCATATTTTTCAATGAGTAAAAAACAGAGCAAAGTAAAAATATACAAAGCATGAAGCAGTAACAAAAAACGAAAAAAAAAAACAAATTATTATATTAAAAAAGTATATACAATTATTATCAATTAATAAAAAAACACATAATTACAAATTTTGACAAACAAAAAATATAATTAAAAAACAAACAGAAGATCTCAGTTATAGGAGCAGATCAACCAAATTTGGTACATGATTTGTGTTTATTATTATCTTTAATTGGTAAAAATATTAATTTATTGGAAGTCCGATAAGGGCTGGACAAAATTTAGATTTTGGAACGAACACACTGAAGATGAATTTTTCGAGACAAAACGTCTGAATCTGGTTCGGGCTGAGACAGTACAGTATTGGGGGTCATGAAGGCTTGCAAAAAACGTAATAAAATTTCTAGGGTCGTATTTAAAAAAATGAAGTTGATGATGGTCCTGGAGAGACGAAACGTTACATATAAAAATAGATTATGCTTTTTTTCGAAAACTAATCGTGTTAGTTTTGATTTTATAGAGGCATAATGTTGGTCCCCTGATTATGCAACTTTGCCACCATTTAAGCTAGTTTGTATCTCTTACCGTTTTCGAGATCCTTGTAGTGAGAAGCGATTTTGTAACAGCCTGTATAGAAGTGTATGTGTAATCCTGAATGTTAGACATGGAAATTAAATCAACATATACCTCATAATTTTGGTTTTTCTATCCACCCTTTCCAGCCTAACCTAACCATCTACCACGTAGATATCTTTCAATTCAATTTCGCTTTTGATACTATGAAAATATATTCTGGCTAGTAGCTATATCTTCTTTTAATTATTACACATGTCCCTTTGAACTATGCAGTGGCGGCTCGTTAGAGGAGGCTGGGAAGGCTAAGCCTCCTCTGCAGTTTTTGATAGTATTGTAAAAGTTTCTTTTAGTTTTTTTTATTTTACATCATATAATTAATATTATTTAAGAAGTTTTCTTACAAATCTATTTTCATATGCAACTAATTATGTACCTATGTTCACTATTTTTCGCGCCCTCCGAATTCGCATTATAGTCGCTGGCAGCTAACTTCCTCAAGACTCCAAGCCTTTTACTAGAGCTCTATAGGATGCGTGGCCTTGAAATGATGGAACGATTATCTACATTCGAGCTTCAGCAGACGACACGGAGGCTTGTTGCCACCTTCCATCTCTTTTTAACAAGCGAATCTTTCAATATAGCCCTCCTTCTCTACCACCTCGGCGCTCGCAGTTCGCACGCAGTTGTATCATACAACTGCGTGCGAACTGCGAGTGCGTAACATACAACTTGTATATTACATTTCACCATTTCAAAATAAAAATTAAAAACGTTGGTCATCTGTGATACGGTAGGCGCGTTTTGTTTTTAACTGGTATTTATGTGAAGTTTTTCTTAGGAATTTTTGTGAGACGATCATAATTAATTAGTAAAACAATCATTTACATTTTACTCTGGTACGTACTTAACTTTATTAAAATAAAATGAGTGCAGAAAAAGAACATAACCTCAACAACTTCTTTAGGTGCATGGACATTGTAGGTTACTTATTATTAAAAGGATTTAGTACTCTTAGTTATAATTAAACAGAAATCGAGACCAACACCTTCTTTGCCGTCTTTAGTTGCAGTGGGTGAAAAACAAAATTGGGGATTTAACGACAATAATTATAGAAAAAACGACTGGTTAACTGCATCAACTATTAAAAATAAATTATACTGCTGGCAATGTTTATTTTTCGGGTCGGTTTTAACAATTTAAAAAATTTAACGAGAGGCCTCGAAAGACACGAAAATTCGCAAGAACATATTTCATCACGTATTAAATTTGAAATGTTCGGTAAACAGAATATTGTAAACGCTTTAGATTCTGTTCACAAAACGGAAATACATTATAATGAGAAGCTTCGTGCAAATAGAGATATTTTAAATTGACTAATCGATGTAGCAATATTTTTATCGTCTCTAGAAATTTATTTTCGCGGACATGATGAAAAAGTAGATTCTGCTAATCGAGGGAACTTTAAAGAGTTAATAAATTTATTAAAAACATACGATTCAAAATTGCAGAATTTCTTAGATAATGACACTGTTTTTTTCTAAAACCACTCAAAACGATTTAATTGAGAGTATTAGTTCAATTATCAAAAGTAAAATTTACGTTTTTCATTTTAAGCCTCCTCTACCCAAGATACCACGAGTCGCCACTGGAACTATGCATTAATTTGATTTGAAATTACCGTCAAACATTTGGAACCGAAAACATACGAAACGAAGAAATAAAAGTTATAAGCTTTGATGAAACTCTGGCTTCCGCTATCCCTTTGAGCGGAAAGCGTTTAAATTTTCCATTTCATAGGCGAAACCACGACTAATAACTGTAAATATATACCACGCTACATGCCGTACANGGAAAATGACCCCTTAGGGGCCTGAAAATCGTGTTTCGGACGTCGCAATCGCAACAGTGGTATTTTTATGTACTTTTAAATTCTGGAACTCTGACTGTGCTTGAAAAGTATATGGCCAACTGGAATCTCCCGTTTGGGACCGGGAAAATGACCCCTTAGGGGCCGGAAAATCGTGTTTCGGACGTCGCAATCGCAACAGTGGTGCTAAATGGTTTTTAAATTCTGGAATTCGAGCCATTTTTGGCCCCTGGAGCCAATTCCAGACGTGGAGGGCCATTTCTGAGCTAGGGATCGGATTCAGCGTCAAAAAATACATGGGAATACATATGTCCGACCCACAAGTCCGAACACTTTTTTTTTTGTGGGGCTGTGTTATCAATGAATAAAAAACACATAATCACAAATTTTGACAAACAAAAAATAGAATTAAAAAACAAACGGAAGATCTCAGTTATAGGAGGAGCAGATCAATCAAATTTGGTACATAATTTGTGTTTATTATTATCTTTAATTTGTAAAAATATTAATTTATTGGAAGCCCAATAAGGGCCGGACTAGTGGTAGGGCGCCGTTAAACTGATATCGATTTTTTATCAGTATGCCAATTATTAAATAGTTTTACCAGTATTACAGGAAATTCGATTTTAAATTTTGTTTAACTGAAAATTTTCCGAAAAAATAACGGTTTTTGTGAAAAAGATGCAAGGAAATAATTGTCCAGAAGATTAGCCACCAAGATCACCAGATCTAAATAAATGTGATTTCTTTCTCTGAGGGGGCTTTAAACGAATTTGTTTATCTTAAACAGGTTTTTATCTGAAGCAGATTTATGAAATCGTATAAATAATAAATGCAACGCCATAAAAAATGATCCACAGTTATTGCGTATTTTCGGTGGAGTGTAAAATGTATTAGAGAAAATAGCGGTCATTTTCAACATCATTGTAGTGTTATTTAACGATATCGGTAGTTCATGAGATTAAAGTTGAATTTGTTAATGTTTTGTTTGTAAGGTTCCTATTTTTTTTTATGTGTTAAAAACAAAACAAAGTATCTAATTTAATGAAATTTCTTTCTCTTGATACTTTTTTGTAAACGTCAAAAATGACACATGAAATCATAACCTACTAGTTGTAAAACTGCGTACTTTACACATTTTGTCCGATTCAATTAATAATTTAAAATTTGTAAGAATAAAAAAATATTTTAGATTAAATTTCCTGTATTATTACCAGTTAAGGATAATATTAAACGCAAATCATGTACCAAATTTGATTGCTCTATGTTACACTCATCTTCAGAGGCCAATATCTTGCCAACAATACCTACATTCCAGAAAAAAATGTTATATAACAAATCGGCATATTTTAAGATCCTCTATACGTGCTCTGTATCAGTAGAGTTATGAAACACCCTGTATATAGAAGTGTATGTCTAATCCTGAATGTTATACACCGTGTCCACCTAGTGCACGTAAGTTCAATATCTAGGTTAATAAAAGATATAATTTAATTGTTTTTTCTACAGAGTTGCCTACCTATATATTTGCATACACAGGGTGTTCAGTTTTTCCTGGGCAGATAACAACTTAATTTTTTTTAATGGAAACCTGTATTTTTTATGGCATTATCGAATTCTACGTGAAAAATTAACGGGACTTTGTGTTATGATTCCTATTAAAATATTGATAGTTCTCGAGATAATCGACATTTCATTTTTTTTCTTATGTTTCATCACTTCTAGTAGTTGACATAATTATGATTGTATGACAGCTAGAAAAATTTTTTTCAGGAACTGTAAAGTGAAGATGGCTTTTTCAAAAAACGTATCAAAAGTTCACCTACAATATACAGGGGGCAAAAATCTCGACTTTTTCAGATAGAACACCCTGTGTTTTATGATTTCATTAGATGCCTCTCTGTAGACCCTACAATTTTTTAATAGCTTTCCCTATACCTAAGTTACGTAGTTTTTTCAAAAAAAACATAATACCGGATTTGCGCCCGTTCCTTTGTCGGGAAAAATATTGTAAGGGTATTTATTTTTATTAAATTTATTAGTTGTCTAGCTGCACTATTTAAAATAAAAATTATTAACTGAAAAATTTTGCTATTTGAGTTTAATAAATGAGTCTTTATGGAAAGTTACCATTTATTTGTAAATAAAATCAAAAAACCATAAAATCGCTACAAGTGATTAAGAATTAGCAAAATATGGGAAATGTTTGCTATCAGTATGTATTTACAAAGCAAATAATCCAAATTTACAGAGATTCCCACTGTTTTGAAAATGTGAAGGAAAGATTTGAATGAACAGCAAATGCGAATTATGAGAAAACTACCAGGAGACATGAAAGTATAAGCGATAATATTTAGTTTAAAGTTGTGGCCTCTGCTGTTAAAAACCCAAATATTAGTGCCAGGAAATTAGTAGTAACCTTGGAGTTTTCAAAAGCTTGACAAATAAAATATCGAAGAAGAAGTTTCATACGTATCATATTGAAAATCAAGCACTGTTACCGTAGTTAGGAAAGTTATTAGTGAAATTGGAGATTAAAAAATTTGGATGAATAGAATTTTGAAAAAAGAATACTCATAGTCGCAAGCTAACTTAAAATAAATACCCTTACAATATTTTTCCCGACAAAGGAACGGGCGCAAATCCGGTATTTTACATAAAAATGGTTTTTTTGCAAAAACTACGCAAGCAACTTAGGTATAGGGACAGCTATTAAAAAATTGTAGGGTCTACAGAAAGGCATCAAATGAAATCATAAAACACAGGGTGTTCTATTTGAAAAAGTCGAGATTTTTCAAATTTTATATTATCAGGTTTGGCACGATTTTTTTTGCCTCCTGTATATCGCAGGTCAACTTTTGATTCATTTCTTGAAAGAGCTATCTTCACTTTACAGTTCCTGAAAAAAAATAATTTCTAGCTGTCATATAATCATAATTATGTCAACTACTAGAAATTACGAAACATAAGAAAAAAAATGGAAAGTCGATTATCTCGAAAACTACCAATATTTTAATAGGAATCATAACACAAAGTCCCGTTAATTTTTCACGTAGAATTCGATGATGCCATAAAAAATATAGGTTTCCATTAAAAAAAAATAAGTTGGTATCTACCTGCCCAGGAAAAACTGAACACCCTGTATATGCAAATATATTTTCATTTTGTGCAGCTCGGGAATGTAGGCAACTCTGTATAAAAAAAAATTAAGTTATATCTTTTATTAACCTAGATATTGGACTTACGCGAACTAGGTGGACACGGTGTACCTATATGGAAATTAAATCAACATCGAGCTCATAAATTTGGTTTTAATATCCACCCTTTCCAACAATTTGAACAACGCAGTCAATATGCTACACTACCACGTAGATATCTTTCAATTCAATTTCCTTTTTGATACTATGAAAATATATTCTGGCTAGTGGCTATTTCCTCTTTTAATTATTACACATGTCCCGTTGAACTATGCATTAAGTTGATTTGAAATTACCGTGAAACATATTGGAACCGAAAACATACGAAACGAAGAAATAAAAGTTAGCTTTGATGAAACGCTGGCTTCCGCTATCCCTTTGAGCGGAATGCGTTTAAATTTTCCATTTCATAGGCGAAACCACGACTAATAACTGTAAATATATACCACGCTACATGCCGTACAAACAGTCCGCATCTGTTAATTTATTTCCAACAGATCTAGATTTTATTAAGGGACGCTGAAAACAGGGGACCTTACCAAATCCTTTCATCCCGTATCCATTTATTTCCCAAAGCTTTTACTGGATTGCCGTCATAAGTCTTCATATTTTTTTTGCACGGGGGATATCTTTTAGGGATTAAGTTGGGAACCGTTTGGTTGTGTCGTCGTCCGCACGAAGTTTCACTTCCGATCGTCGCATAATCAATCATTTCCTTATCCGGAGATCAATGCCTTCCTGATATTGAGATATCCACCTATGCGGGCGATTTGCATAAGAAATAATCTTATTATTCATCTGTTACCATCGAAAACAAGCCTCGGCGGCGATTCCCTGACGCCAGATCGGTGGGTAAGGCCTGTTCCCACTATGACGAAAGTGTACGGCCTTAAGGAAGTTCGATANACAAACGAATCTTTCAATACAGCCCTCCTTCTCTACCACCTCGGCGCTCGCAGTTCGCACGCAGCTGTATCATACAACTGCGTGCGAACTGCGAGTGCGTAACATACAACTTGTATGTTACATTTCATCATTTCAAAATAAAAACTAAAAACATTGGTCATCTGTGATACGGTAGGCGCGTTTTGTTTTTAACTTTTTCTTAGGAATTTTTTTGTGAGACGATCACAATTAGTAAAATGTTTTTCATTTTAAGCCTCCTCTACCCAAGATACCACGAGTCGCCACTGGAACTATGCATTAATTTGATTTGAAATTACCGTCAAACATTTGGAACCGAAAACATACGAAACGAAGAAATAAAAGTTATAAGCTTTGATGAAACTCTGGCTTCCGCTATCCCTTTGAGCGGAAAGCGTTTAAATTTTCCATTTCATAGGCGAAACCACGACTAATAACTGTAAATATATACCACGCTACATGCCGTACAAACAGTCCGCATCTGTTAATTTATTTCCAACAGATCTAGATTTTATTAAGGGACGCTGAAAACAGGGGACCTTACCAAATCCTTTCATCCCGTATCCATTTATTTCCCAAAGCTTTTACTGGATTGCCGTCATAAGTCTTCATATTTTTTTTGCACGGGGGATATCTTTTAGGGATTAAGTTGGGAACCGTTTGGTTGTGTCGTCGTCCGCACGAAGTTTCACTTCCGATCGTCGCATAATCAATCATTTCCTTATCCGGAGATCAATGCCTTCCTGATATTGAGATATCCACCTATGCGGGCGATTTGCATAAGAAATAATCTTATTATTCATCTGTTACCATCGAAAACAAGCCTCGGCGGCGATTCCCTGACGCCAGATCGGTGGGTAAGACCTGTTCCCACTATGACGAAAGTGTACGGCCTTAAAAAATTGTTGATAACGAAAAATGTACCTACAGCGCTTAACTCTTTTATTCGTAGCGTAATCGCTTTTTTTATTTTAAAATCATAACCTGAATGACATTGGAAATTGACCGCATTTCAACAATCAACTGCGTATTTCAGGAAATTTTAACGTAGTAGGCGGCGGTGCCACCACAAATTTTGACGAATAAATATTATTCCTGTAAAAATTAATCATTATTTCAGTACTAGTTTCCATTTCTGTGGTTTTTTTATTTACTTTCAACTTTTTGTAACTCAACTACTTCCTTTAGAATTTAAATTGCGCAGTTTCAATTTGGTATTTATTTGTAGCACACCTAGTATATTTTTACTTACATCCCAAGTTCCGCTTAAATATTATCATAAGTATTACACATTACAATATCTTTAAACAGGGTGATTCAAATCTTATCCAAAAAATGTTTGAATGTACAGGGGACCTTTATAAATACAATTTTGTAAAAAAAATCAAAATGGGCAGGACGAAAATGATTTAAAAATGCACTTCTGCACGGCACTGGAAACTGGTCCACTGGAAAAGCTGACCTTGCGCAAGGCAAAACATGCAGGCGGCGACGGGCACGGCAGCAAAGTGTAATAAAAAATGACCAGACAAAAAATTTAAAGAATTTCTCTCCCAAGGTTTTAATTAATAAGTAAAATAATTTGATAGACCTGAATAACTGTTCAAAATGTTGTCCACCGACGTGTAAACACATTTGGGTCCGTCTTACCCGGTTTCTACGAACTAACACAAATGTTGTCCTGCTTCACCATAAATTAACACGATATTCATCAACTCCGAGTTGCTATATACTTAAGCCATTTTTGACACCTCAAAAACTAATGTAAACACTATCGCAAAAACGTTAATACGAGTACTAAAATCGAATTTCAATATTCGGAATCGCCTGGCACCACGTGGAAAGATAATGACGGCAGGCTCCACAGTAGCCCAGCAATTTAAGGAAACTATAAGGATTTTACAAAACAGTTTTTTACGATATTGACTCAATTTTTCATTTTTCCAATCGAATTAGAGTTCGAACGTGAAAAAATTATTAGTAGCTATTTTATTGCACTTTATGACGGGGAACTGTATGTAGAATGATAATATCTAAAAACTAACTTGAAATAGATGACGCTAAGTTGGAAAATTGCAAATAAGTGGCAAAATTACGTGTTTTTTTGTTTACTTTTTTTACTACCCATGAAAATCTAGACTATCTATCGGAAAATTAGTTATTTTGTGTTGTAGGCAGTTAAAATACCCGCAATTTAAGGTATCTAAAATCATATGTAAAAAGAGTGAATTCCCGAGCGGCATTTGCCTGACCCTGAGACAATTTATAACGCTGTTTTTCACATCCTACTTTATTAATTGTAAAGAGTAACTTAATTTCAACTTCTTAATTTTTTTTTTTCGGTACGTTCTTTGGATCAATAACACAGCCACAAAAGAAAAAGTTGTCTGTACTTTTCAAGCGACATATGTTATCCGTAGTATTTTTGCCTCCTGATCACGAATCCGGTGTCAGAATTGAGCTATCACATCACAGGAATCCGAACGTGAATCCGTGGTCAAAATTAATGGTTCTTTTTCTAACCTCAAAAAAACAAGTCAATTAAGGTCAAATATCACGAATTTTAAAAAAGTAACAAATTCGTGCCAAATTTAGTATATGGGGGGTTTTGGGGTCGCTGAACACGGATCCGAGGTCAATTTTGCAAAATTCAAGATGGCAGATCCAATATGGCCGACCAAACTTCCAAAAAATAACCCATTCGCGTTAAATTTGGTATACGGGGGTTTTCGGGGTCGCTGATCACGGGTCCGAGGTCAATTTTGCAAAATTCAAGATGGCGGATCAAAGATGGCCGAACAAATTTTCAAAAAACAACATTCGTGCCAAATTTGGTATACGGGGGTTTTCGGGGTCGCTGATCATGGATCCGAAGTCAATTTTGCAAAATTCACGACGGCGGATCCAAGGTGGCCGACCAAATTTTAAAAAAATAACACATTCACGTCACGTTTGGTATTCGGGGGTTTTGGAGGTCGCTGATTACGAATTCGAGGTCAGAATTGCGAAATTCATTATATAATACTTTTGTTTACTTTATAGCCTGAGTACCCAATTATGTTTTAACCTTCTTAAAGTCATAGGCAATTGATTAAATTTTTAAAAACGAATTTTGTAAATTTGATCTGGGATTCGTAATCAGTGACCCCGAAAACACCCGTATATCAAATTTGGCGCAAATCTGTTATTTTTTGAAAATTTTGTCGACCATCTTGGATCCGCCATCTTGAATTTTGCAAAATTGACCTCGTGTCCGTGATCAGCGACCCCGAAAACTTTTGAAAATTCCCTTAATTGACCCGTTTTTTTAGGTTAGAAAAGGAACCATTAATTCTAACAGCGAATTCACGTTTGGCGGGGTCTTAATAATAATAATAATAACCAAATAAATGAACATTTGAATGTAGAAAAAAAATTTGTTGTACTTTTCCTAGCACTTTTTCGTGCATTTTTGCTATTTTTGACCTGTTTTTTGAGGTTAGGAAATTCCTGTGATGTGATAGCTCAATTCTGACACCGGCTTCGTGATCAGGAGGCAAAAATACTAAACAACGAACGAAGTTAATTAACAAATACCTGGAGCAACAATTTCACGGTCAATTNAGGTCAATTTTGCAAAATTCACGACGGCGGATCCAAGGTGGCCGACCAAATTTTAAAAAAATAACACATTCACGTCACGTTTGGTATTCGGGGGTTTTGGAGGTCGCTGATTACGAATTTGAGGTCAGAATTGCGAAATTCATTATATAATACTTTTGTTTACTTTATAGCCTGAGTACCCAATTATGTTTTAACCTTCTTAAAGTTATAGGTAATTGATTAAATTTTTAAAAACGAATTTTGTAAATTTGATCCGGGATTCGTAATCAGTGACCCCGAAAACCCCCGTATATCAAATTTGGCTCGAATCTGTTACTTTTCGAAAATTTAGTCGGCCATCTTGGATCCGCCATCTTGAATTTTGAAAAATTTACCTCGGATACGCGATCAGCGACCCCGAAACCA
The DNA here is from genome assembly GCF_000390285.2 of Anoplophora glabripennis. Taxonomy (NCBI): domain Eukaryota; kingdom Metazoa; phylum Arthropoda; class Insecta; order Coleoptera; family Cerambycidae; genus Anoplophora; species Anoplophora glabripennis. The sequence goes on from NW_019416443.1 coordinate 131,898, forward strand.
AGTTTTGCGCAAATTTGTTACTTTTGAAAATTCCCTTAATTGACCCGTTTTTTTAGGTTAGAAAAAGAACCATTAATTCTAACAGCGGATTCACGTTTGGCGGGGTGTTAATAATAATAATAATAACCATATAAATGAACACTTGAATGTAGAAAAAACGATTGTACTTTTCCTAGCACTTTTTCGTGCATTCTTGCAATTTTTGACCTGTTTTTTGAGGTTGGGAAATTCCTGTGATGTGATAGCTCAATTCTGACACCGGCTTCGTGATCAGGAGGCAAAATAACTAAAAACCGAACGAAGTTAATTAACAAATACCTGGAGCAACAATTTCACGGTCAATTGATTCGGCCTTTGGCAGACACGTTCGTCATTTGATTAACATTCATCCATCTCTTTTTGCAATAATAATGCACAATTTCCGAAAACAGATTTTTCCACGTTCGACATTCATTTTACAGTTAAAAAATTGGTGAAAAGTGACATATGTTAAATTGTAGGTAATTTAATTGCCTACAACATAAAATAACTAATTTTCAGAAAGATCGTCTAGATTTTTATGGGCATTAAAAGAAGTGAAAAAAAAACACGTAATTTTGCCACTTATTTGCATCATTTCTATCTAGTTAGTTTTTTGATATTATCGTTCTACATACCCTTCACAGTCATAAAGTGTAATAAAATGTCTAATATATATTTTTTTAATTTCCTGTGTTTATGATCTAATTCGACTAGACCATTAAACGAGATACATTTTTAGATAACAATAACAAGTTTAAAAGGGAAATGTTGACACTTCTTTATATCTTCAATCTACACCCTCTTTTTACATTTTTTTACCCTTCCAATTTTTTATAACTCGTGTTGAAAGTAAGACACCAATACGTTGGAGACAACTTTAACTTTACTGTATACATGTGTGTTTGTTTTTTACTTGTTTTCACTATTGCTTTGACCTTTCTGCTATCCGTCATGTAAAATTGGTAATTTATTTTCATGAAATATAGATACACTTTTCTTTTACACAGTCGGAATAAACAGTGGGTATAAAACGATAAAAATCAAAGCCACACGCCACTGAATGTTTTTGTCTCCTCACTTTCAATTGTTGCACAAACAGTGAATCACTATTCGCGAAACACAGAGAACATAAACTTGGCATATGTTTGAGTGTTATGAATTTTTTTGTATGTTTCCGTGTGCCGAATTTTAAGTTAAATCAAAACGAACCGAATATATGTATAAGGCAAAAATCCGTTTAATGTACCAGTTTTTATCTTGAATTTTTATTATATACCTAAAATACAGCGTATTAACTGTTTATGTTAAGTGTGTAGCATGTGTTGCATGTGTTTGTGTAAGGTTATCTGAAACTTAACGAAAACTAGTTGTTTCAATAATAGTAGGCGTCTTTCTAAAAAAATTCAAGATGTAAGTTTTCACTTGGCATCAGAATCAAATTTATTCGATCACTGATATCGTTGACACAAATATTTATAATTATTGAAAACGAAATGAGTAAAGAAATAAAGAAAATTGAAGTATATTTTGCTGTCTGTAAAATGTGTCATTATATTCTTGGAAAATTGTTTGATACTACAACAAACCACAATTACTTTTTAGGTCGTTTTTGTTCAATACATCTTCTACATACAAGATGATTGGCTTTTTAAAAGATGTTATCAATTTTCTTTCTTTTCTTTAGTCTTCCAACATCTTTCATTTTTCCATTAATGCGGAAACAGACAAAATAGACACAGGGCAGTCGTAAGAAAAGCAGAACAAGCAACATTACTTTTCTTATTGCGGCAAAAAATGTTAACAATTCTTTGTCACGTTCTATAACAGGGATATCACTACTACTCTTTCCCTCTGGTGTCGATGGAATCCTTTTATTCCCTTCGCAGAGACTGTAAGAGAGCAAAGGGAGCTGCTGTCCACTGGCCGGTTAATATTAATTCCCAAAATTAACCGCACAACAGCGGGACGGCTGCATTCGTATTGTTAGCTTTGTCGGATTAACATATAAATTACCAAGAACTTCCAGCACGTCACCATCCATCGGCATCTGAATATAACTGCGGTCATTAGAGGGCGTTTTAAATAATAACATAGATGTAAGTGCGTGCTACAAGAAGGCTAGTGTACGAAAAAATTGTCTTGATCTTCAGAACTAAGTCAAAATTAGGAATATGTTCCCTCTAGAGTTGAATGCATATAAAAGAAAATAGAATTAATTCACTTACAAAAAATTTACGAACTAAAGAAGACTTACACAAAGACAGGCAGAATCCCTTGATTAAATCTACCCAGTAAACCGTAGAAGGTCCGTGGTGTCCAATTTGCTTCAGGCTCTAAACGTATGGACTCTGGTGTACCTCTGGATATAATTTACTTAGATTTTTCACATACGTTTTGATATAGTACCAATAGGTAAATTGTTGAAGAGGCTACAATACATTGGAGTGCTTGAAAAATTACTATCATGGACCACGGAAGAATTTTTTGTTATCCACAGACAATTTACAGTACGTGTCGGTGACTGTCACTCTGAGAATCGAGTTGCTTTAAGTGGTGTACCCCACGGTTCAGTGCTGGGTCCTGTCTTGTTTTCAGTTTATGTATAGGATCTTACAATAAACTGTACATCCGGATGATCTCATATGCCGACAATTGAAACTCTTTTCTTCACCTTCTGTGACTTTGCTTTACAAAATCGCCTAAATTTTATTAATCATTGGTGCTAGGAGTAGTTACTAGTTACTGGTTTTAGCTACTCTAAATCAAAAACAACCCCAAAGAGTAATTAAATTACAAAACTGAAAATCATAATCTAAATACCCAGTATAACCTTGACGTTATCCAAAATCATAAGAAAATGTAACCAATTAATTAATATAAATCGTAGATCTTCCCAAGGTCTTAAAACTGTTACTTTTCTTTACATTTACAGTACAATACGCTTGCCGGTATTTTGATACACAAACAAGGAAAACGATATCTGTGATTTATGATGACGTATCGCTTATGAAGAAAAATTCAACTGAAATATTAAAGACACACTGAAAAATCACTGCATATATTAAAAAAAAAGTCAATTATTATCCATTTTGACCGATTAACTTTCAAGATAATTTTTATCAGTAAATAAAATGAAAAATATACTGAATGTGGAAATTTTTCTTAGAAGTTATACCTTCATTTTTTGCAGCGTATAAGTTTATTTCTAGTGAAAATTGTGCCGTAATTATAACTAAGAACCATATTATTATTAAAATTTGGTTCCCTACATACAGGGTGATTCAGAACACCTTTCAAAATGTATAAAACTAAGTAATAGTCGTTCAACAAGCTTTCAATCAGTCAAAAATAAATTAACTGAAAATATTAAACAACAAAAGACGAATGCTAAATAAATCACATGGCCAACTGGAAAAATACCTATATATTTTTTGCAATTTTTTTTTTTTCATTTAGACAAATAAAAGTATCTATTATTATATATGGCTGAAAAGGCAAAACAATTGCTATTCAACGGGATGACTAAATATAGGGTTTTCTATTTAAAAAAAAAAACATGTTTATGTAATATCGGAAAAACTGTGCGATTTGTAAAAAATCTGAGTACGCCAATGGCTTTTTCATAAAAAACAGATTAAATAATGTATAAACTTTTTTCTTCTAGATTTAATGACAAAGGAGATAGAGAGGATAATGTAAATGGATGATTTTTCAAAAAGACTCTGTATATCTAAAATTAATCAAGTTAGCCAAGATCTTTTGATACCAGCGAAGTGAACTTAAAAAAAGAGGACGAGACGTCGAAGATTTTTTGTATCTATCACCGTTTTGGCTGTACCCTATAAAATCATCGAAAATCAACCACCCTGTACAAAGGAGTCTTACGAATACAATTTTGTAGAGAAAATCAAAAAGGGCAATTCGAAAATGATTTAAAAATACACTTCTGCACGACACTGGAAACTGGTCCACTGTAATACCTGACCTTACGCAAGGCAAAACATTCAGGCGACAGGCACGGCGGCAAAGTGTACTAAAAAATGAACGAACAAAAACTTGAAAAAAAAATTCTCAAGTAAAGAAATAAATAAAATAGTAAAATGTAGTTTTCATTAATAAAATAATTTGACAACTTGATGATACAACTGTTCAAAATCTTGTCACATTTGGGCCTGCCTTACCCAGTTTCTACGAACTAACACAAATGTTGTCTTGCTTCACCATAACACAATTGCCTCACCATAACACAAATGTTGTCTTGCTTCACCATAAATTAAAACGATATCCAACAACTCCGAGTTGCTATACACGTAACCCCTTTTTGACACTTGAAAAACTAATGTAAACACTATCGCAACAACGATAGTACTAAAATCGGATTTCAGTATTCGGAATCACCTGGGACCACATGGGCAAATGACGCTAGAGACAGTAGCCCAGCGATATAAAGGAGCAGACGTAACTGTTTGTCAGTGTTCATTGTAAACGAACCATTAATATTGGTGACGCCAAGATTTAAGAATTTTTATTTGATAGTACCAGCCGTACGATATTGGTTGCCGAAGATGGGCGGTTTCAAAACTTGTAAACATTTATGAAAACTATGTTCAATTTATCTCAATTTCTTTCCGGTATATTTAGCCAGAAATGCTCCACCGTGTGAAATAAAAAACTTCCAGCTTCCTCTTAATATTGCGCATTAAGTGCAAAGAAAATGTCATCCCATCGCGACATATCTAACGGTCCTTTTTTATGCACAACTCAGCGCAGTCTTCTAAACACCCCGTTTAGTTCTCTTTGATATCCAGTCACCTCTATAAACAGTCTAGCATCGCGAGAAACGTCAAAGGAAGTCGTATAAAGGTATGCCGTTGAAATAATTAGTGCATGCAAGCCGTCCAAAGCACACGCATTTGTATCTGATGAATACATGTAGTGGCGTATTGGTTGATATTACATACATTCGATTTCCAATAGGAATTTAATGGGGTTTCCAAACTCTTATTGTAATTAATGACGTAGAACTCCAAAAGCCAATTGGATTACGCTTTGATGTAGAGTTTGCTGCTACATATCTTTATTAAGTACCTATGTTGAACTGAAAAAGTCTTTTCTAGTATATGGATGTGATGAATGGACATTTTTTATTCCATTTATAGAAGTTTATGTTCTACACTGTACATATTTCCATCAATTTCGTATCTAGTTTTTGTTGACACACTTGTGTGTGACCGTTTTTTGCTTGTTTGTCCGAAAGCTCAATAGTTTTGTTTGGTGGCAAAAAACTGTCGCTGGCTGCCCAGAAAAATTGATTTGATTCGCTTCATGAACGTTGGCCTTAGAAAGGATTTAACGGAATCTTCCTAAATGTCTGTCATTTAGGAAGATAATGAGTGGGTTATCACTGCTTGCCACGGACCTACGAAAATTGGAGACAAAATAGTTAATACCGTGAAAAAAAAAGCAACAGTACAGAAGTATCATAATAATAGAAACAAATTACAGTTTGTACAATATTTTTTGCGATAGAATGCCAAGAAAACCCCAGCGTCGCTTTCTTGGAATTAACCGCATTCGACACCTGAGGTAGAAAGACATTGGCGGCGTAACAGGTGAAGTTATAAAGGCGTGTTTCTTCATAAGTGTATCGTCCTGTGCATTTTCAGTGTAATTTCTTATTACGAGAGAAAGGTCAAACTCCGTGTCAGCGGAGTTTGCCTGCCTTTCTAGTTTCTTATTAAAATAAGACAATGGAGGTGACAAATAAAAGAAAGGAATTTAACTCCCAGTAGAAGAGTACCGTTTTTAACGTTTATAATTATTTTAAGACAATTTTTCTAAATTAAAGTAAAACACAATTAAAAAAAACTGTTTGTAACTGCTACAATACTACAGTGCTACACTGCTACAGAGTATCTTCAATCAGAGTACAAACAATGACGATGGAGAATTAAAATTTGGTTCTCCTAAAAAACACAAGAGTATATGTATGTGCAAAAACCAACATACAAAAATGGGAACAAATTATTCCTTGTTTTTTGTACCAGTGTGTTTATAATTAATTGTATTATCCTTTAATTCATTTATGATTTGTATTCTGCTGTACTGTAAAAGAAATAAAAACCCATTTTAATCCAAAGAATCTATTTTATATACAGGGTGATTAACAAATGGTGACCAAAAATTAAACCTCGTATTCTTTAGTGAATTTTAAGGGGAGTCTTCCCTATAAAATTTTTATCTAGGTCGCTTCATTAAAAATATACAGGGTGTTAAACTTCAAAAAATTAATTTTAATTTTTTTAAATAATTTAAAAACTAGTAAGTGAAATAAAATCGAGGGTCTTTCTTAAAATTTACATGCTCCAGTGACGGAGGATACAGGGTATCGGTAACATATTTTTCTAAATAAAATAGTACGCCACTGCTTTACGGTAACAATCGTAATATTTTCGGATTCGTCTTTTAATTTTCTACAAATTACTACTCTCTTTTTCGAGTAAAACTTTAAAAACCAATTGAAAACACTTTTACTTAAAACTTAAAACTAATCATTCGGTTATTTATTCGAATAAAGAAATTAATAACATATTGTATGTATATATTTTATTATACCGAAAATAACGCGGAAAATTTCAAGACACGCCCTTGTCGCGATTTGTTACAGTAGTTCCGATAACAGAACTTTATTGGCTTATTATTTTCTTGATATTATATCTTAACTAGTACTCTATACATCTATTTTGTTCTTTTTCAATAAATTAACTTACACATTAACATTAACTACACTTTTTTCATGGTCGAACGTTTACTACAAAATATAAAGTATAATGCAATGATACACATATGCGCATCGTATAAAAGATTACATCTTTCGTGAAGTCGAGTCCTCAGAATTACCGCTAAACCGTTTCCGACGCTTCCAAACATTTATAGATGTTAAGGCTAAATTTAGTTTTACTGCAAGAAGAATCAGTTCTCTCTTCTAATTTTACCAGTTTATTGTTGTCTGTATTTATGCCAACAATGTTCGACACAAGTTTTATAAAAATATTTACCATAATACACAGGGTGCCCGTTTTTCGAGACGCACCATTGAGATCTCGGATATTTTAAAAGATACATCCAACTATTACTGCCTAGATTTTTTTAGGTATGCAAAAAATGTCTAGGTTAAATACGTATTTTGCATACGTAGATTTTTGCTATCGAAAAACATTGTTGACTTCTCTCGATAGGATTTTCAGAAACATTTTTAAATTTATTTGATATAACCTATACATCTATAATAAAATTAAAATAAGAGAGCTAAGAATAAACAATATTTATTTTTTAATTTCAGATTAATCGTGTTCATACAGTCACGAATATTATTCTGACAGACCGATTTGAATAAAAATGTTTACTTTTCATTTAAAATAGCCACAATCCGTGATTACATGAACCCCGTTTAAAAGAGGAAAAATATCGCTTTCATACAGATTAAGCCATATATGTGAGTATAGAAAAAAAATATTTTTGAATCCGTTCTAACTGGTATGAATGTTCACAATTTTTACTAATGTTTTGAAAAACCAAATACATTTTAAAGACATCTCGTGTGTGATTTGTGCGATCTCCAGCTAATGTCTTATGCCGTATCTCATGCAGCTGCCTCTGAGATTTATTTCCTCTCGAGGCCCATGTTTCTTCTTAATAGGAAAATTCGTTTAAACCTCCTTAGACTATTTTAATTAAAGTGTAATGGGCAGAAGTAAATCAGTTATTTCGTATGCGGCTCAGTTATCCTGGCAATTTGAATTTAACTCCCGTATTGTTCAAATACCATTAAATTAATTTCAGTTATCACTATTGTATTTATTTATTCATTTATTTATGACAAACACTGCCCTACAGGACACTAAATTACAGAGAAGGAAAGTACATATAAATTTATATACAATTTACGCTTGAAATTATAGGAAAAGAAGGTAAAATTGACTTAAAATAAAAAATTTACGGTTAAATGCCGTCCAATTTTAATTCACTTAAATCAAATCAAATCAAATCAAATTCATACAAAGGAGAATCAGTCAAGAATCAGTCTCTGTGAAATATAAGAACTTTAAAATTCGTCTCCTGAGTTCTACATCATTGATATGCACGGTGTGGGTCCGAATAACCAAAACATATTCTAATTTGAACAGAAGTATTCACATTAAAAAACTCCTTAGAGTTTCGTAAAATAAAAACTTGCTGAAGTTCATGTTGTTGCATTTGCTTATATTAAGTGGAAGTTGATTTATTTCACACCAAAACATTAGTGATGTAAAATCGTTTTGAAGTTTAATTACGTCACTATTACTGCAAACTGAAGTGATCATCGGGATGGAGCACTGCTACACGTACACGACATAGTGGCCCTTACACAGAGCCTTGAAAACCCCCCGAATAAACAACAATTTTGCTGGATCTAATAATAAAATTGAATAATTCGAAAAAATATTTCGAACTTTCACCACCAAGAACGGCGGTGACAACATTTTTAACAATAAGGCGATGTTTCGCATTGTATTATGTATGACCTGTCCAAATTTGGTTAGTACATCTTTCTCGGTTTCGAAAATTCGATACTTATGTATGTTTTCAGCCACGAGAATAGAATAATTCTAAAAATTTAGAATTTTCACCACCAAGAACGGCGGTGACAACATTTTTAACAGTAAGGCGATGTTTCGCATTGTATTAGCTATGTGCTATGTCCTGTCCAAATTTCGTTAGTGCATCTCTCTCTGTTTCGAAAGTTCAATACCTATGTATGTTTTCAGCACAAACATTGAATAAGTCCAAATATTTCGAATGACATTGAAGATGTAAAATCGTTTTGGAGTTTAATTACGTCACTGTTACTGCAAACTGAAGTTGTTATCATCGGGATATAGTACTGGTATCGACATAATTTGAACGTAATATATTTAACGTAAATATTAAAAATCAGTGGCCTTTACACAGAGCCTTGAGGCACCCCAGAAAATGCAACGATTTTGCTGGATCTAATACCACGATAATGTACAAGTTGATACTTACCATCAAGGTAAGATTTAAAGAAGTTTATTGTAGGAGATATGAAATCAATAGTACCTACTTAATTTGTTTAACCAGATACCTAGTTTGTCTAAAGCGACACTTTAGAAAATTGTATGTATATAACATTAACCTGTCAGTCAGATGCAAGAATTTCATTCACAGATTGTGTAAAAATAATAAATAAGTTTGAGCTGAAATGTCCCAAAATAAAACTTTGATAAAAATTCAATTAATATCAAATAGACTCAATTGTGCTAGTAAATAACAAAACAAGATTTTTTTTCTATAAAAAAAATAAAAAACAACGTTACATATTGCTATAACTTAATTATTAATAATAAATTGCTGTAAAATTTCTTTATGCACATTTGATTCTGTTAATGAACATCATAGATATAGACTAGACTAGGCGGTATCTGTTTTGGTTTGGGTGAATCGTATATCCACGGAGATTTTTGGCTTTTTGACATTCAAATATCACTAGAAATTAGAAATTTTTTTATGCGCATAAAAAAAAAGTGGGCTTAACTTTTGGCGACACAATAGGTTAAAAAAAATTGAAAAGTGTTTTTCTTCCTATTTAATTGTGTATCTTTTCAAGAGTTGATTTTAGACAAAAATGGAAAAGGAAATTAAATTTTTTACAAAATATGACTAGTTACAAATTAAATGAATCATGATTATTATTATAAAAATCGAAAAAATCGACAAAAATGGGGTTAAAAAACATTACCTTTTAGGGAATTTTTTATGCGCATAGAAAAATTTTCATTTCTAGTGATATTTGAAAGCCAAAAAGACAATAATCTCCGTGAATATACGATTCACCCAAATATGGACTTTTTGAAACAGATAAACTAATAAATTATGACACAAAAATATTATTAAGAATATCTATTTTACCTATGTTTCCATAGCTTTCAAAATTCACTGTTCCATCTCTTCAACGCCTTATAATTTACTGTCCCGCATACTTTCGAACAAATCGCGCTCCTTTTCAAAAACTTCTCCGCATTCCCCCAAAATTTTTCCAAGTTTTTTCACCGACAACGTACAATTTGTCACGAAATTCGAACCATCGGGTGCGATGTACGCGTGCCGAATGGGGTCGTCCGCGACTTATCTCTTGTTTTCGGAATTTAATCGCGAGGACGAGCGAGGGCACTTCCGTTCCGTCGTCGCCGTCGTCGCTTTTGACTACCGACTCGCGGGAACCGGCCGATACTGGCGGTCCGCGCGCTCCACGCTGAAACTTGACAATTCTTCGCCCGACCCGCCCCCGACGACGTGCGTCCCGCTCGAGCTTGGGCCTCGGGAAGTCGAGAATATTGTCCCTATCCCGCGACAACGCAAATAATTTGAGAGTTTTTCATAAGCTTCAGTGATAATCGAAACTATTTATCAAAAGCACTAAGTACTGTAACAAATTTCCTTTTTCGCAGATCGACATTAAAGGCGTAGTTTTAGTGACAGCTGTCAGGCACTGAAGTGTCACATTTACTGCCTAGACATTAACATCATTTTTACTGCCGCTGAATTAAAAATTAATAGTATATTATGTTACTAGGAGTAGAAGGCGATCATTATGTGTTGAGCCCAAAAGTTTGCTCGCCGAGGCGTTAGCCGAGGCTGAGCAAATTGGGCAAAACACATAATGAGCCTTCCACTCCGAGTGACATATACTATTTTTTCTTCAAGCGTGAATATAAAAAATTACTAATTTTGAAAATTTATAGCGGATAACGCGATGTTCAATCTCAGCACAAAATAAAATCAGTAGGTAGGTAATACTATTTATTTTATACATTTTATACATTTTATTGATTAATTAAACATGACAGTTTTAACCACTTTATTCATGAATAAAAAAACAAATGTAACAATTATTTTTCTTTAATTTGAATTAAACGAATAAACATCTAAATTACCTACATGTCTATCATCAAACTTTATTTATTAACATGAATATTAAATGTGCAATTTTGTATGGTACAGTTGTTGATATTTAAAGCGCTGCTGGCTGTCTTTTTTTCAAAGTTTACAGTTCTGTCGTTGAATACGTTACTTGTAATAAGGTTCTCAGTTTCAGTGTTAACAATTGTACCATTATTAACAGAAAAGTCTTCGATTAAATTATTTTCAGGATCAATATTTACAGTTTCGCTTGATGTACTTGGTTCATTATACTCTAATGGGTTTAATATTTTCATCGCTATCTGTTTCTTATTGTTTACAGAATCTTCAATGTATCCTTCAGCGACGCTGGTAGATTTCCATCCACCATGTCGCTTTAGGGTTGTAATGTCTCCACCATTATCAACTAAGATAGTTGCCGAGGTTCTTCTAAGGCAATGCCCCGTATATTCATGTGGATTTGGCAACCTTAAAAATGATGCAACATCTTTTGGCACTTTTGAAATTTTATGTATGCCCATTACAACACGATGACAATGGCCATTTTGATATTTAATAAAAAATCTATCAAAAGTTATGTCTTTTGGCCGAAGAGTAGCATATTTTCTGTATAAATTTAAATAAAACTCTCCAATTATGGTAAATGAACGATGTTTTTTAGTTTTTGTATTGGGAATATTTACTAATATTATATTTCCCAAATCTTTTACATCATTAACTTTTACTTGAATGAGTTCATCGCATCTACAAGCTCCTGTGACTCCAAATATTAGTGCAACCTAAAAAATATAGAATTATTAATTTTGTAACAATAAAAAAAGTTGGAAAATGCAAGGAAATTCTAAAACATGACGTAATTTTAAGACATCTATATTTATGAGTTTTTACAACATTCTTCCAATGAGCTATCTTTATTTCCGAAAATTGTTTATTATTCTCGTAATGGATACTATAAAATAACTTGAAGTTTACAAATTATAACAAAATTTTGTATTACAAATATAAAAAGGTTAAATATATATCTACCTATAATTTAAAAAGTACATACCTTGGTTGCTAAATATTTATCATCAGGTGCTTTATTCAGGAATTCGTCAAATTCTTTTTTAGACAAAACTTTCGACTTTTTTGGTTTATAATTTTCACCTTGTCGTTTCAAAAATGTAATTAATTTTGAATATTTCTCAATATTTACATTGTGTTCTATGTTTAATTTAGATTTTACCATTGAATATTGCGCCCATAAAGTTGAACTTTTCAGTGTTCTGGATAATCTTGTAAAATATGCTATCATCACATTTTCTGAATAAATATGTGCATTATTTTCTTTTGCCCAATTTATGAATTTATCATAAGCATTTTCATAAATTTTTCTCGACTTTGTTGGTATAAGTGTTGCCACTGATGTATTTGCAATTTCCAGTAATTCTGGTGGTGTGCACTGCATTTCTTCAGACATTTTAAAAACGACCCGACGCGACATCAAATTTCAACTGACACTTAATGAAACGTCAAAGCTTCTTGAATCTTTAATTCGTTGCTAGGATACTTACCTACACATTCTTACATTTTTTTACTAGTTAAAAAATGATAAATATTTGTACTAGTTAAACAATAGGCTGCTTCTAAAGGAGGTGTTGCACTATATAATATAAGTATTATTATACGCTTGAAGAAAAAATTTATTCTTTAACGAAAGTAATTTTATTTCTTGTAAACATTTATAGTAAAATTAGAACAGCCTGTTAGGGACATCCCTTGTCCTGTTTGTTTTGAAACATTTACTTCGTCTATGGAGGTTGAAGTATTTTCGCTATAGACCAGGGCGGATCTGTTTTGAGGTGGATGTGAGAGGGCGCAAGCAATTTTTTTCTGGATTATCTTCGGTACAACTCACATAATAAAAGTATAGATCCCTAGATCTGGGCGAGGTCCGAAACATTTTCAAAATTGCAAAAATGTTTAAAAAATTTTAAAAAACACTTGAAATTTTGCACGTACTTTTGTCTTATTCCGGCATACTTATTATGTAATTTTGGTGAAAAAGATCGAAGGGCGAATGGAGGTAACTGAGGGATGCAGTACCCTTTATCCCCTCCAATTATTTCTAAGTACGCCTATGCAGCTTTTTCTTGAAAAATCAAACGTAGAATTTTCCTCTGATCATTTTATCTCTTTTGTAAATTTTTGTTTAAATGTTCTGTTTTGGAGAAAAATGACATATACGTGCAAAACTTCAAGTGTGTATCTTACAAAGCAATGGGATTATTAACAAAAATAGTTTTTTAAAATGTAACTTTAATACCATGTATATTGAAACAGGGACGCCCAAATAAAAAATGGCATAAGGAAAGTCGCATTATTTTTGTCCAAAGAGTATATGGTTAATGGTATGGCCTTCTATTTTGGGACACCCTGTATATTCATATTCAGAGTGTTGAAATATATACGTAAACAAATTTATTCATTGAAAAAATGCAATAGCATAGGGTAAAATATACAGTGTATTTAATGCATAAATAATAAGCTTTGTTTATAACTAGAATGTGCAAATTAGACAGTTGGCATTACTATATTCGAATTGCTTGGCTCGCGAGACATCGGATTAAAAAAAGATCAAAATTGATCTATTAGAAGCCGAGATAATGCAATTTTTTTCGTACCTTCGCATTTTGAACATCTGAATTCAGTCTCGGAGCAAAAGCCACCTTCCCCACTTTTCGTGTTTTGAGTCACTTTTCGAGCGTGCGAGCGACAACTTTTCCGATAATTTATCTATGTTGCCGATAACTTATGGATGGAACATTTGTTCCAGCTTAGAACTCGGAAAAACGAAGCTACATGCTAAATTGTTTATAAATTAACGGTAAATGCCTATAAAATTTGACCGCTTATATCTCGAGAACCAATAAACGGAATTTAATTTTTTTTTTATGAAGAAGTTCTTCCGAGTACTTTAAAATTATATATATTTGAAAAAAGCTAAATTGCAAATTGATAAATATAACCTAATAGTTTAAAAATAAAAAATTAAAATGCCCTCGGAGCAATTAAAATATTTTAAAAAAAATTATCCAAAAAACTTAATATTTTGCCTATTTTTCATCAATTATTGCTATTTTGCAACATCGATAATAAATTTAAACATTTTTAACTTACACTATATTGGGCAAAATTCAATTCTAAAACTTTTTTCTTCTTCAATATTCTTCCAAAATGCATAGGATTCAAGATATAAGTAAAATACTCAGATAAAATAGGTATTTTTTTAAATTTTTAAAACATTTTTGCAATTTTGAAAATGTGTGAAAGGAAGTGGGATATTTCGACAGATCCGCCCTGGTCTACTAGTAAATGGTTTATGAACTATTGAATCCTTCAAAGTCATTGAATTATTTAAAAAATCGCTTCCAGCACTTGATGTACTTGAGATAGGAAAACGTTTTTTGCTAACAACTGATTTACGAGTTATGGACTCCTCAGTATAGCCTTCAGCTACCGTTGAAGATTTCCATCCACCATGCATTTTCAAAGTTGTGATATCAGCTCCTGAATTTATTAACACAGTGTAACTGAAGTTCTACGGAAACAATGTCCGGTATATTCGTAAGCATCCTTCAATATGAGAAACTCAGCAACTCGTTTTGGCATTTTCCCAAAAGTATGAATTCCTCTAATTGATTATATGCTTTACCATTTAAATATTTAAAAAAATATATGTTACTATCTATTTGTGTAGGTCTTGCGGTACTATATTTCCGATATATGTCTAAATATTCGCTTACAATAAAGAATCTTTTTTCTTTGTTTCTATAGTCGGCAAAGTACTCAGCAATCTATTTCCCAAATCTTAAATATTTTCAATTTATTTGAAGTAACACATCACATCGATACGCCCTAGATGGTGGCAAAAATCATTGCCACCTAAAATAATAATAGTCAGTATTCTTCGTTTACAAAAATATTTTGTTTATAATTATCTTTATACCTAAATATGTATCATCAGGGGCATCCATTAGAAATTTGTTAATTTGTCATTTTCTAAAACGCGTAATTTTTTAGCACGATAAATCCATCCCGACTGCCATTTCAAGAATGCTTTTAATTTTAGCTACTTTCCAATATCGATGTTGTTGTAGACATTCAAAGTAGCTCTGAGCATCGCATATAATATTGACCACAATAAAGAAGATTTCATACTTTTGCTTAATTCAGAAAAATATACCAATAGTACATTTTCTGGAAAAGACATAATGTTATTCTCAGTCCGGTAGTCAATAATTTTTTTATATGTTTGCCGATATATCTTCTTTGATTTTTCTGATAACAAATTACAATATATTTGTTTTACTGATTCAATAATTTCTGGCGGAGTTAATGTGGATTCATCCATCTCAAATAATAAATAATTATTTTTATGGATTTATATAGGAACAATGTGGCGTTTACTGTGTACCTAAGTTATTTACTTAATAACGCTCGTCTCATAACAGCCACAGACGACCTGATGAAATTATTATTATTCATGAAAGAAATATCATATTTTCATAATATGAAATGAATAGCTTTCTTTGCTATTGTGATAAAATAAAAATTGATCTGCGAAAAAATTATGTGTTTAACTTGGCAGTAAAGTAGATTTAATGTAGAGACTGTTATTTAGTAAACGAGGCTCAGTCGAGTCTATTAAAGCAGCCAAGTACTTTGCTGCTTAATTAAACAAATAAATAACTATTGATTAGCACAATTAATAAACAACAGTTTACAAACTTTGACAAGTTTGACGTACAATAACAAAATTCCAATCAAATCTTCAAAAACTATATCTGCTCATTGGTGAGGGCGTTTATATATTTTTCTTTGTTTCATAAAATTTCTAAGGTTTCTAAAAATAGTATAGAACATTATTAAAGCTTCTAAGAATATTATAAAACCATCACGAAACTAAATAAATATATAATCAAAATATACTAGGGTAATTTGTGATAGTCGCAATCAATATTGAATCATGCAATACAGATTTCACGATTTTCATTTTCGCTCTGGGTCTTTTCTGGATCCTGTGGAACACACCATTATTTCTCTTGATCACCGTATATACACCTTCCTAGGAGTTCTAGAGCTTTGAAGATTTCTCTTTCTTCCTTACTGGGTTGTACAGACATATTAGGTCTTCTGCCTAGAACTCACTGGTACTGGCTCTAATATCGTACCTTGTTTTCAGTCAATTACTTTCAAACTTCATTTTCTGTTTGACTTTGACACGGATGGCATCGATTGCTTTGACTAACTCAGATGAGTAAACTCCCGGTGTATCAACTCCATCTTCTGGATGACCAAAAACAATATCGTAGGGTGAAACATATAGTAACTGATGTTCTTTAGGCTCTTCTCATGAAATGCTGATCGAGAAGCCAATAAGAAAATAAGTGTCAGTCTCAGTCGGTTTAATGTTCGTTGACAAATATTCGCAAGTGATTTTCTACGGTCCGGTTAAATCTATCCACAATGCCATCACATTGTGGATTCAGAGGTGTTGATCTGGTATTTTTTATATCCATCAACTGGCAAACCCCTTGGAACAAACACATCTTAATCAAAATTTAGCCCTTGATCTGAATGCAGTCCTTTCAAAGAAAACTTCTGCTATCATCAGTGCCTCTTGGTTTGGAATGGGATATACCTACTCCTGGCCATTTACTGAAACAATCCATCGCTGCCAGGAGGTAACGATTCCCAGATTCTGACCGTCAATGTCTATCTTTTGAAGGGAACTCCAGCATTGTACTGCTTCATCTGAGTTCGCTTCTAGTTGTAGGTCTTTTGTTGCTGGAACAGTCAGCACACTGGCAACACCAGTCTACATCTAATCGGCAACCCAGCCAGTTGAAGCTTGCTCTAACATTACTCAAAGTCTTATTCATGCCAAAGTCTCCTCCACCAGCACTTCGTTGATTCTATTCCTTGGAAATACAACTTGCTTCCGTACTTTTCCACTGCTTCTTCTATAATCCATTGTCTAGGATGCCATATTGCCAAGTAACCTTTTAACATTGACGATTTGCAACTACTGTTATTTGTTTATCAAGGGCTACCAGTGACAAAGTGCTGGGTAACTGTACCTGTAATTTGATGCTAAATAACTATTAGAAACAAACGGAAGTAGACATTAGCCCCGTTTATTCAAAGTTGCTTCAGTTTACCCTTTAGCAGGAGTCGTTAGAAATGTCTTAATTACACTATCAAATGTGGATAATACGAATTAGATCTAGATAGAGTTTAAAGTGTTCGATTGAAGTTCCAAGTGTTGCCGGATATTACAAAGAGTAATTTCAAATTTATATTGCATCAATAGCTGCAGTAACAATGGGAAACAAAGTTTGGGCAATTATCATAAATTTGGCACATTAATTAATACAAGTATCCAGGGGCGTAGCTAGCAAATCGTTAAAAGGGTTCAGACCTCAGAGCTTTAAAGAGTCTTTAAGGAAAGTTATAAATAGTAAACGTTACTATTCGTTTTTTGTAAAGCTAAGGCCACCATTTATTAAAATTTATTTAAACTAATATCATAATAAAATAAAAGCATGATAGAAGAAATTTTTATTTATTTATTTATTTTTTTTTATTTATTTATTTAAAATACACATCCAACAGGCAATGCCCAATAATAGGATATGTTAAGTCTAGTAATAAAATATAAAAAAAAGTTAAAAGAGAAAAATTAACTATGAAAAAAAAAAGAAAAAAAATAAAAAAATAGTACAAACTTACAAATAACACAAATATAAAGAACAAAATAAAAAATCAACAAACTATAAAAGACAGATATGACTACATAAGTAAAGCATTTTTTATATCGTTAGCCAAACAAAAAGGATCAACATTATTTTCTATCTCACTGTACTTGGAAACAATCTGATATGATGCTATTAGGATGTTATTACGTGCTGCGGGTAGACTAAAAACATTATTACTTCTAGCTGATAGTCGTGGTACTTTGATATTAATATTATTTAAAATGCCTGGACAGTCCAAAATGCTATGTAGAACTTTATACAAAAACATTACTTGAAAAACAGATCTTCTTTTAACAAGGACATGAATATTGAAACGCTCAAGTAATAGATCATGCGGAAAACCCTGAGGGGGATATGTACCATCCAATAAGCACACAGCTGATTTCATAAACCTACGCTGTACTCTTTCCAAAGTTGCAATTTGATTAGCATACATTGGGTTGCAGACTATTGATGCATATTCGTAGTATAGAAATACTAATTAAGCCTTTGGAATTCCTTATTATGAACCCCAGATTCTTGAAAGCAGATGACGCAATAATGTCTATATGTTTTGTAAAAGATAATGAAGGGTCAAATGTAACTTCAAGGTCCTTTATTTAATCGGGTCTATGCAATATTCTATTATCCAATTTATAATCAAATAGTACAGATTTTTTTTTTTTTTTGGTGAATGTAATGATATTACACTTGGAGACTAATGACATTAAGCGCATTCTGTAACATATAGCAGTCGGCAAGAGTGTTTATTTCGCAAAATAGCTTAAGGTCATCTGCATACATTAAATGGTGTACTTGTAGATCAACCATGATGTCGTTTACAAAAATAACAAAGAGTAAGGGTCCGAGTATAGATCCTTGAGGCACACCAGATATTTGATAAAACTTATGCGATTTAAAACCATAATGCTGAACAATTTCAGAGAAGATCTGTTTTAAGTTTCCGTTGCTGTCTCATGTGTCTATAAGATTATGGTTTCCTTCTACCTACACATTTTTTAAAACTAAAAATATTCATCCGCTTCCCCCGCAATAGACAAACAACTGCGGTGGGTTTATTTGAAATTTATAAGATTTTCATTATAAACTTATGATGACGACCTAGTTACGTGCTTTTGTTTCCTCGGCTAATCCAAAAAATATGCCGACCAGCCTTATATTTTCTCGGAATCGTACACCACCAAGTTATTTCCGACGACTTTAACGTCGCAGTAAAATCAGAAGTATATTTTTTAATTACCTCGTCGTAAATTTTCGGGACAATGTGGGCCTCTTTTCGATAAATTTATTGCACTTCTCGTCCAGGAACGTGTCGCGTTCTCTATCTTCTAGAATAGCTTATATCTGTTTAAATAGAACCGTTTAGAAATGGCTTTTTCAACGTGGGTGATACCTTTCTCAAATGAATACGTCGAGCTTAAAATTAGACGATATAGTCTCAGCGACAGGTTGTTAAAATTTTGTACACAGGAGTCGTCGCCAATTCCAATAACGATTATTAAACAACCTGACAACAATCGACTCTTTTAAAACAATAGGGAGAAGTTCTGCTACGAATAAGTTAATGAGCATCATCTGCGTTCTGCCTGATAAATATTCTTACCAGGAAACGCCGTAACTCCCTCCCATCTATTGATACAGGGTGACCACGTAAAGTTAGTATAACTGTATCCGTTAATTTTATCCTTAACAGCTTATACATATACCATGTGTCTTCAGTGAAGCCTCCGATCCAAAAATGACTTATATAAAATTTGTTCAGTTCATTGGGTTGCTGACCTTGAGTTTGACCTTAACCGTGTCTTGAAGGTCTTGAAGGAGACACGTGGTATATCACCCTGTATAGGATCGGAGAATGTGAGATTTGAATTGTAATTTTATTACTTTATTAACAAATAGTGTCTGTTTATTGGAAATTATTTTTTTAGTTCTTATATTATGTATTAATTAAACATAATAATGTATTGTACCTAATATAAATAATAAATAAATAATACTCAAATAAATATTTCACTGTATGTGTTAAATTGACAACAATTGACACAGGTGATATATTAGGTACTTCATCAGGTTGCGCAAAAATATACAGGGTGTTCCATTTAAAAAAAAATAAGTTACGATGATTTAAAATTGACTAATAGTCCAGTTACTCAGGGTTTTTACCTCCGAATTCTTTATAACTGAACCGATTGACGTGAAATTTTGACTGAATGTGGGGAATGCCTCAAGGAACAAAACATATATAGTGCCGAAGTGTGCTTTTGCCCTGGGAGTGGTTCCCACTCCTTCTTGGGGGTGGACATTTTTACGCCCAAAATAACTACAGGAATCGATAGAGGAGTCAATTTTAAGTAACAAATGTTATATAAAGGTTTTTGGATAATCCAATACTTTCCGAGTAATTCATCATTGAAAATGTTGATTTTTTACTGGAAAAATGCTTGTTTTCGGACAGTTTTTTGCAAATAACTCTGAAACCATTGGATTTAACGAAAAAGTTGTAATGAACAAAGAGAAAGGTAATAAAAAAAACAAATCTAATGGCATTATTTTGTTTTTCTCTAATTGCAATATAAACCGAATTATGGATTTTTAAACATTATTATATGTTAGTTAAAAACTAAATTGTAACCAGTTAACGTTAAATAACGCCAAAACCATAAATATTAGGAAAAAACTATATGAACATTTTTTAAAGTACTTTGAAAAACCTTTAAAATGAGCTCTTTTAAAAGTCTTTAGAATCAAAATTAACGGAAATATGATGGATATAACATGATAGTCTCATTTTTTTTAAGAAAAAATTAATAAACAAATCAGTGCCTTTGGCGACAGAATTAAAATTAAATGCAATCCATTTACAGATTTCTTCATTTATGTTCTAAAAATATGTTCTGGGCTTTTGGCTCACTTACAAAGCATGATTTCGAAAAAAACTTAATTTTTGAAAATGTAAATTTTTCCAATTTTTTAAAAGAAATCGATTTTTACGTTGTAATTTAAAAATTAAAGGGTGTACGGAAAAAATACAAGGGTAAAAAAATTTTGCTTTATTTTTGCTGAAGATTTTGCTTTATTTTTTATTCCTGTAAAATTAATATTAATCGAGATATCGCCATTTTAAGATATCATATGAATGAGACAACCACCCTTTTGGAGCCCTTTAAACCCTTCAAACTTAAAAATGAAGGGCTTAAAAAACATCAACTCGACAGTTCACGTAGCCCTTACAATTCCTTGCAAAATGAGCCTTTGTGTGATTAAAAATCTTAAAAAGTAAGAAAGTTATCGTCAAAAAAATAAACACGTGTATAGGTGATAATTTTAGGAAAATTTAGGTCAAACAAGAATTTTGAAGCATTTAGATCTTTTTTGTATATATGCGTATTAGGGTTTCTGATTTCTCGGCCTACTTTTTTTCTAGGGACTCGAGAATTCTCGACTAGGAATTCCCAGGAATTCTCGAATTCTCGAGAAATTTCTAAAACTTAAAAAGTCATTTTGGTATTGCAATGCGAAATATAAACATACTATTATACTTAACAATCATCATTAACATTTATTATTTATTTAGTATTTTTATTAATTACTTATATATTTCTACTTCTAGCTACAGTAACTGGTTTATAAATTCGGCATTAAATTTCTATCACTCTGTATAAAGTTAAGTAATTTTGAAATTATTGCAGGGAAAATTATAGTTTTAGTTATGTCCCGTGTAAATATTCTTGAATTAGGCATTGCTTTTTTATTTTTTTCGAAAAAAATTTAATATACCAAAATCGATTAATTTTAAAAATAGGAAACCTTTATGAAAGTTCACCTAAAAATTGACGTAGAATTCAAAATTTCAATAATATACAGGGTGTTACATTTAAAATAACGAAGATGACGTCAAATTAAAATCGAAGTAGTCTCTGAAATATGTCTAATGTCTCGTCACCATGGGACACCCTGTATTAAGTAACAGAATGTTTAATTAGAAATGGTTAACTAATTTAAGAATTAATAATGTCAACGAATTTTTAATTCTCCAGCAACGATTTGATATTGTTTTACCACCATAGTCCGAGTCACAGAAAGCACTAGACTATAAATAATTCATTAGTACACGAACGATGGTGTTCCTATTATTTAAAAAATATTTTTCTATTATTTTCAGGCAACTTTTATCACATTTGGTTCCTCAGAGAAACCGTTTGGCAACCGCTGACTTTTACAAACCGGTTTCTCAATCACATTCAAACGAAGACCCTACTATTAATCCAACACTTTCTTCCAGTGTAAACAAGAGAGATGATTCACTATCAAAATTCATCTGCAGAAGCATATTCATCATGATTTACTGACAGACAGCGACACCGTTATGCCACTGCAGACAATAGATTTTGTTTTTCTCGGAGCCCTCTACAAATCATAGTCGTAATGAAAAAACGCCGAAATCGTCAAACCATTGATATCAGAAAAGACTCGTTTATCCCGAAGGCGTCATTTTTTCCGTCTCCCCTTCTGAAATGATGCTTCCGGCAGCTCGGCGGCCGAATTTCTTTATTGGAAAAAAGTCTTATTGTGATTTGGAAACTGGCAAACTTTCATCGGCCTTATTTATAGATGTTCCCTTTCGCTAATAGCGAAGTTGATGTTTATAGCGTCGTGGGTTAAGTAGTTAATCCCGTAAAACTTAGGGAAAGGGCGTATGGTATAACTCAGAGCCATAAGATAAACAAAAGCTAACCTATAAACCTTTATAGTTTGTTTCAAAAACTAAGAGAATATGTACAGAGAAAATTACGCAATAATGAATCAAACTACGAGTATACTGTATTCATTAGATTTACACAGGGTGATAGAGATATGACTGCCTTAATATTAATAGACGATGGAAAACATTAAAATAAACAAAAAAAACTTTATATGACTCCCAACTGTGCCATTCAAATGACTACAGTAGGTAGCGACCTGGCAGGTACTTTGTTGCACAACTGCCACCCACAGAGGGCGTAACACAATGTTTGGGTTGTCAGTGCCACGAGAAACAACTACTCCGAGAGCTATTTGCCCCTACCGGCATTGAATTATACTCGCGACAGCTAGTGCAACAGCTAGGATCGTTTGTCAGTTTAACACACCAGGCACAGACCGGTTTCGGATTTATTAGTCCTCATCAGTGAGTCATAGGTACGACAACCGACAAACGACCCAGCTGTTCTTCGTCGTATCATCACGAACAGGAAGTACATTGTACGCGGGAGCCAATGGCTCCATCTGTCATGCAGACTCCCAACAGACAGTTGTTTCTCGCGGCACTGACAACTAAAACATTGTGTTACGCCCTCTGTGGGTGGCAGTCGTGCAACAAAGTACCTGCAGTTAGCAGGTCGCTTCCTACTGTAGTCACTTGAGTGACACAGTTGGGAGTCTGCATGACAGATGGAGCCATTGGCTCCCGCGTACAAACAATTGTCTTGCAATTTATTAAATGTTTCACAATAATAGGTCTTTACATTTTTCTATAGGACAAGTTTGCCGCATACACACGTGGTATGCACCAGCTGTGTAGCGTTAGGTTAAGCGCTGTTACCACGTTGTGATGATACTCCCCAATATTAATACTCGCTGTATTTTGAAAACTGTTAATCTTACGCCCCTGTAATATGCAACTTTTTTGTTCATTTATGATTACTCTATCTCATACTGAAGTAATGGCAGTCAAACTTCTTACACCCTGTATAGTGTGTTAGAAATTTGACTGATATTACTTCGACATAAATTAGATTAAGCATAAATGAACAAAACAATTGTATACACATATGTAACATTAACCGTTTCTGAAATGCGTCGAGTTATATGAGGGAATTTTATCACAACTTGGCAACAGCGCGAGTTATCACAACTTGATTCTAGGATAGCATATACCAGACTTTTTTTATATAGTAGAAATAATAAACATAAAGACACCCTTGTAACAGTTAATTTTAGTAATTTTAAAAGGTTTAAAAGAAGAAAATAACTTTAATCAAATAAAAATTTGAAAAATTTGTAATAAAAACATCTAAGACTCACGTTGCACAAATAAAGCTAACTTATTTATTAATAAAATAACTGAGGTACTAGTGGAAAATCAAAATACAGTACATTTTCAATGAATGCACGACACCGTTGGTTATTTTGCCACCTGTGCAAAAATTAAAGAAATTAATAAAGCAAACCCTTGCGCCAAATGGAATATTTTTGAGTCAAGGGTTATTTTAATGAAAATAGTTTTGCCTAACCAAAAATTTCACAGTGAAAAAACGAGATGAATGCAAAATACACATCAATATAAACCTTGGCCACCCAGATCACCCGATATGAACCCTATTGATTTTTTTGTTTGGGGACATCTCTAGACATTGGTTTACAAGGTTCACGTTGAATCTGAAGAGCACTTATGTCAACAAATTATAGCTGGTTGTGATGTGATAACAGCTACGTCTAGAATTTTTGCAGCTGCAATTTCCAGAAGATGTGAAGCGTGAATTTTTGCTGAAAGTGGGCATTTCCAACCTTCGTTATAATAAATGATAGTAAAGTAATTCCATTGTTAATTAATTATTTTGTTATTATTTTAAGTAATGTAATGAGTATCGTAAAAATGCACTTAATCAAATAAATCAATTTTGTTGTTAATCGGTTTAGAATACAAAAAAGTGTTAAGAAACAAAAAGTAAAGGTAATACAATGGCGCATATGATGACCTATTTTATTTGTAATGTTATACAGGGTGATATTTTTTTTTTTGACAAATAATGATCGAGGATACCCACACCTCCGCCACTGGTAAGTTTCTAAAGATGCTAATTTTTTGTTTCACACCTACTGTCATACTAAATATGCATACCGAATTTGGTTAAATTATCACAAGCGGTTTAGAAACTAAAAATTAAAAACGGATTTTTTTTATTATTTTGACACGATGTAGCTGGACAATGGCTGTCTTAATAGGCGAGCGGTGCACCCCTAAAAAGACGCACAAAAAACGAGTGGACCGACCACGAAGGGGAGGGGGGGCAGGATGAAACCTTTTCTAATCTCTATATTACGTTCTTGCGAACAAAAAACCTTAATAGCATTTTTCTGTATCGATGGTCAGTAAATTGTTATTAACAAAGAAACTTGAAAATTGATAAAACTTAAAAATCGATATAAAAACACATGTATTTTGGACAAAAATAAGCACTTTTTAACTCTCGTGATTTTTTCGAAAAAAACTTTGTTTTCGAGCTACAAACGATTTAAGGTCGAAAAATAACCAAAAATCGCCATTTTCGATATATGTTTTCTCGGATTGTACTGGAGCTTTTTTAATTTTTCTTATTAATTAATTAAAAAAGCTCCAGTACAATCCGAGAAAACATAAACTGAAAATGGCAACTTTTGGTTATTTTTCGACCTTAAATCACTCGTAGCTCGAAAACAAAGCTTTTTTCGAAAAAATTACAAGAGTTAAAAAGTTCTTATTTTTTCCCAAAATACATAACCATGTATTTTCATATCGATTTTTTAAGTTTTTGTAAGTTTTTTGTTAATAACAAATTACTGACCATCGATGCAGAAAAATGTCATTAAGGTTTTTTGTTCGCAACAACGTAATATAGCGATTAGAAAAGGTTTCATCCTGGCTTCCTTACGTGGTCGGTCCACTCGTTTTTTGTGCGTCTTTTTAGGGGTGCACCGCTCGCCTATAAGCCCCCACATTTATATAATAAAAAAGCCCATATTTTGGACACAGGATACGTCCCTGGATTTTTACCTCTACTTAAGAAACGCCCTGTACCTATATCACGTACTTCAAAAAGTTGGGTACGTTTCGAAAATCAGTCTGTTTTAATTTTTGAACTGATAAGACTTTTCGTTTTTAAATACTTTTTGACAAGTTAACATAATCGCGGTCTCATTTTGGCCAAACCCCACTGAATTATATGACCGTTCCTTTCGACAATTTTTTTCTTATTTCTTCACAGGTGTCACAATACAGTCAGTAAAGAAAGAAACGCAAAAAATACCACAAATAAGTTGAACAAATATGTTTAAAAAATAAATCAGTACTGTTTTGCAACGCAGATTTTAAGAACTCCTACGAGCATTGTTCTTACGCTTCCTGAATCTCGAAAAACAGCAAAAAGATAGCGAGCATCAATGTAAAATATTCAGTACAATGGAAAACACTTGTATTCAGATAAAGCAAGTCCTATCTCAAATATCTTCCCTCAATTGAAACCGGAAACATCGGTCGCTTGATTTCCAGCGTCTCCGAAGATAATAAGAATTAGGTACCGGATGGAGACGTCAAGATGCATAACGCCAGATCCGACGACCTGCGCCTCGAGGCTACTAAATCACTCTTTAGTCGGCCTGGATGCGACGCGTCTTTTGTTTTTTTCCCAGCAGTTTGTTTTCGCCTGCTCCATGTAGCAAATAAACGGTTTGTCCTGGAATTAGTTGAGGTTTCCTTCCCTCGCCCCGAGTTTTATCATAATTTACTACCCTGGAAATATGAAAAAGGAGCCGTAAGAGACATAAAATAGAGTTTTTTTAAATAAATATTGTGATAAAACTTAATACAAGGTGTCATGGAAGGAGTGGGACACTGTGCGATTATAGACTATTGGGAAGCCATTATGCTAATTCAAACAAATTCATTTTTTTTTTCAAATATTATCAAATTAAGTCGAACAGAGGTCTTCCATAAAAAAAAGTTAAGTCGTGCCCATATTTTGCCAATGTGATATTCAATTGTCTGCGTGGTACGTATATCGAACATTTTAAAAAAGTCTGCAATTTTTATTTTTAACTTTTTTGGATCTCTGGAACAACATCGGAAGAAAAGGAGAGATAATTTTCGCGTTACTACACTACCAACAACAACAATAACTGCTAAACCTTTGAATCAAGACGGTTTCTGCACGATGACTATCATAACGGTTAGCAACCCAATAAACAATAAAAATTAGTTCTGGAAAAAAAATGTCAGATTTATATACAGGCTGTTACAAATTCGATTCTCACTACAGGGATCACGGAAACGGTAAGAAGTACGAAGTAGCTTAAATGGGGGTAAAGTTGCGTAATCAGGGGATCAACATTATGCCTCTAAAAAATCAAGGCTAACAATATTAGTTTTCGAAATATTTGAAAAACAAACGAAATTTTGGAAATCAGTTTTTGTTGGTTTTCAGACTTGTTTGAGGTGATATTGAAAAAATAAGCCTTCATTACCCCCAATACTGTACTGCCTCAACCCGAACCAGATTCAGACGTTTTGTCTCGAAAAATTCATCTTCAGTGTATTCGTTCCAAATTTATCTAAATTTTTTATTTAGATTTCTTTGTTTATAATGACAGTGTCGTTAGACCCTGTGAAATCCATCTAGTTATTTAAACTATTACCACCACGCATTAAAATAGTATCATTATTAGAGTTTTAATACCGTGTCCATAATTATTTCTAGGCTTTTCGAGTGCTTAATATTCAAACAAATTCCGATCTATTTTTTTCAGGATATTCATACAAATACATCTGACATGCTCTTTCACAGTTGCAATTACAGATATAATAAATTCCGATAATATTACGCTGATCTTCNTATAGACAAGATTCGTGAAATTAACAATACCCCGAGCATCTTAGAAAATGTCTTTAATTCTTTGAGGAACAGGTGTGAAAAGTGCTTGGAACAAGGAGGGGGACACTTTCAGCAGCTGCTTTAATTTATTGTTATAACAAGGAGGGGGACACTTTCCGCAGCTCCTTTAATTGTTTGTTATTGTTATCACGATTATTCTTTAAAATAAAGTTATATAGTCATTAACGTTATTGAAACTGACAGCTGCTATACAGCTCGTTGAGAAATGAGGTTAAGTTGGTCGCTATAAGCTACTTCCTATGTCCAATGTGTCAGAGCCAACTTCGACCACGTTTTTATTTCAACGCTCGTTACTAGAAAGCGGTATTTTGGGGTCTGAAATTGGATTGAAAAGTACACATTTCCGAACGATTTCAGAAAATAACTTTTGTAGGTTACAATATGTATTTCTAACAGAAAATTACAGATAGTCCTGAAATATCTCAAAATTTTAAAAGAAACGTAATCACCTGGAATTTTATGTAATTACATTTTACTTTTTCCATGAACTAAAAAAAGCAAACGAGTACACAAGCAATTCCTTGGACTAACCGTTCACCGAGATTCCATACAAAGAACCGGAGGAATTCTAGAAAACTGCATCTGCGGCTGCCATCGCATTCGATGGCTGCGTACACATTTTTTAACTTTGTACGTCATATAGCAGGCTGTCCGCCTGAATGCATCCATCCATCACGGCCAGAACCATGAGCAAATCGAGCCGGTACATGTTAGATATTAAGTCTAGAACCGCCACGCTACAAGAACATTAAGATGTCCTGTTAAGGAGGACGAGCGAAGACAGAAATGCTCGGAATTTAAATGGCTCTTCCTCGACAAGTCTACTTTGGCGGACTGGCGCTTGAGATTTATGGGATGGTAACGCGACATGTGTATCCGTTTGGCCTTTGTGCAGTTTTTAGTTCAAAATGTTGTGACCGTAAAAGGGCAACGTTTGGGAAATTATTTAATTTAATTACTCGTATTACTGCTATTGGTAGTTTCCAAAAAGATTCAATGAGCAAAAAAAATCTACCTCTTCGATTTTGAAACTTTGGGATGTTAATCCAAGGGCGTCGCCAAGGGGAGCATGGAGGGGCAGCCGTCTCCCGCCCCACGTAGAAATTCGAAACAAGCACAAAAATTTTCTTAAGTTAAGAAAATATGAGATTGGAAATTTTTAATAAAATATTTTAATTACTTCAACTTTAATTTTGAAAATTAATACACTACTTTATTTTTTTTAAACAATTATAAGTAATAAATTAGTATAAATATTTGTTGACAAGAGAATTTAAAAATACATTTTATGTTAAAAAGTAATACATTTCCATATTTTAAAAATTTAGCTCTGGAATTTTAAATTAAAAAAAAAGAAGAATAAAAACCTGGCTGAGAAATACTATGGTACAAAATCATCTCATTGGCCTAGCAATGATGAGTATACACAGAAACCTTATTTTTGACAATCATGAACCATTTTATTAATAAAGTGGTCGACAAATTTTCAAAAAATCCGAGAAGATTATGTTTTACCTAATATTCGTTGAATTTCTTTATTTTTTCAGTTATTTATTTATTTTTTTTTGTTATTTTTGTATTAAAAATGTTTCGATAATAATATTTCTAAAAAATTAATTCACTGTACCTATTTCTACATATAATTCATATTTCTCCCATTCTCTACACATTTTTCTAATATTTTTCTAAATTCCTTCATTTATGGTGGTAACAGCTTCCTGAATTTTTTGCCTAAGTAAATCAATGTTATCGTCAAAATCGTTTGAATACACTTTTTGCTTTAGGTATCCCCATAAGAAATAATCTAATGGGGACAACTCGGGTGTCCGAGCAGGCCAAGGTATTGGTTCATAGAGTCCAATCCACTGGTTTAACATTTCTCCAGTTGGAAGTGTGGAATGTGCAGGGTATCGTTTTGTTGAAATATTATGTTTTTTTGGACTCTAAATTTTCGCTATCTAATTCTGCTAAAACAAAGTTATTGAGAAATTCCAAATCCGAATTTTGATTAAAATTTTCCTCCAAAAAATAAGGAGCAATTATTTTATGACCAAACATTTATTTTTTTAAATATTTGACTTAGTTATCAATCGAAAATATGAATTATCTTTAGCCCAGTATCTACAAGTTTGAGAGGAAACCACACCATTAGTTGTGAATGTTGATTCGTCAGTAAATAAAATATTGTGAAAGAATCTGTTTTGTATCCTAAAATTATTCGAATATGAGATCTGCTAATATTTATGTTTTCTGACCTTTTCCTGAGACATCTTTGGATTGTCTTGTACTACATCATTATCACTGTATCATTTTTTTATCTTTTTAATATTCTTTACATCACCGGTGGTATCGAATTTCATAAATAGCTTGCGAACTGTTCTGCGAGTTACAGTTACATTTGGATACTTTGCATAAAAAATTTGTATTGCAGATGAAACATTACCGGTTCTAAAACGTTACACAAGATAAATTCGTTGTTCTAGGGTTAGCATTATTAATAAAAATTTTACTGTGGGCAGTTAATAAAAGTAAATATGTTGACTTTGACATTGATAAGGAAATATCATTGGTAATTGTATGGTATGTAATATAGATAGCGTCTTTTTATTTGCAAAATGTGATTATTGTTCTTTTCCGACTAAACCCCGTATTTAAGCATTTCTTGAGTTCTCGTACAACTTTGTTAAATACAGTTTTTTAAGGAAAACAAAAATGAAAGGCATGCTTAGGAAAAATTTGACATTTTGAAATGTTTTGGATGTCCTGTATGTTTTCTTACATATTTGATCCCAGAATAAGCAAAACTTTTTCTCGAAAAATCAACAATAAAAAAGAGTGCGGTACCCCATCCGGAAACACACTGTATTCATATCTACATCTACCGAGTTTTTTTAATTAGTCATATGTACGTATAAACAGCAATTTATTTTTAATTTTTTCAAGACACGTTGTGCATTTCATTACAGAAGGACATAACAATGAATCCGGTGAGGTATGTTTATTGTTTCTATAAGTTAACATCAGACATATGTGACAGAGTTTGCAAGCTCATATGTGTTTACATTTGACGAATTGGTAAGTTGTGTTTGTAAGATTATGATACATATTTTTGTTATTAATAATATACATAAATAAAAATGACTTCAGACAAATATTAAAATATTAAAAAAAGTGAAACAATAAACTAAAAACTGGGCATAACTTCAAGTTTTCAAATTGTAATACATACTGATAAATTGAAAACGTATTTCTATATTATAATTAAAAACCATTATTTGAAGTTCCATCTGTGCTTTATAATTAGCTGTCTAGTTAGATCTACATAAACACTGATTAATGAAATCATTCGTTTATTTTATGACCGCATCTTATAATATTTTGGTGAGTTAGTGTATACAGAGAACAAAACTATTTGCACTGGCCGGCAATTCATTTACACCAGATATAAAATTAGTACGGATATAACTCTGGTGAGTGCGATTGGTCTTTCCTGATTGTTTTTTGGTATGTATTTCCAATGGTTCTACAATATATGTGTTCATTTGAAGGAACGTAAATATGCATATTAATGTTGTTGTTTGTTTCTTAACCGTTACATATATGTTCACGTATATATAGTGATGAAATCATACTCAACTAATTATTGANTTTTTTCTGATATTGTTTCTCTTTTCAATAATGTTTAAATTTCTGTGATGTCTAGCAAGAGAAAAAAGTTAAGAACCAAACAAATTTTGAGTTCTAGGTAAAGTGCCCTCTAGCGGCGCATATTGAAAGTTTTCTCTGACTGACCCAATAGAGCTTAATCTACTTACCAAATGAGAGACTAATTGAACTTGAAATAAATAAGTTATTTAAAAAGAAAAATTTAAAAATTGAACTTTGACACTATGTTATTTGTAAACAATTGACAATTCGAAAAAAATTTCAACATACTGCTATTATTTTAATCTAGAACCACCTCCCGGAGTTTCCTGACGGACTTTTAGAACACCTTGTATTTATTATAGTTATTTATATTTATCTCTCTTATCTTGCCCCGCCCCTAGCCATTGGCTTGCGACGCCCTTGTGTTAATCTACATTAAATTTTATAAAACTCGTGTTTTTTGTTTTTCCGAAATAAATTTTTGGATCTTTATGGAGCCATGTCAAAATTACATCGTGACAGCTTTATTCCGAAAATGAAAATGCATATATTTTTCCAAGTGGCCCTCATTTTGAACCAAATCATCTTATAGAAACGGTTTTTTTTCAAAATTTGCAGAATTTCATCAGCTTTTATTTGTTTTTTTCGGAATTCAAATTGCTTTAAAACTTTCTGAGATAAATGAGAAAAATGGAAAAAATGGAAAGAAGTTTTTTTTCAAAATTGATTTTCTTAAAAACCCCTCATTTTACTTTCACCAAATTGGAATATGTTTTTCAAGGCCAAATAAGCTAGCAGATAACTTTTTTCTATTTTTCTCATTTATCTCAGAAAGTTTTACAGCAATTTGAATTCCGAAAGAACAGGTAAAAGCTGATGAAATTCTGCAAATTTTGAAGAAAAGAACATTTCGATAGGATGATTTAGGTCAAAATGACGGCCACTTGAAACACGGGTCTCATAAAATTCAAAGTAGATTAACATTCCAAAATTTCAAAAAATTGAGGAGGTCGATTTTTTGTTCGTTGAATCCATATGGAAACTATCTTTTCTTACACATGTCATAAATTATTGTTTGATAGAAGATGCTTTTGCTCATAATTCCATTGCAATATCAAAAATAATTGAAAAAAAATATATAAAATAATAGCGGGATTTTTTTACGCTAACTTCTACGCCAATGACCTACAAATCTTTTGGGATTTATTTTTAGATTCCGTGGACAACTCTACATAAAAAAGGTATACTTGTTGAAGATCGTTATAGGTATCTATCGTTTTTCCGAAAATATCAAAAAAATGGGGGACCGTTCTTCTGATAAATTTAGTTTAGTATGATAGGCAATAATTATAGACCTACAAGAAGTGTATGTACATCAAGCAGATAAAATCTTCAAGATCCTATTTCCATAATAAAGAACGCTCGTTACATAGAGCTATGGTACAAATGGGTAAAAATTGCCCACGTCTAGACCTATCGACACAGGAACAGACTTTTGTATTCCACTCAATTGAACAAGATATAATAAATTGGTCATCCAAACCTCTTCATGGTAGACACCATATTAATGTCAATCAGAAGCAGATAAGTAGACAACAAACATACAAATTCCTCTAGAAAGGGCAACTATACCCTACAATTGAGGGTTTTATTTATGCGATTCAAGATCAAATCATAACCATAAATGTCATCTACAGCAGTTTCGGCGGTTTTGGGGTGGCTGGGAGCTTCTTTGAGAACCTAGTCGAAAATGTTATTTTCTTCCTGCCCCTCATGGAACTTAGTTTGGGACCCCTCAGATATAAGCCTCTATTTTGACCGCAATTGGTGTTCCGATTGGAAGTTTATCGAAAATCTGAAATCCCCTCGAAATTTGGAATAAGCCATTATACTTATTAACAACGCCATTATACTTATTAACAACGCCATTATACTTATTAACACTTTTGTACTGCCAATGAATTAAATACATCCTTTTTCTGGTACCTAGTATCTACCCCTCGATATTCATTCACTTATTTTAGTACTAATAGCAACATAGACAACTACGGTAATCACTCTGCGCATTTTGCAAAAGTTGACATTAATACAAATTTCAATAGGTCCTAATACACAGACAATATTATTTATTTAGGATACAGGTATTTCACACCTCCGTTCGGGAACATTAAATTTGAACCTTTATGGCAGCAACAGGTGGTGTATAAACCCGATGCTGCCGCCAGTTTACTGCCAGACAAATTAAATCGGCAATTTAATTTACCAGGTACCGCCGAATACAAAAATAGTGACAGCAAGGAAAATTTAAGTGATAAAAACAACACTTTCGTTGACTCTTGAATTTAAAATGTCAGCTGCGAGTCGTTCTGACGAAATAAACCATGTATACTGGGAGTCATTGATTGTTAGGTTTCCCTTTTAACAATCGTTAGAAAAAAAACATTACTAAAACTTCCTTTAAGGTCCATCGTTATCCATGGGACTACAATAGGTTGTACACATCGGCCTTAAAACAGAGCTATGTTATATAACTTACAGTTGGAATTTGGAGTTTTATGTGACGTGTCATTGATATTAAAACACTACTATAGTGTTGTTATATCAGAAATTAGACAAACTGTTACAGAAAGTACATAATTAGATTAAGTTATCAATAGCTACTGAAAAATATCACATATGTATGACAATAATACACTTGACACGTTGTTAATCTACGGCGAACGTCAGCAAAATGTTGCCAAAGTATGCCAGGCTGTCAAATAGAAAAAATACAATACCAACATTATAATTTATTTATNAGCCATGTCAAAATTACATCGTGACAGCTTTATTCCGGAAATGAAAATGCATATATTTTTCCAAGTGGCCCTCATTTTGAATCAAATCATCTTATAGAAACGTTTTTTTTTTTTTCAAAATTTGCAGGATTTCATCAGCTTCTATTTGTTTTTTTTCGGAATTCAAATTGCTTTAAAACTTTCTGAGATAAATGAGACAAATGGAAGTTTTTTTTCAAAATTGATTTTCTTAAAAACCCCTCCTTTTACTTTCACCAAATTGGAATATGTTTTTCAAGGCCAAATAAGCTAGCAGATAACTTTTTTCTATTTTTCTCATTTATCTCAGAAAGTTTTAAAGCAATTTGAATTCCGAAAGAACAGGTAAAAGCTGATGAAATTCTGCAAATTTTGAAGAAAAGAACGTTTCGATAGGATGATTTAAGTCAACACTTGAAACACGGGTCTCATAAAAAAAAAATTGAGGAGGTCGATTTTTTGTTCGTTGAATCCACATGGAAACTACCTTTTCTTACACATGTCATAAATTCTTGTTTGATAGAAGATGCTTTTGCTCATAATTCCATTGCAATATCAAAAATAATTGAAACAAAATATAAAATAATAGCGGGATTTCTTTACGCTAACTTATACGCCAATGACCTATAAATCTTTTGGGATTCATTTTTAGATTCCGTGGACCATTCTACATAAAAAAGGGATACTTGTTGAAGATAGGTATAGGTATCGTTTTTCTGAAAATATAAAAAAAATGGGAGACCGTTCTTCTGATAAAAATTTAGTTTAGTAGGATAGTAGTAGTAGTAGGATAGCAATAATTATAGACCTACAAGAAATGTATGTACATCAAACAGATGAAATCCTTAAGATCCTATTCCATAATAAAGAACGTCCGTTACATAGAGCTATGATACAAATGGGTAAAAATTGCCCACGTCTAGACCTATCGACACAAGAACAGACTTTTGTATGCCACTCAACTGAACAACATATAATAAATTGGTCATCCAAACCTCTTCATGGTAGACACCATATTAATGTCAATCAGAAGCAGATAAGTAGACAACAAACATACAAATTCCTCTACAAGGCTTCCAAAGAAAGGGCAACTATACCCTACAATTGAGGGTTTTATTTATGCGATTCAAGATCAAGTCATAACCCCAAATGTCGTCTACAGCAGTTTCGGCGGTTTTGAGGTGGCTGGGAGCTTCTTTGAGAACCTAGTCGAAAATGTTATTTTCTTCCTGCCCCTCATGGAAGTTAGTTTGGGACCCCTCAGATATAAGCCTCTATTTTGACCGCAATTGGTGTTCCGATTGGAAGTTTATCGAAAATCTGAAATCCCCTCGAAATTTGGAATAAGCCATTATACTTATTAACAACGCCATTATACTTATTAACAACGCCATTATACTTATTAACACTTTTGTACTGCCAATGAATTAAATACATCCTTTTTCTGGTACCTAGTATCTACCCCTCGATATTCATTCACTTATTTTAGTACTAATAGCAACATAGACAACTACGGTAATCACTCTGCGCATTTTGCAAAAGTTGACATTAATACAAATTTCAATAGGTCCTAATACACAGACAATATTATTTATTTAGGATACAGGTATTTCACACCTCCGTTCGGGAACATTAAATTTGAACCTTTATGGCAGCAACAGGTGGTGTATAAACCCGATGCTGCCGCCAGTTTACTGCCAGACAAATTAAATCGGCAATTTAATTTACCAGGTACCGCCGAATACAAAAATAGTGACAGCAAGGAAAATTTAAGTGATAAAAACAACACTTTCGTTGACTCTTGAATTTAAAATGTCAGCTGCGAGTCGTTCTGACGAAATAAACCATGTATACTGGGAGTCATTGATTGTTAGGTTTCCCTTTTAACAATCGTTAGAAAAAAAACATTACTAAAACTTCCTTTAAGGTCCATCGTTATCCATGGGACTACAATAGGTTGTACACATCGGCCTTAAAACAGAGCTATGTTATATAACTTACAGTTGGAATTTGGAGTTTTATGTGACATGTCATTGATATTAAAACACTACTATAGTGTTGTTATATCAGAAATTAGACAAACTGTTACAGAAAGTACATAATTAGATTAAGTTATCAATAGCTATTGAAAAATATCACATATGTATGACAATAATACACTTGACACGTTGTTAATCTACGGCGAACGTCAGCAAAATGTTGCCAAAGTATGCCAGGCTGTCAAATAGAAAAAATACAATACCAACATTATAATTTATTTATCAAACATCGACGTACTTTAACAGATAACAATAATTAAAAAAAAGGAAAACGTGAAAATCTGATCTAAAAAGTACCATAGTCCAATCAATCTATCACGGTCTAATGTTAAATTTACAAAAAATACCACCTGAAGACAAAAGATATGGCGATATAGGAAAAAATTCTAAGATAGTGTTTTTTTCCTGTGGCGCATAAATGGCGAAGTTAACGTAAAAAATTCGTAAAAATGTTAAATGAGAAAGTTGTAGCTATTAAAAAAATCTATCGATTTGTATTTTTAAATATATCGATTGCTGTATTACTTTTCGAGATATATCGAAAAACCCGTCAGAAATCGACTTTTTTGTTTTTGCTGTATCTCTTGCAAATTAAGGTTTTGAAACTTATTACTTGCTGTAGCCTTTTTTAAATTAATAAATATTAAAAATTTTTCGAGTTATATCGATTTTTCGAAGAAAAGGTCATCTCGAAAATCGGCTCTTCTTCCTTGACGAGTAGTCGTAGAGAAACGAATCAGGGCTCTTTTTTTTTTCTTAATAATTGTACTTTCATGTTAAAAAAGAATGATAACAATTTTATTCATTTCAAGTGTCCAAATTTGATTTTGAAAAAAGTAAAAATTTTTGATCGCGTTTTTCTTGAATATCTTTTTCGATTTTCATATCTCGATAATGTCTATTAGGAATCGATTGCTGGCATTTTTACGCGCATTAAAAATAAAGGTGAGAGAATTTTAGACTAAAGGAAAATTACATTTTTCAAAGGTAATTATGCTTTTGAGGCCGTCGTGAACGTCATATTTTGATTTATCTCGTTAAGCTACTCCAGAATAAGTGCAAAGGGATTTTTGTACGTGCTCCAGAAGTCGAGATAATGAAGATTTTGAAAGTAAGAGCGCTTTTGAACGCGCGAATTCAGTTTTCGGAGCAGAGTAGCGTTACCCCCACTCCGCCGCCCATGAAAATCAAAAATGATATTCAAGGAAAACGCGACCAAAAAAAATTTTTTTTGATACACTTGAAATGAATAAAATCGTTATCACTCTTTTTTACCATGGAAGTACAACTCTTAAGGAAAAAATGAGCCCTGATTAGTTTCTCTACGACTATTCGTCGAGCAAAGAGAAAAATTTCCGAAAAATCGGTATCAGTCGAAAAATTTTTAAAATTTTTAATTTAAAAAAAGTCACTTTTTTGCTTGCCGAGGGCTACATTTACAGCAAGTAACAAGTTTCAAAACCTTAATTTGCAAGAGATACAACAAAAACAAAAAAAATTGATTTTTGACGGTTTTTTCGATATATCTCGAAAAATAATATAGCAATCTATAAGTTTAAAAATATGAATCGATACTTTTTTTTAATAGCTACGACTTTCTCATTTAACTTTTTTCGATTGGAGTTTTTTTTTATTAGCGAAAAACCGTTGTTTTTTTTTACTTTTACGAGTTTTTTAGGTTAACTTCGCCGTTTATGCGCCACAGGAAAAACACTATATTTCTTAGATTTTTTTTTCTATATCACCATATTTTTTATTTCCAGGTTGTATTTTTTGTAAACTCTTCTACCTATTGATTGGACTAGCAATATCTAGCAAATTACTTTTATAATATATTAATTTACTCATATCAAAAAGAAAATTTCGATGTGCTATTACACTGTCTTTTAGGTTGTATTTATTTATTCTGATTATGGCTTCTAATAAATATGCACGACAAGAGACACAGGTCGCCGATTTCCTCACTAATCAGCTTGTAATCGGCCAATTATCCGTTTTACGATTGGCCGACAACTCATTTGTTTTTTATGGATTGTTTATGATTGTTTACTTCGCTCCTGATTGGTCCCCAGTCATACCGACTGTTATCCTTGGCAAAAAGTATGAACTAGTCCGGTTATTTATGTTTATGAATTGAACTAATGACTGCGATTGAAAAAAGTTGACGAGATTGATCGTTTGATTAAATGGTAGATAACTGCGATACGGGGTGTTGGTGAGGATAAACACTGATAAAATACTTATCTAAATCTGTGATTCTCAAACAAATTCATGGGTCATGTCGTCATCCACTCAAAATATATTAAAATGGCAATACTGTTCTTTTACATGCACAGAATTGAATTCAAATCAGTTATGAGTGATATTGCAATTATAATTAATAGTATAGTACCTAATACATGTAATGAAGATGCACTACTGTGCTAGTAGACCAGGCCGGATCTGTCGAAATATCCCACTTCTTGGATATAAGAAGGAGCAAGCTAATTTTTGCTGGAATACCTTCAGTGCAACTCACATAATAAAAGTGTAGATCCCTAGATCTAGGCGAGGTCCAAAACATTTTCAAAATAGCAAAAATTTAAAAAAAAATTATTTTTAAAAATGAGTTTTTTACTTATATCTTGGAATCTATGCATTTTGGAAGAATATTGAAGAGGAAAAAAGTTTTAAAATTGAATCTTGCACAATATACTGCAAGTTAAAAATGTTTAAATTTATTACCGATCTTGCAAAATAGTAATAA
Source organism: Anoplophora glabripennis (assembly GCF_000390285.2). Classification (NCBI taxonomy): domain Eukaryota; kingdom Metazoa; phylum Arthropoda; class Insecta; order Coleoptera; family Cerambycidae; genus Anoplophora; species Anoplophora glabripennis. The sequence continues at coordinate 170,634 of NW_019416443.1, forward strand.
TTGATGAAAAAAAGGCAAGTTTTTTGGATAATTTTTTTAAAATGATTGATTAGTATAATTAGTAATACTTGAGATAAAAGCATTTGTACGAAATAACAAAGGAACATAAATATTTCTCACCTAACTTTATATCTAAAAAATTAGTTTTATAGTTGCAAAACTTTTGTAACATTACTAAAATAGATATGAAAAACACGAACAGTGAGTAATAAAATAATTTCTATCACAGAACCTTCAAAATTGCATCCAACATTTTCTTTGACTTGGACGAGAGAAGGGCGCGAGTGTCATTTCATTTCTTTAGAACTAAAGTAACATAATTCTCGTTGTTTTACCAGTTCACATGATTTACGGATTTTAAATAAAGGATACAAATCTTCGCGAGAATAATACGATATATTTGTTATACGTATACAGGGTGTCTCATAATTAGCTGCCAACCCTGAACAGGCCGATTCTATGACAAAAACAAAGTAAAAAAGTTCATATGAACATGGGTCCGGAAATGCTTCCTAAGGGCACAGGGACCCATTGAAGAGGGAGGAATGGAAATCATTTTTTTGCAATATCTCTCAATCGCGTTGTGATAAATGAATGAAATTTGGTATACACAGCTAAATTTTGATGAGCAATTTGATGGACTAATCCATTTATTTCCACAAGGTCCATTGGGGTGGGTACGGGGGGGCCCTTGGTACTTTGCGTGTGTAACTTTTTCATCTTTGACTTTTTAACAAATTGGACAGCAAATTCCGTTTTCCCGAACTGTTTTACGTTAAAAAGGTACTCTTGTTTCAAATCGTTATCTTTAACGGTTTCTGAGAAAATCGCTCTTGAATTAATCCCACTTTGGTCAATTTCATAGTAATTTAAACAAAAAAAATTTTTTTGTTTAAATTTAATCTAATTTTAATAAAAAAATAATAATAAAAAATTAAATTAAATAAAAATTAATCCTTTAAATGGAAAAGAGAGGAAAGGAAAATTATTATTATTTTTTTTTGTTTAAATTACTATGAAATTGACCAAAGTGGGATTAATTCAAGAGCGATTTTCTCAGAAACCGTTAAAGATAACGATTTGAAACAAGAGTACCTTTTTAACGTAAAACAGTTCGGGAAAACGGAATTTGCTGTCCAATTTGTTAAAAAGTCAAAGATGAAAAAGTTACACACGCAAAGTACCAAGGGCCCCCCCGTACCCACCCCAATGGACCTTGTGGAAATAAATGGATTAGTCCATCAAATTGCTCATCAAAATTTAGCTGTGTATACCAAATTTCATTCATTTATCACAACGCGATTGAGAGATATTGCAAAAAAATGATTTCCATTCCTCCCTCTTCAATGGGTCCCTGTGCCCTTAGGAAGCATTTCCGGACCCATGTTCATATGAACTTTTTTACTTAGTTTTGATCATAGAATCAGCCTGTTCAGGGTTGGCAGCTAATTATGAGACACCCTGTATAATAATTATATTGTACATAGTTTACACACAATACATTTTTGAACGCGTACGCATCTTTACCCAAATTTGACGCGCAATATCTCCGATGTCCGAGGTCTGTAGGTTCGCAGTGTGTACAACTGCTAGTCAATGCGTTTATTAAATATAATTTAAATATGATATTTTTATGTTGTTAATTAGTCAATATGTATGCTATGAGCATGTGAGTAGATTTCTTTACTATATAGATAATGTTTATCGCAAATAATTTCAATAGAATTTAATTTTTTCAAATTGGCAGCGGGTTTTAATCCCATAAGAAAAGCATAGGACACCCCCTGCGCTCCACACTTCCCTCGGACCCCGATATACCTCCTTAAGATGCCAACGTTATTTCTCTTTCAAATATACATCTCGTGAAATGTTTATTACGATCTCATACTAAATAAGTTTTATCTAAATTAAAATTTTTACCCCTTTTGCTATTCCACTAATTGGTACTTGCGTAACCGAGTTAATCTACAAGGTAGTAATTTATGTAATTATCGAAAAACTAACAAAACGGCACATGTACAAACCGCCAGGACCCTTCACTTTGCACCACTCAAGATTTCAGGTCATTCTCGTAATTTACGTTATCATTTTATTAAATTGAGCATTACGTACGGGTTTTTTCGACGAAACGCGAATATTAATAAAGAGAAATATGTGCGCTAAGCAGTGGATATGCAAATTCGCAACAGTGTTTTGAAATCGAGGACTCGCAATCGCGATATGTAGTTAAGTTGATGAGGTACAGGATAGTTCCTTGTACAAGTTCTGCGCTTTATCCTCGTTCATTAAAGTGCAAATTGGACTTTCCGAGGTAATGATATAATTAATTTATGGCCCTTTCGACAATTTTACTAGCGCGCATCATTATAAATTTTAATAAACCGAATGGCGTTAATTTCGTTGCCAGCGATTCCGTTTTTATTTAAATTCGTCTAGATTTAGTATCACGTCGGGTTATCCAACGGTACAGGGTGATCTTTTTTGATAGCAATTAAGTCATTTACCTTCACGGAATCAAAACTGTACCGGGTGAAAATAAATAAGTGCGGAAAAACTGGGGAGGTGATTTCCCGTCGAAAATTAAGGTAGCATCTTTCATATAAAAAAGTTTACAGATTCACCAATCAAACTTCTGGCACATTGGAAATGAACGTAGTTCTCATTGATACACCTCGTTATTGGTATATAAATTAATTTACAGCGACAAAAATGCCAACTTAAACGATATACAGCCTAAGTAAAATAAACTCAAAATTATTGTTGTTATAGCATGTATTTCAAAAAAGGGCATATAGAATATTTTAACCATTTTGCGATGTCTAGTGTAAAAATAGAGATATAAACCCTTTATGTCAAATTTGCCGAAAGCTTGAAAACGATAAATGGCACATATTTCTACTACCTATCCCCAAAATCACAAATCAACACTGAAAACGATACAGCCATCCCGGCACACACTTAACAACATATCAACAACACTCGACAGAGTCTTAAAAAAGTAGCCAAAATATAGAGGCTTACCATTTTCCTTCCCATTGCCAGCCTCGTAATCGTAGAATACCCGTATAATTTCTATTCTACACAAAAAAGGTCCAACCAACATAACGACACCAAAATCACTCCCATCGAACCACACCTGCGCCCAGCGGTTGCGGCCGAACATTTGTTGTTTAGGAGTTTATACCGCCATATACTCGTATACTGTTAGATTTTACATATTTTCCTAATATCTAGCAAAAATGATACGTGCAGCTTTCCTACTATCGAAAAAGCATTTACTACATAATTTATTGAGCTTTTCTTTCGGTTGCAAGGAATAAAAGTAACCACTCCTACAAGTAGATTCTTGCGTATGTTTTTTTCTATCTCCAATATGGTCATTTCAAATATGGTTTAACGAGCTTGATTTATTTTAGACAAATTTGATCTATCAGCTATTTTTTTCGCAAATGTAACAGTTTTTGAGCAAAAAACATAATTTTACGATATCCTGATCTGCATCTGCAAAATAAAAATGTTGTAGTAGGCTGTTGGCAAATAGTTGGCAGTTGTTAATGATTATTGACATTATTGCCGTTATTTTGAATGTTTTTATGTGCAAATTTGATTCGTTCAATCAATAAATAAAACTATTACTACAATTACTACTACCATAATTAGAATAAGGAATGTATGTAGTTTATTGAAATGTATATAAAGACAAAAAGATGGGCAAACTATAGGTAAATATAATGATGATTAGAAGTTTTAAAATAAAATCATAGCGTTTGATTAGGCAAAGAAATATGTAATTAATTTAAAAAATCGTGAGGCAATCTTTTCCATTTATTTATATCTCCATTTCTTTACCTAACCTAATTTAACCTTTACATGTACGATCTTATATTTTCTTGGTATACATAGTATAAGTACTAATTATGCATATTTATTAATTATTGTTAAAAAAAAATTTACAGCTTTAGTGGTGCTGTTTCTTTTGCTTTAGATTTCAAAAATTTGATGAAGTTGGGCATAACTAGAGACAAATGTACTACTAATCTGGTACGTAGCGGCTATGAAGAAAACAAATTCATATGATTTTGTGGGTGGGGTAACTGGAAAGTTTTTACTCTCTGGCAGAAAAAATATGACAACCTATATATTTTTGGGAAAGCGTTCTCTTTGTAACTAATCCACAGTCAAATATACTTTAAATTCTTTTGGCTGTAACTAAATAACTACAAATTGCATTGCTTTTTTTGTAATATGAAGATTTTTCTCAAAAAATTGACCAACATTCATCAAAACCCCTACTTTCTATCTTTATTATTTAACGTGACATTAAAAATGGGATGTACTTTACACATATAAAAAAATACTATTTTCTAAATTGTTAGGTACTACCTATTCATTATACAGACTGGACAAATAATGGAAGCAATAACTTACATTACGTCCGATTGAATTTATTGTGCTGTCTATCGGCATTGCCATTATAAATGGAATTACCGCGTTGAAGTGTGTCTTTTGGAGATATATTATCAGCAACCATTATATATGTAATCCATTCGTGTCGCAATCGTACACGACGATGAGATGCAATAAATGAGGTAATGATAAAGATGCAAAGATAATTTAAGACTGTTTACTAAGTACTACTATTTTTTTAATCAAAATCTAAAATTTTCTCTAATAAAAATTGCAAGTAGCCACGCATTGGTACTTGAAATAACTAGTTTACAAGTGAAATGTTTCTAATAGATAGAAATAGATGAGATTTTTGCAAAAACAGTAATTTGAAAAGCTCGTGCAAACCAGCATCATAGTTTTGATTATTCAAATATAGGGCGGCTTTGAATCAAGTGAAGAACAGCAGGAGAAGACACAGTCATAGTGAAGAAATGAAAATCGAAGAAGACAAGGTTAAACCAAGAAAATTACAAGGAAAGCACGGACAGATTCTGAAATTGCAAAAACTAGATGGGATCTATGGTGGGGTACCAACATCGGATAAATTATTTTGAAGACTTGAAGCCTCCATCAAACGGTTGGGTTGACTTTAGTCTAGAAGTTTAAAACAAAAGAGGAACATTTATAAAGATCCCTATGTGGTTTTGGATTGGAAATCGACTTTCGTCCGTCAAAAAACGTGCCGAAAAAGGTTATGATCAATTTCTACATTTACTACAATTGGAGCTTGGAGCTCAGACAAATACTCCAAATTATGAATTTTGTAGTCATGATATTGGTCTTTAAAATTCGTTGAACGGTTAATTTATCCAAATTCAATTCCCGGCTAGCCTGCCGTATAGAATTTCCTGGATTTAGTCGAAATACTGTAACACTCTAGCTGTATTAACATTGTTTCTTACCCTTCAGTGAATTATTTGATTTTCCAAACAGAAAATGCATCTTCATTTCGTCGCAAGGTCGCCTACAGTCTTGTAAAGGTTCTTTGATCAGGAATAATGATGCGCTCCGGATACCTTTCTCGATATAACTCTATAGCTCTTGAATTTTTTGTGACTCGCCATAAATTAGTAACATATTAACTTTTTCTGAATGAGAAAGCACTAAAGTTATACGTTTAACGTTCATATTGAGTAATGACAAGTATTTTGTGACATTTATGCACTTTTGTAACCTTTATATGTATATCTATCTTTCGTTATCATAACGAGTTTGGATTCCACAAGAGTTTACTATTTAATTCTCGAAAGGAAGTTTATAATTGAAGGGCTTAGTGTGAAACAATGACAAGCCACCCTTTCTTGAAATATGACTTTTTTAATTTTCAAGTTTTGCAAGAGTATAACAAGCCACATAATGAATATTAAAAGAAAATGATTATCCATGATGATTATTTAAGTACATTCCATAAACATCTATATGTACTTCTGTAACTAATGTAGACAAATTCCGAAAAAACGAAGTTAACGTTGATTTTACACATTTTAAAAATTATCATAATAGTACTTTAATTAATACGTGGGAACTTAGAAATGTTGTATGTTCAGAGAATGAACTTCAGGCACCTACCCTTTATTGCTTACGTAGAATGTAATCCAGTGGCTGGCTATACACGGTGACACTGAAGTTGGAAGAAACAAAAAGAAACACCAAAACTTCCAAGAAGGGTTTTAATAACAATAAACAAAACAAACAAACAAAATAGCAACACAACGGCTCGAACAACATTATTAACTACTTTATTATTACGCGACAGCGTACCGAGATTCAGGGAATGCGCGCTCCATAGCAAGATTTGGAAAAGACTTTATCCATTATTAAATTTAATTAACTAGCTCGAGACTCTAATCTAAAACTAGGTCGATTGCTCTTTGTAAAATCTAAGGAAGAACTGCTTTTCTTGCAGATCTTTCTCGAATTCGACACTTCACTTCGCCACGCCCATTTCTTGGGTCGAGAAGTTTCTGTTCTTGTCTTATTGGCGGGAACCTGAATGTCGGGCCGCTTGGTATAACTATAGTAGGTTAATGATTATATAAGAACTCTGAAACTAAACTTACTTACAAGTAACCCTAGCCTTCCTCTAGGGACTCCGTGAAGCAAATACGGGACGGATTAGTCGATCTCATTTAATCTACTCTTATAGCTTGGAAAATCCGTCAAAAAACCAACTGTTACTCTCTTTTCGAATTACTATCAATTTACAATTTGAATTAATTCTACTTTGGAACCTCTATGCTCTTCTCGTGATTTCGCGCGTTATTAAAAATATGGGTTTCTACGCTGGCGCCTCCCAGACGCAACAGATGACTGTCACATGGCCCCGTCTCTAAGCTAACTTGTTAAAAATATTGGTAAATTTCTCTGAAGGACGACGCTACCTACTTGAAAGCCCTCAACTTTCGATAATTTGTGTTCACGAAAATATTTTACTTTTTGGCCCATCCGTTTCGAGAACTAACAAATAAATTACCACGCGACCCGGCTTTTGTTACACTTTAAACAACAAACATTCAATTATTTTCTAACGATTACTTGTTCCTTTCACCTCTAATGTGATTTTTTATGTGGTATTTCTTTTGAGACTCTTTAGGAAGATATTGCTTATAACTTTTAAACGGGAAGAAATATAGAAAAGTTTCTCTTATAAAAGTTTATTAGAAAAAAATAGAGCTTTTTAACAGGAAAAAAGAATAGGGTAGGGTTTCTGGAAATAATATAATTGATGACGTCATTAGTATGCAATCATAACATTTACGGATCGGGAGGTCCTATTTTTTTCAGAGCAATGAGTCTTGAATCGTTCGTAAGCGAATTCGTATTTTTCCCTAGATTTGTTTGGTAATAATTTTAGTCGCATATTTTGCAGCTGCTACTAACTCTGGGGGTGTCCTGAACATCACCACCACTCTCCATTTTACATATTTTTTAAAATATTTTAGGTATTAAAAGGGAATTAAACGACCTGTAACAGAACAATAAATAAACAATGATTCTCAAGGAAACGATCTCCTAGGCAATTCGATTGTAATGAAGAAATATTACAATAATTTTTTTTTTTAATTAATATTGTTTGCGATTTAAGAAAAAGTAATATGTAAATTAATAAAATTTAGATTCATTGGGCCTTAGTGGCATTGAAAAAAATACTTTTCGATACTTAATTAAGCACTAGTAATCTGTGTGTATGTTTATCAACTTTTAGAGCCAGTGTTGATTTCCCTCTGCACGATGCATCGCTAATTATTCCACCACATCAGCGGGATGGGCTCTGATTACGGTGATTTACGGGGTAAAAAAGAACGGAGGAAAACAAGACGCATCTCCCGAATAGGCTATACATCTAGTAACAACCGGCAACTCGACAAAAACAAAGCATAATAATTAATCGTCCGCCATAAATCTCGCGCCGTCTAATATCGGGAATATAAATTGACAAATTGTGGCGTATTTGTCCGGTGCGTTTTTCTGAAATAGGAAGTGCCTGAATATTTCATGGCGGACGTTTCGAGAACGTCAAGCATCGTCTGCGACGTCTTGTCTTACAAATGTGAGCTCGTCACAGAAAAGGAGTGCGCTGTGATGTACCTACTTAAGGCGATCTGTAGCGTGCTGTGAATTTTATCCTGTTTCCTTGATGCTGACGTGATTTACGCGAATAGGATCGTTACCATTTTTTTATATATTTTTATGCATGTTTTATGTAAAATATTTAAGACGTATTTGGTTTTTCTTTATTTTCAAATTGTGCGCATTATTGACTTTATTTTGTGTTATTTTATTTGTAATTCCAATTTGCGTTATAATTCTTGTCCTGAACATCAGAACATCATTTCAAACTTTTGACAATCGATTTGCTTTTTACAACATAATAAACCTCCGTTAATTTTTATTAAAATGTCTGTCAAATATCGTTTTTTCATATAATTTCAATCTTGATATGAAGTCATTGTTCATACCATAGATATACAAGTCAAGATGGTCTGTCTAATTGTTGACAGTTCCGACTGTTTTAGGAAAGTTAATCTGTTCGCGGCCAGATGGCACCACGATAAATGTCGACAGATCTAACAAAGCATGCCTTAAAACGAAGCAAATTATTAATTAAACTGTCATAACAATAATGATAATTGTGTAATTTTCAGATCATGGATAAGAGATTTTGGTAGTCAAATATCACTGTTTCAGAAATGCCAACGCGACGTTGTTTTTACAATAAGTTGAGCGTTTTTGGAACCAACCCACTAAACACGAAACGTAAATGAAACGTTGCAAATGAGATGTTATACTAAACATTTGACACACATTAACTAGAAACGTTTCTGTTTCATTACAGAAATGTAGCACTTGAAAACTTATTTAGTGAAGCATAGCCGAAACGTTACAATTGAAGAGAGTTTGAAACATTACTCGAAACATTCCCTTTCGATCTCGGAAACATAACAGACGAACAACACTTTGCTATTTTTGCTTATCTTATAGAACATTCGGCATTAGTTAAATTTTGCTCTCAATCCCCAATCCCTCTCAAGCGTTAGTTCATTTGCCTTTTTTTATACAGACATAATTAGAAAAAAAATGTGGTAACATATTTATAACACAAGTCTAGAAAAAATGTATGTTCGTGACTTGCGTAGACTGCGCGTAACAGCCCGAGTTTATTTGTTTCCCGTGTGTCGTTTCAATTCGTATTATGTTAGGTTAGGTTTGCGGTTTGCCAGTTTGCTTGGTTTCGTTGTTCTTCATCTTTACTTTGACGCTATTTTATGTGATAATTTGTAGTGTGTGCAGTTGTGGTTATTGTAAGGTGCATATAAAATAATGAATATTGATGCAAAATGTTTAAAACGATATGTGTAGAGATTTCCAATTTTGCGTCACGTGTTATACCCACTACCAGAGGCAAGGGTTGTCTCTGCCACTACCTACTACAGACAAGAGGACAAGGGACAAGAACTAAGAAAATGGAACAACAACTATACGTTTCGATATAATTTGAAGGACAACTACTTAGTCAGTGAGAACTATTTGAAATATGGATGAATCAAGTGAAATAAGACGTCATTTATTTTATATTCTGTACAAATGTTTATATTTGTTTATATGTATAGGCATGCTTAAATAAAAGAGTTTAGGTATACCTACAGATATTTACTTTGTCAAGATATCATTTTGTATCCTTATTTCTGCTGTATAATTTGTTACTATTAAAAGGATAGATGTAATATTGACCATGCGTAGAAGAAATTATAACTTTATATTATTTTTCAGTAATGTTATTTGTTTTTCATGTACCTACTATTTCAAGATTCATAATCATAACTAACTTTTTCTAATTATCAGTTCGTCATTGTTACCATATTCATGATGGTCTCAACATTAGAAAATTTCCATTTCAGAAGCGTATTTGAACAATATAAAATGTGTACCTTTTTTTAAATGCTTCTGATATTGTTTTGTGACATTTTTATTTGTACGATGAATGGCAAAATTCGTAATCCACATTAGAAACTTTTTTCAGTGGCTTCTCAAAAAGAAAGAAATTCTTGGTAAAAGTTGCCACATCCCCAAACTAGAAGAGCATATTTATTTTTTTAATATACAATGTAACTTTTTTTAGTTCGAATTAAGTCATTTACAATACAAATAAAAATATCACAAAAGAGTATTAGAGATATTTTAAAAAATACTCACATTATTTATACTACTTCAAAAACGCTTTTGAAATGAAAATTATCTAAAGTTGAGGGCATTATGAGAACAATATGGTAATAAAATTATTATGTTACTCAAACATTTCTGAAAATATACTGAAACGTAAAAGAAAAATATCGAGGGCATAAATGGAACATAAAAAGAATGTTACTGAAACCAATTTTTTTAAACGTTTCATTGGAAACGTATTTTGGGGAGACATCTTGGGCTTCTAGAACGTTACCAGAACGTTGCATGGATTTTTTATGAAACGTTTCAAGAAAAATGGAAATGTTTCTGAAACGAGATTTGACGAGTCTAAGGCACAACAAATCTGTTAAAAATAGTAATTATCGAACTTTTTGAAATGTCAACAGTATTAACAAGGTCTCTTATTCTTAATCGACGGTTTTCAAGGTCATTTGTAAATGTAAACATTTTTTTGCGACATAACTTCAACACTAAATTCCATCTGAAACATCCTCAACTTTTCCGGGGTAGAATATTCATTCCGCAAATAAAATTGAATGCAAATTTTTTGCTCAACAAAATCAGATAGTACAAACCGATAAACTCACTTTCATATGTTTACAAAAACACGAGTAGCTCTGCAGGGATTGAAGATTAAGTTGAAACTGCATAGATATCAAGGACAAGTAATACCAACCTACAAAAAAATAATTATGCTTTCGTAATACCCGCGAATTTTAAATAAGTAATTCTCCTTATTTTTTGGACACAGTAGTACACTGAGATATTCCCATAATTTCATATCGAGGGGCATTGCGTATGTCAACAATTAGACGATCTTATTCTTACTAGGGACGTTGGAAATTTTGGTTGAATATCAAACATTTTTAAACTTGACGTTATTATAATTACTGCAGTACTGTAAATACATATTTCTCAATGAATTGAAATAATTAATTTTATATAAACATTTGAGGCTGTTATATAAACCTTTTAGTGGTTATACAGTTTTATTTGCCCAAACTATTTAACGTCGCGTCGTCCTGCACAACAAAAAAAAAGCAGTAACAGTGCAGAGAAATGTCAATCTGCCACCGCTAAATTGCACTTAAACGAGCGGGAATAAAAAGCAGCACGTCTAAAGATCTCCAGGCATTCGCGGCGGCGGTTTTTTGCCGAGCCTAACACTGATTTTAAAATTTATTAGAATCTCTCGAACAGATACCGTCGATATCTGCTCTAATAAATCCCGTTCTGATTAATGGCGAAGTCTTTCTAGTCCGTTTCGTTATTGCCCATTTTAATGATCGCGAAGCGATATTCCTTGCGCAGGAAACATTTTTCAGGCGGATAAAAAGGCCGAATGGAAACGCGCGCGGCGTGCGGTTTGCCTTATTCCAAATTCTTCAGATTTTTATCTGGCCGATGTTGCAAATGCTCGCGCTGATTAACACATTTTATTGTTTTGCACGGCCGCTGAATTATTCACGATTTCAAAGAAAGTGATTAATGACACGCGGTCGGCGACTGAAACAGAGAAATTAGAAGACAAAGAGGATTCGTCGCTGATGAATCCAGTTAGGACATAGAAAATATAGTACTAACGTTAGTACTATATTTTCTATGAGTTAGGAAAACAAGCCGTACTAAGGAAGACCATTGAGTTTATGAGCTGCGCTAAATACATCGCGCAGAGCGGGCCAAATATGAAATTTTAATCCTACTTAATAAATAATACAGAAACTAATGCCGAACATAGTATTTCGATATTTTATTAATTTAAAAACAGTTTCTCTTGTTATAACTGCATTCCTCCAGATAAAAAAAAAGTTATACTTAAGTATGTTTTTTATTTATTTTTATTTTATTTTTTCAACTTGACCATAGTAGCATTCGCTTGAACTATTCAACAAACCAAACCGCATTCCTCCAGATCAAATAATAAGAAAGTTATACTTAAATTCGAATTTTTTTTTTGTCAATCATTGATTGTAACAACGGAAAATCTCGAAAAATGAAAAGCTTTGCCACAGTGGCATTTCATCTGGACGCAAACCAAACCGCATTCCACCTAATCAAAATATTGACGAAATCAAGCAACCAAGAGATGGACTGTTTTCGACCGATTAATAGGTAAAACAATAATTTTAATATCGAGAACGATATTTGTATTTCACGTTGCTCTGTTGCTGTGTTTTATATTGTATTTTATATTATATCACTTCAAGTTTCTGTAGTTCTTTCAGATATTTTAACATACATTATAGTCAGGTACAGGAAAATCAAATTTAAAGCCTGCTAAAAATGTGAATGATCCTAGGTCTATTTGCATTCTATATGTAGATTTTCTTCTTGCAATCTCCGTCACTTGATATGAAATTGTTTTTAGGAACATTAGAGGAATTGCCACATTTGTACTCGGACGTTGTGTAAAAAATTCTTTTGTTTTGAATTTAGGTGTCTCTAATCTCAATAATCATAAATTGTACGATAATTAGACAAAGACAGAAATATTGACTCAGCCCCAATGAACTACATACACACTGGAAGGGATGCATATTCTTATATTCATGAGGTCAATTTTTAAAACATGCAACTTGACAATTTGACATTAATGGAAGTTAGGAGCGACTTACTTTTAAAACGATTTTTTTTGTATTCCTGATTTCTTGTCGTTATGAGACTGATATAAAAGTAAACTATTAATACAAATTTAAATATCAACAATTAGCAACAGAAAATAGCCGTTTTCTTTTGCTCTCAGGTTTGAATCATGATCACTGAATCAGGATCAGACAAACACGAACGATATGATTTTAAATATCCTTTAGGTATAATTCTTCTATGCACAATTAAAATAAACATAGTAACTGCTTTCTTAGAGAAAAAAAAAACCACCACAATTGTAAGGTTATATTTAAAATGTGATCGTGATCAAAAGTTTGAATCACAGAAAAATTTTGATTAATAGGGGAAAGGGGATTACCGATCCTGGTCATATAATCTGATGTGATCCAGAAACAAGAAAATAACTGGTTAGCTGGTTTGGCAAACTCGGCCAAATCGGGTTAATTTAATTTCTCTAGAAAATGTCAAACGACAAACCGTAGTTAATTTACTATTAGAAAACACGGTCCATGACTCCGTAATAGAAAAGTAGGTATAACCACGACATACGCTATTTATCCTCCACCTCCATGTATTTACTAACCACCAGCATCACCATAAGGTGTATTTCTGGTTGCCTGCAAAAATTTGAAAATATGATATATATGATAACAGGTTGTTACAAGTTCGCTTCTCACTACTGGGGCTTGATTTTTAAAAACAGGAGAACTGATTCTCCAGAGAAAAAATTCACCTGACAAATTTCTCTTAAAAACTTAAACACTTATTTTTGAACGTTGAAGGAATCCAATTCTCTAGAGAATTTAATTTATGCCGTATGTCGAGGATATATTTGCAACTGACCAATCAGCGGGCAGAGTTTTCTTCAATATTTCAGTGCCATTATTGGCGACCCTGATGTTTAGTCACTTGATTTGATTTTGAAGTTTGTTTTGTAAATGTCATTATATTCGTCAGGGAGACTAGACATCTCCATGATATTCGTAGTAATTTAATATAACTTCAATTTGAATAGAAGTATATTTGAAAACACAAAAAATTTAATATTATTATAATTATGATGAAGCGTTCGTTCACGTCGAAAGCGCAAAAAAGAAATTAATATGCTTAGAAACAACGAAGAACTTTTTAAAATGAAAGTTTTCTTCTACTTTCACTCACAAAAAGGCCCAAAAACAGTGGTCAGATATTGCTGAAACTTTAAATGGTTTAATTAATGTTGTCGCGGATGGTTTACAATTTCTGCAGCTTGCAAATTATTCATTATATTTANTTTAAAATGGTGTTTTCTCAAGAACAAAAAGTGTTTATCATAGAGTCCTACTTTAGAAATGGACGCAAGATTGATGGAATATGGAAGTATTCTATTGAGGAATGTTTCATAGAATTTCAAAATCAATTTCCCGACGTTGTTGAGTACAAAATTTTTCAAAGTGCAGTTCAGCATTGTGTTAATGTTTTTCGTGAAACGGGCAATGTTAACGCCTCTAAAAAATCAAGGCTAACATAATTATTTTTTGATATTTGAAAAAAAAACAAAATTTTAAAAATCCGTTTTTTGTTTCATTTCAGCCTTGTTTGAGGTGATATTGAAAAAAGAAGAACACTTTCTCATGGTAATTTTTCCATCATCAACTTCATTTATTTAAATACGACCCTAGAAATTTTATTACATTTTTTGAAAGCCTTCATGCTCCCAATACTGTACTGCCTCAGCCCGAACCAGATTCAGACATTTTGTCTTGAAAAATTCATCTTCAATGTATTCGTTCCAAACTTTTCTAAATTTCTTATTTAGATTTCTATGTTTATTAAATTATCGTACACTGTGTCGTTAGACCCTGTGAAATTCACCCAGTTATTTAAACTACTACCATCACACCTTACATTAATGTAATTCCGTGCCCAAAGTTATTTCTAGGTTTCTCGAGCACTCAAAATTCAAACAAATTTCGATCTAATTTTTTTCAGGATATTTATACAAATACATCTGAAATGCTCTTTTACAAATACGGTGGGAGGTATAATAATTTCCAATCAAATCGTCAAAATGGAAATGTTCTTGAACATTTACTGTAATTTTTTAAAATATAATATTCATTTGGAGTCTTGGTTGTTCAAATTCATTTTTAAGAATTAATTTGTCGTAATAAACTGAAAATTATGTATTAATTTTGACGCAACTTATCGAGTTATGTATGACCAGGTGATAGTAATAGTTTAAATACCTAGGTAGATTTCACAGGGTCCAACAACACTTCAAGTGTACGATAATTCAATAAACATAGAAATCTAAATAAAAAATTTAGATAAATTTGGAACGAATACATTGGACGAATTTTTCGAGGCTGAGGCAGTACAGTATTGGGGGTCGTGAAGGCTTGAAAAAAATGTAATAAAATTTCCAGGGTTGCATTAAAAAAAAATTAAGTTGATAATGGTCCTGCAAAGATGAAACGTCACATATAAAAACTGATTCCGCCATTCAATAGAAGGCAAAAATTTGTCACGAGAAAAATAAAATTCAAGCAAAGTAAAATAATTTAAAGAATTTATTATAATACACACAATGAAGCAAATTAATTTAAGTATAAATAAAATCATTTCCATTAAAAAGCTTATTCTAACAATTTTTTTTTTTAACCTCGCACTTATGGATTTCCAGTACTTTTTCCCGGTAAAACTTTTTCGAACATGTTTTGCAAGTAAATGTTTTTCTTCTAATTTGACCACCACCATGATGTTTTCTAACGTGTTTTAAGTTAGCACACATATATTTCTGACAAATGATACAGAAATTACGCAACTTATAAAAGGGAGTTTTATTATAACCTTCAAAAGGTTCTTCTACAGGTTCTAAACTCCACACTGCGCCATTGTCTCTATTTAAAATTTGTCCCGTTTCAGACTTGTCTGATTCATTAGAGTGGTCATTTTCAATGGCAACCGAAAGATTTGATTCACCGTTCCCGCTTCTATTTGGAGAACCCGACTTATCTGATTTAGCATCTTCGCCCCTATTCGTGTTTTGTGACGTTGCTGAATTCTGGGTCACTATAACTGATAATGGCACATCACTTGTATCATCGGAATGATCGACGATAACATTGTTTTTCACTTTCTTTGGGCTGTTAGATATTATTTCGCTATCGTCTGACGTGAACTCATCCTCATTTATCTGACTGCTAGCCTTTACTGTCCTACCTCGTTTTTGTACTCTCTTTTGCTTATCGTAACTATTATCACTAGTTTGCGTATCCGCAATAACCACAATACTCGGGGCGTTATCAACGATTTCCACATCACTGTCATTCTTATCCGGGGAGAAGACTGCAAATGGTGGGTGTTTATTGAAATTATTTTTTGACGGTCCTGGTGCACACGGGTCATAATCGTATACGGTCGAATCGCTGTCATTGATACTTCGAGACTTCACAGCAAAGGGGTTTATAACTTTCTTTCCACATTCTACAAGGAAATAAATAAATTAATTCTTTATCGTCCAAGGAATTTAACTCGATTACAAAACAAATACAATTTAATAATATCAACCTTCGAAATTTTGTCTCTGGATTTACATATTTTGAACTCACCTTCTCGTTTCTTTGGAGTTGACGATGATAACCACTTTGGGGACTCTTCATTATCCAAACCTTGACCCTCCTTAAATAGATACAAATAAAAATTAAGAAGAAATGCATATCTTAAAAATACACCAAAATCATTAACAAAACCTTATTCCACAGCTCTGACAGCAAAAGTACTTACAATATTCTGAACGTTTCGAACAGTGACATTTTGTCTTGACGTTTCTATTAACACAGGAGATGAATTTTGAGTTGTATTAGTCACGTACACTTCTCCTCCTGAATTTATCTAAAAGGTTTAAATACAAAAGTTTTTTGATAAGTTCAGAAGCAAAATTTACCTGTGGATTGTTAAACCTCTCATAGTTCAGGCCCCGTATTCGCAACTTTTTTGCAGTTGTTAGAAGCGAAGGAAGAAGACTCTTAGAAACACTTATTTGGCCCTTATACATGAATTCCAATAAGAGCTCCATATGGTTCTTTGGAATGTCAGCAAAAACAAGAACAGGGTGAGGCTCTGTCCGAGCAATTAAAATATTTTCGAAAAATTGACTACATGCAGACAATACCACCTGATGGGCCGTAATAGCTTCCCCATTGCAAATTAACGTTACGTTTACAAAACACCTTGTGTTGAAATACCTTATTAAATTTCCACAAAGAGTATCTTTATAGTTTTGAAACTGAAGAGAATATTTTGGTTCTTGAACCTCCATATCCATATTTGATTAAATAGATTGAAAAGTTTTGAAATATTATTTCTTTTAAAATTCAAATCGTTTTATGATTATTAAGCTTGAGTTTGTGTAAAACATGACCATTTTTCAAATATAATCTAACCGAAAACAACAAACTGAAGAAATAGAAGTGACAGCTGACAGTAGCACAACCACAAAAAATATAGGCTGTGTTTGTGTTCAGCGAATGGTCGGAATTGTTCGGTCAATATTGAGCACAACCAAGAACCAAAACAACAAATCAAAAATTAATAATAGGAAAAGTAGCTGAGCAAACAACTTCCGTTTAATAACACTTTAATAGCGATTTCCTCCTACACGGTTACATTTATCGACTTGAATTAAGAGTACATATTTTTTTCTGATATTATTTCTACTTTCAATAATGTTTAAATTTCTGTGATGTCTAGCAATAGGAAGTTATGAACAAAACAAATTTTGAGTTCTAGGTAAAGTACCCTCTAGCGGCGCATAATGAAACTTTTCTCTGACTAAGGTTACTAAATTTAGTAAATTTGTAGTAACTTTAGCCTGGTCCTGGTCCAATAGAGCTTCATCTAGTTTAGTGGGTCGTAGAATCACCTCCCGGAGTCTCCTGACGGACTTTGAGAATACCCTGTATAAACAAACTGATTTTCAGTGTGACATTTATGACGTTTCTAAATATTTAAACATTTACATTTATTTATTACATTATATTAATTTACAATGGCAGAAAACGAAAATAGGGAAACTCCCAACCCTCCACCTCCACCTCCACCACCTATTCCAAGCAAACCTTCACCAAATTGGCAAGGCAACCAAAACCTAAGACCCAACAGAAGCCCCTACAGAAGACTTTCGGAGGAAGCCGATGTTCTAGTGCCGAGACCAAGCATACTTTTACCTCAACTTCAAGACAAAGAAAAGAAATTTTTCGAACTGGTGGCCTCGGGTGACGTCATATCTGTAAAGGAATTCCTAGAGACTAATCGAGACATAAATATTAACTGCACCAATTTCCAAGGGGTGACCGCCCTCCTCATTGCGGTACAGTCCCATGCAGATCCAATGGTGGAATTTTTGCTCACCCAACAAGGAATAGATATAGGGGATTGCGTTTTACATGCGGTCAAGGATAACCAACCGATTATATTGATACAAATTTTGGACAAACTTAACGAAACGGCTCCTAGTTTAGAATTTGTAGGGGCGACCCACAGCTCAGATTTTCCCGATTACGTTACGCCTCTTATCCTAGCAGCTCAATGCGGTCACTATGAGATCATCAAAATGCTTATCGAAAGAGGGCACACCATCAGCAAACCACACCCTCCTACTTGTAGGTGTTCAGACTGCACGGTACAGCTGGAACACGATGATCTTTTACACGCGGAGAGCCTCAAGTTAAACCTTTACCGGGCAGTTTGCAACCCGGCTTATATTTGTTATTCAACGCACGATCCCATCTTAGCTGCGTTTCACTTATCCGAGGAGCTGAAACAGTGCTCATTTTTGGTGCCAGAATTCAGACTGGCTTACGCAGAACTGGCTGCTGAAGTTAGCAATTTCGCAGTCGACTTAATTGCTTGCTGTAGAAGCACCAACGAGATGGAACTGATACTGTCGCAAAGCGCAGGAATGAAATCGGCCAAACTATTCGTATTTCCAAGATTAGTCTTGGCAATGGACACTAAACAGAAGACGTTTGTGGCCCACCCGAATACACAACAAATTGTGGAGGCCGCTTGGTGCGGCGATTGGCATGATTACAAGATAAAACCGTTCACCTTCAAACTCCTCTACCCTTTCCTTCGAATCATCGTTCTGCCTGTAATAACATTGATGAATTTAATAACACCAAACCATTCTCTTGTGAAACACTGGAGCACACCTCGAAATAAAATGATCAGTCACATAGCTGCATACATTATATTTTTACTGTTGATATTCTTTGAGTCCAACTTGGATAAAACTGGACAGAAGAGAAAACCGCCGAATTCAGGATTGGAACCGGTGATTATGGTGTTTGTAGCAGGAAACGTTTGGAGTGTTATAAGGATGCTCATACTTCAAGGCCCATCCAGATATCTGAAAAAACTTTGGAATTGGCACGATATAATATCCAACTTCCTATTCGTGTTGACGTTCCTCTTTTGGCTGGCCTCTTACTTCGATGCCGTCCATAACGATCAAGTTGATTTGGAAAGAAAATATTGGCACCAATTGGATCCGTTGCTGATTGCTGAAGGATGCTTTGCCATTGCTACCATAATGGCATTCTTCAGGTTAATTTTCTTTTGTAGATTAAATTATTATATGGGTCCTTTACAGATATCTTTGGGTAAAATGTGTGCGGACCTAGCAAAGTACATAATTGTGTTTGTTATAGTCATTTTATCGTTCTCAGCGGGACTATGCAGGTTTTATCAGCCGTACG
Organism: Anoplophora glabripennis; assembly: GCF_000390285.2. Lineage (NCBI taxonomy): Eukaryota > Metazoa > Arthropoda > Insecta > Coleoptera > Cerambycidae > Anoplophora > Anoplophora glabripennis. The sequence goes on from NW_019416443.1 coordinate 190,118, forward strand.
ACGGGATGATTCAGGTAGACAGTGACATAAAAACTCAACAAGTCTCCTCTTTCATCAATTTTTCTACTACCTTAAAAACTTTCTTCTGGGCCATATTCTGCATGTCTCCCTTGGAATCAGCTGACGTTGTAATAGAGAATTTGCCAGGAGACACCCCTACTTCCACTATCATAAATACTCACGAGTTCACCGAAGCCGTTGGCTACATAGCTTTCGCCCTGTTTGAGGTGCTCATAGTCGTAATGATTCTCAACATGCTCATTGCTACGATGTCGGCTACATTCCAAAGGGTCATAGATAATCTGGACGTAGAATGGACATTTGGCAAGACTGATTTTTACATCGAGTATATGCTGCAGTCCACAACCCCTTCGCCCCTAAATCTCATACCCACACCAGGAGGGATAAGCAGTTTCATGGAGCTGTTGCAGGGACCTAAGGTTGCAGGTAAACAATCACCCCCACAGGCATGCTGTGAAAAAACGACTACTACTTCTAATAATGCTCCAGATAAGAAAATGTCCGAATTAGAATATCCCGCTCTTATGACCATGTTGGTGCAGAGGTACTTTAGGGAAAAGGACACTGTGGTTGCGGCCGCCAGTGAGATGGACATTCTTAGACAAGAAATCCATGAACTAAAAGTTCTCTTGAGTAACATCATTGAAGAAAAATAAGCTATACTATACATTGTATTATTAAGTTTTATTAATAAAAATACATAATTTTTGTGCTATTTTCTAATTGATTTATAATATTTTAAGATTGAAAAGCAGCGATTCAATGGATAAACTTATAAAAAAGGTTTCTAAATTTAAATATTTCAAATATTTAACGGATTTGCCAGGTGTATCAAACAGGGATTGAGTTTTCCCGCTAAATATCGTCCCTATAAATACCCGGTGCCTGTTTGGCGCCCTTTTATTATTTACCCATTAGTGGAATTGTGCAGTCATTTTATATTTCGTTTACAAGTTTTGCAATTTGGTAAGTTTAATTCATAATTTTCTTTGCAAACCTTTAATTTCCGTGTTATTTAGGATTAATTATGCCGTCGTACGACAAGGAAAATGAAAATATAACCTCACTCAACACCAGAACTGAGAAAATGGTTTTGTCTCCCAACAAAGCCAATATCATCCGCCCACCCACGGAGACTCAAGAAAAGATAAAACCAAAGATTCAGGATGGAGAAAACTTAGATTTTGATCCAGAACTAGAGCCTCTTCTTAAAGAGAACCCAGGACGCTTTGTTATATTCCCCATCCAGTACCCCGATATTTGGGCCAAATACAAAGAAGCCGAAGCTTCATTTTGGACCACAGAGGAAGTGGATTTATCTAAGGATATGGATCACTGGGTAAGACTTTCTGATAACGAAAGGCATTTCATATCACACGTTCTCGCGTTTTTCGCTGCTTCCGATGGAATAGTAAATGAGAATCTAGTAGAAAGATTCAGCCAAGAAGTTCAGGTAACAGAGGCACGTTGCTTTTATGGTTTCCAAATAGCTATCGAGAATATCCATTCAGAAATGTACAGCATGTTGATCGAAACTTATATTACCGATCCTAAACAAAAAGACTTCCTTTTCAATGCTATTGAGACCCTGCCTTGTGTTCGTAAGAAGGCTGATTGGGCTTTAAACTGGATAAACTCGAAGAGTAGTACATTCGGGGAAAGGATCATCGCCTTCGCAGCGGTAGAAGGTATATTTTTCTCTGGCAGCTTCGCGGCTATATTCTGGCTAAAAAAACGAGGCTTAATGCCTGGCTTAACATTCTCTAATGAATTGATCTCTAGAGATGAAGGGTTACATTGCGACTTTGCTTGCCTACTGTTCTCGTATCTCGTACAGAAACCGTCTAAGGATCGAGTCGTAGGTATAATTCGAGATGCTGTTGCTATCGAACAAGAATTTCTGTCCGATGCCTTACCCGTAAGCCTCATTGGAATGAATTGCAAGCTCATGTGCCAGTATATCGAATTTGTCGCCGACAGGTTGCTTACTGAACTCGGTTGTGAAAAGATTTATAACTCCACTAATCCTTTCGATTTCATGACCATTATTTCCACTGATGGCAAAACTAACTTCTTCGAGAAGAAAGTCGGCGAGTACCAGAAAGAGGGCGTTATTTCGAGTAGCGGGGACAATGTGTTTACTACTGACGCCGACTTTTAAGTCAAGAGAAAAAGTTTGTCTTAACTTAGTGATATTTTGTGTTGTAGATTTTATTTATATTTTTAAATTATATGTATATTTTCTTCTAGTAAATACGGAATTTTAAGTGCCTATTTGCTATGTTCTTTCTGTTAATTAAGGAAAAATGTCTCCATTTTGTTTTTTATAATACAATTAAGAAATAAAGTTTCGACCTACATGAATAAAATAAGTACTGATAATCTCTGTAATTTCGAAATACTGTAAATAGTTTTGTCATTTTACACATGTATTCTAATGAAAAATCCTTTGTAAATGGCTTGTTAAAAGTTGAAATTTTCAAAGGAATGTTGTATAGTGAATATATTAATTTTTATTTCAATAAAGTTGTAAGATCCCATACATCGACTTATTAAAAACTTTTACTACTTCCATAAAAAAAATGAAATAAAACAAGAATTGGTGAAAAAATAAATTTAAAAATAAAAAATTCCACATTAAACGGGAACAAACGCATTAAGTAACTTTATTACTTAAAAAAAAAACTATCACAATTACACAATACAAATATGCTAAAAGTCATTGCACAGCTAAGAGTTAAAATCCAGCCCTATCCAACTTATCCAATTGATATGACAATTTTTCTTCCTTCGTTTTCCGAGTCTGACACAAAGCTTTGGTTTTAATAAAATCATTTACAAACCTATCTACATCTATTTCTCCGTTTAAAAAGCGGTCTGCTATTTTCTCACAATCTAAATCCGCTTTTTCAGCCCCTAGCCTCAACTGCTCCTACAAACAAAAAATAAAATGAGGCTTCGATTTGCCTTGAATCTATAAACAATGAATTTACCTTAATATTCCTAGGTGAAAATTTGTCGGAGAAATTTTGATATATCGCATGCAGTCTTCCATTTTCAAAGGCAAGTTTTGTAACGTGTTCTATCTTGGAGTCAATGTTGCTTTTAAGTTCGTTTAACTTATTTTGCTTGGACAGATTAGCTTCTGCAAAAACAAAAGGATAAATTATGTCAATTTTTCATTTTGTTAAAAAGTTACCTGCTAATTCTTCGACCTGTACAATGACGTCATCCAGATGTTTATTTTGTTCCTTAATTTGTGGTAACTCATTCACAAAATCATCTTGCATGTCAATATTCTCATTAAGGAGTTGTAATTCTTCTAGTGACATATTAGCCAGCTCGGGGAATGGGACAGTTTGGTGCACAAAGCTTGGTTGAGGCATGTGTGGAGGTGGAGAAAAACTTTTGATAGTGGAAAATGAAGAATGAAAATTTATTGGACTAGTACGTTTCTCACTATCTAAAATTAAATTTTGTGGTAGGTATATTTAAATTTAATGCGTTTTTACTTACCTAAAGTGGGAGATACTATATTAGAGGAATGATTTGAAACTAAAGGTGGGGGTGTTCGTTGAAATTCTCTAATAATAGCTTGGACAACCCTGCCTAAATCGGAATGAACAGTAAACTACAAAAAGAAAAAGTTAATCAAAACCACAAGTAAGTACATGATAAATACATTTAAGAGACCAGGTGCTGATTTTATTTGACCATCACTGCCAACCCAATGGTGGACAACCTCGGGGACAATCTTCAGTATTGGTTTTTCTTTAGGGAACTCTTTACTTAACGTAATCTTTAAACAAAGTTTATTTACACCAGAATTAAAAGAAATTTCATACTCCTCTCCTTCTGTAATTTCTACAACACTGAAATTAAGGAGAATTTCATGTTTTCAGCTTTCAAAACATTAGTAATACTCACTTGTCATTAAATATTTTTAATGTGTTAATCTGATGTTTACGAAGGTCAGCCTCTGTTTTAAATAGTCTGGGTAACATTACATTTAATATGACAACATTGAATATTTGTTAAAAGTATAAATTTCTTTCACATTAATGCCTAACAACAAAAGCACCAAAACAAGTCTTCAATTTGACACTTGTGACAATTTGACCATTTTAAGGAAATGCCAATTTAGGCAAATTTTTACGGCAATTATTTGAACTATAACTAAATATAACATCAGAGGAAAAGGAAATTAATATGCTCTATTATTATAGCCAAATTAGCTGCAGATATCACTTCATCATGATTACGAAGGATTACGTGTAATTCTGATATTATTTAAGTTTTTGTGTTTATTTAAAACGTAACACAACAAAATGCCTAAAGCAGAAAGGCACAGTCGATCTATGATACAAATGAACTATTATTAACATCATATTTGTTGATCTGAACTACTTAGAGAAAAAGAAAAAATTTAAAAGGCAAAATGGCCTCCACCCAAAGGGCGTTTACACAAAAATTATCCAAGTATGTATTCATTTCCTTGCACTATAAACTAAATAAATAAATCATCACTGTTTGTTTTACAGACAACATGCAGCAGATGTACGCAGAAATGTTGCCTGCAACAAGAGTGGCCTGTTATCGCCTTCATCTACATCTGTATGTATATAAATAATAAATATAAACAAATCACATTTGTAAACAGACAGATTAAACATTTTAGAGTTGGAATAACGACGTTACGGAGCCTCTAGACTTTGAAGAATTTGTGAGCGGTTACCAAAATTTAATCGACCGTGACCCGTTGAGGTCCATCTTGGACGTACCTCAAGGGGATGTTGAAGTGGAAGTCATTGAAAGACCCATTCGTACTTTACTACCCATAGTACCCGAGGAAAAACTGTACGTTTACAAATTTTAGTAACTTCTGTTTCATGTTGAATCATGTTTTAGAGAACTGTTACTACCTCATGTTAGAGCTTGCGCAGAATGTTACAAATCTCATTGGAAGGTTATTAGATATAATCACAGATCATTAAGTAGTAGCATTTCAAGCAGAAGCAATCTTTCAAAAACCTTGCTGCCTACTCCCAAACAAGAATTTGAAGTAGATTTTCAAGTAGCGCCATCCGAGGCTAGCAGTGAATTAGGCGAGTAATTTTTCTTACCAGACATTAAATATTCTAAACTGCTATATTTAATTTATAGATTTAACTTCACAGAGTAGTAGTCGTCAAAGTGTAGTATCGATCACTTCGGCATCATCGTCATGTGGAGACACGTTAACTCCAAGAAATTCTTGGGCTTCTTTAGATCTAAGGCACTCTGCGGGAGACCCTTTAATCCCAGAAATTTTAGAACATGCTGCACCAGAAGCTTTGGACCAGTTAAATGAAAGCAGAAGGCAAACGGAAAGACAAGATACCTTGTTTGCTCTCACGCCTACCGAATTGCAGCACGAAATCAATGAACCTGTCGAAAAAAGACTTCCCGCAACTGCCCCTTATGAACACTTGGGGCACAGGATTCTGGTCAAGTGCCAACAGTTAACGTAAGTTAAAAATTTGAATGAACGTTAAATGTATAATTTGGATATAATATTTTAGAATGGACATTGAGGTAGAACCCTTGTTTGCATCGATGGCCCTTTACGACTGCAAAGAACGAAAAAAGGTGTCGGAAACATTTTACTTTGACTTGAACCCTGAGGGGTTGAAAAGAATGCTTGGCGGTCACGTTATGTATTCGGATACCAGCTCCTTGGCGAGAGGGTGTATTTTTAATGTATCGCATCCTTCGTCCGACTTATTCATCGTAGTTCGTGTGGAGAAAGTTCTTCAAGGTGACCTTAATGAGTGCATAGAGCCCTATTTGAAGGAGGATAAGGTACGGTTTTCGTTCTTCTTTCAGTCGTATACTTGACATACTTTCTTTTAGAATCGAGACAAGCTGAAGGCTATAGCCGTTTCTGTGTGTGAAAGGCTGGGAAAATACAGACAGGCGTTTGCTTGGACCGCTATTAATTTAGTGAATGTTATTAATGGTGGGAATTCTCTGGATAGGGACTCCGATAGGGACTCGATGGGGTCCGGTTCTAATACAAACAGTTTAGGCAAGTTGCAATACATAAAAAATTATTTTCTCGTAAAAATATATTTTTTATATTAGATCGAAAATCGTGCAGTAGTGGCTTAGAACAGCTAAGGAGAAGGGCCACAGACATGGGAACTCTAACTAGGAGGGGCTCCCTAGAAAGGCGTGATAAGAGACGTTCTTGGTCGCCTGACCATTTAGCGACCAGTCTGGATTCATTCCGACCCATCACGCTTACGATGTCGTCGTTTTTCAAACAGGAAGGCGAAAAATTGAGAGACGAAGACCTCTACAAATGCCTTCAAGAACTGAAGAGACCCACGATGGTTTTGAAAAAATTAAAATGCATTCCGGCAACCTTCAAATTAGAAATATCTCCTTGTCCGGCTGAAGTGAAGAACTGCCTAACCACCGAGTTGGTGAAGATACACCCGTTCCCTGACGATAAAGTCAGGCCTTTAAAGGAGCTCCTGGAGTTTCCCGTCAAGGAACTGCTGGTGCCTCATTACACTTACAGAAATTTGTTATTAGTCAGTCCTAAGGAACTGAATTTTTCCAATCGTACCGGATCCGCACGTAACTTAGCGGTGAAAATACAACTGATGGCCGGTGAGGATGAGAAACACGCCCTGTATAACATTTTTGGGAAATCCAGCTGCCCGGAAATGACGAACGAGGCTTATTCGGCCGTCACTTATCACAGTAAGAGTCCCGTTTTTTACGACGAAGTTAAAGTCAAACTGCCAGCCGCCTTGGGGGACAACCACCATTTGCTGTTCACTTTTTACCATATTTCTTGTCAGAGGAAGATCGAACAGAACACAGTAGATACTCCAGTGGGATATACGGTAAGCAAAATATATTTATAAGTTATCTGAATGTACAGTGCGTTTAAATTTGACCTTGACACCATCATAAAAATTGGCTGAGTTGTGCGATTTCTTTGAAATTAATGTTCTCACCTGTATTTTGTAGCCAATTAAAAGATGTTAATTTAAAATTATTGCCATGGAAATAAAAAAAATATCTATCTATCTTTTCTGTTGGTAGCATACTAGTCCAGATGGTATCTGTTTCAAAAAGTCCATATTTAGGTGAATCGTATATCCATGGAGATTTTTGGCTTTTTGGCTTTCAAATATCACTAAAAATGAAAATTTTTCTAAGCGTTTAAAAAAAATGTGGGCTTCACTTTTGCCGGCACAATATGCTAAAAAAATTCGAAAAATGTCATATTTTTCTTCCTATTTAATTACGTATCTTTTCAAGAGTTGATTTTGGGCGAAAATGGAAGAGGAAAAAAATGTTTGTAATTAAATTTTTTACAAAATATGACTAGTATTGTAAAAATTGAGAAAATCGCCAAAAATGGGGTTAAAAAACATTACTTTTTAGGGAATTTTTTTGGGGCCTTTAAATTAAGTATAATTAAGTAAATCGATGTCTCGCGTGTTAAAAAAGCAATTAGCGTATTTTCAAATGCCTATGTTAATAATTATTGGTCTTTCAACAGTCCGATAATTATTTATCTTTAAACTTCCTTTAATTTTCAACTTTATTTTTTTATTGTATCAAAGGTAAGGTCGATTAAAAAAATAATTATCAAAATCGGACCTCTAGAAGCTGAGATATTAAAAATGTTTAAGCGCGTCGCGGTTTTGAACTCGCCGATTCAATTTTGAGCAGGTCGAAGCGGCCGCGCTCTACTTCCCCTACCACCACCACCCGTACGATTTTCTTGAATGTCACGCTTGCATAAATAACTTTAAACACGTTTTAAAGTAGGTTGCCAATGAAGAAAAGTATTGCAAACTTAGACCTGGAAAGTACTCGGAATACCAAAGGTATTTTTTGAAAAATTAGCCCGGATGCCCCAGTACATTTAGTGTAAATGACGGTTAACTTTGATCGGTTATAACTACGTAATTAATTGACCAATCGATCTGCTTTTTATTTTAAAGAAGCATCTTTCCAAGAACTTTTAAAACCTATTTTAAAATTCATTTGGTTGAATATTCGCAGTTATTCTAATTGTTTATAAGTACAAAAATTCGACCAATGTTTAAACAAGCGCCAGAGCTCTCCTAATTGACGGATTCGAATTTTTCAAAAAGTGTTTGAAAGCTTAAGAGCCCTTCTATATATGTGATTAAATTTTCAATTATCTATGGGCCTTGGTTTTTGCTGAGCAAAATTTTGAAAATTTGCAAATTTTTTTTCAAAATTTGGATTGCAAAATTATTATGCAAAATCTGTCAAACCAATTTTGATGAAATTTGGTGTGATGTTTCTACATATCATGAAGTTTTCTTGAGTCAAGTATGAAGGTCCTATACCCAATTTAAAGACCCCAAAAAAATTCCCTAGAGTAGTTTTTTAACCTAATTTTTGGCGATTTTTTCGATTTTAACAATAATAATCATGATTCATTTGATTTGTAACTAGTCATATTTTGTAAAAAATTTAATTACAAACATTTTTTTCCTCTTCTATTTTCGCCTAAAATCAACTCTTGAAAAGATACGTAACTAAATTGGAAGAAAACTATGACATTTTTTTTAACATATTGTGCCGCCAAAAGTTAAGCCTACATTTTTTTTTGCACATAGAATGTTTGCGTTTCTCTCTTAATTTATTTTTTATTTAAATCACCGCGCGTTCCGCGATTTAATTTCATGTTGTCCTTGTCCTCTAACCGAGGGTGGGGAAAAAGACTCGATGAGGGGGAGAAGAGTCTACATTCAATTTTAAAAAGTGTGTGTATGTGAAAGAGCTTTGACCAAGACAGTACGCAACTATACGCAACTGAGATCTCAAATTTGGACTAATGGTACATATAAGTGATACACAAAATTGATGCAAGGGTGCTAGTTCCTGCTGCAAGCGAGTGAGCCAACATAGTGAAACCCCCAAAGGTAAGGGCAACAAAGTCGCCGCAAAACTCTTAGTACATTTTTTTCAAACATCTTTTCCCTAGCATATTCATAGAAAAATTTTCATTTCTAGTGATATTTGAAAGCCAAAAATCTCCGTGGATATACGATTCACCCAAACTAAAACAGATACTGCCTAGTCTATACTCGTATATAAGTAACTCATTCATTTTCTTCCAAAATTCTATTTATTCTATAAAATGGAAGTTACAAACATAAATAATGCATTTAGCTTCTTTTATAATTTTAAAAAACAGTTTGAATTAAAATAACTGGTAATTTTTTTTTTTTGTACTAAACATTAATTTACATCAGTTTTATTGTTTTATTTGAGTTATATGTAGAAAAATATGTCCGTCTTATGATTTATTATTTTCAACAAATAAAATTGCAAACTTTTCTTTCTTAACTATCAATTATAAAAAAAAAATACAGAAAAATAATTCCAACATAGACAAATTACAGCGAAAATTGGTTATAATGACATTGCTTTATACAACATATTCGATATAACGACGGAATTTGAAAGTTCCGATTAAATCCTATAGAAATACACCATATTAAAAATATTGTTTACTACAACACCGTTTACAACGACATTTCAAATTTAGCGACGCATTTTTATGTACATTTACCATAGAATCTGACGGTTATAACGACCTATGCTGATATACGGCCTTAAAACCAATACTCTGCTCTTCCGCCCGTCCCGCCAGTATCCAAGCTTTTGACACCAGTTAATACATTTGCAACAAATTACGATTTATCTACCCTTACAGTTATATTATATGTATTAATTAGCACTTTCTATCACGATATCGAAAAGAAAAGTGTTTAATAAAGAAGAAAATTGACATATAATAGGGAGACTAGGAAACGGAGGAACTAATGCAAGCATAGCAAAAGAATGTAGTGTGTCACATTACAATTTCAACAATTTGGATGGATAGAAATAAAATTAAGTCTCTATTCGAAAGCAGTTTACTGAAAATGAAATGTGCGAGATGTTCTGAACACAAAGCAGTACACGTACAAACTTAAACACATGTATTGTAACTTTCTCATTTTTTCCATAATAATTTTAAATAAAACATTTGTCATTGCTTATTATGTCTATCGGTTATAACGACCGTAAACAAACAGTCCCTTCAAGGTCGTTATAACCGATTTTCACTGTACTCATTACAATTATTAGTAACAATAAAAACACAGTTTTTATAAACGATTGCAGGCTGTGTCTATTTGGATTTTCCCAATTAAATATCCCTGCGACTTCCTTAAAACATATGAATTTTTCGCATTTTGTTAAAACAAATTAATTTCATTTGATTTTTTTGTTACGATACTTTCAAGTTTCTTGGAGCTACCAAATTACAAATTTTCAAAATGCTTTTTACGGCCTTCTTAGTACAGCTAAAAATATAAAAACTTATGAAGCTGGCAGTTTTTCAAATAACTAATCTCAAAAAAAATAGCAAAAAATAATTTGATCATTGTAATATCTTGACTAAATACATTTATAGCTGACGTTTTGTAGACAAGAAATCCCAATTTTTGTAAGACAATAATGGAACAAGAAAATCCATCTAAATTAGAAAAATATTGAAATACGATGAGTCTTTTCAGTTTTTCACAGTGAAAGATCACGGGAAACATGGGCATTTAAGCATCGGAATGTACCTTTCCTGTTTTATCAAAAATTTTGTAAATATACTCAATAATTATGATTAATTCATGTGTTAATAGCTTCATAAAAGCATTATGCGAGATGTGATTTTGTAAACTGTCTTATGCACTGGAGAAAACTTATATTACTGGTACAGTGAAGAGATATTTTTTCTATCTTGCTTATATTTTCAAAAACCCTCTTTAAAAAACTACAATAAATTCACTAAAAATTAAACATAAAAAGATTAGATCCTAAGATCCTATAAGCAAAAAAATTTTCACTGAAATCGCACAGCTCACTCAAATTTTGCATAACATTTTTTGCAGTGGTTACCTTTGCTGCGAGATGGTCGTTTTGTGTCGGGAGAATTCTGTCTGCCGATAATGCTAGAACCTCCACCACTCAACTACAGCTACATACCTCCCGACGTCTGCCTGCCGGGCACAAAATGGCTCGACAACCACAAGGGCCTATTCACTGTAACTTTAGATACAGCGTCTTCGGTTCACACCCATGATCCCCCGGTTGAAAGATTCTTCGCGGCCTACGACGTCGTCCATACCGGCATTATACCAGCTAGGTTGGGAGAAATGGGCTCGGAAAATGAGTTAAGGTCTGCATGTTTATGTTGCATGTTTTTTTTTTGCTAAACTTTGGAATTTATAGAGCTGCAATGCTGGGACTGTCAGGCGCGAGACCAGAGACAATCGTGAGAAATCTACCGCTGATTTTTGATTGTATAATAGAACTTCTGGTGCAACCTCCTAGATTGTCGGGGCATACTCTGAACGTTGGGCATACTTGCTTCGAAGCAATTTGTCTGTTGTTAGAAAAAATATCGGTAAGTAATTTAATGAATATTAGCATTCACATGCGAATTTAATGGTATTACAGTTTTGGGGTTACCAGTTAGGTGCATATTTCTCCTAAAATAATTGAAATTGTTCATAATTGTTCACATACATCAGAATATTAGACATATGTAATAAAAATGCCCAGTATGGCAGCTGTAACAGTTGTTTTTTATACTTTTGACTTTACTACTACCATTAAAAAATGACCCCCACTTAAAGTTACACCCTGTATAAATAGATGTTAATGTTATGCATTCATTTAAGAATCTTCAAGAGCTGTCTATCGATCAGCACTCCCGCAACGCCCTATTAGCGACGTACGTGCAGTACCAGTGCAACATGCCTCATCCCTTATTCTCCAGCAATCAGAGCTCTCCCGATTACGAAAGCACCACCAGTTTAACGCGCAGCAATTCCAACCCCGATCTTGAAGTAGCTCACGTGCAATATTCCAGAGGTCTCGATCGTGCGGCGAGTATGCGGGTACCGACCAACGAACTCATCAGCCCGAATAGCATCACATGCCAGAGGATCGTACACCAGGAACTGGCGTTGCAGTGGGTGGTTTCCAGCGGCAGATCTAAGGACTTAGCCATGCAGAACGCTTGGTTTCTGTACGAACTGATCGTCAAGAGTATGGTGGAGCACCTGGCGCACACCAGAAGCCTAGACTCGCCCAGGAAATTAAGGTTCTCCGACCAGTTCCTCGACGACATCTCCACGTTGGTCCACACCGTCACCGCGGAGATTATATCGCATTCCACCGGCGAAACGCGCAAAGCCCATAAGCTCAACGCCGCCCTGGCCTTTTTCTTCTACGACTTGCTCTCCATCGCCGATAGGGGTTGGGTGTTTCAGTTGTTGAGGTCGTACAACAAGCAGCTGCAAGCAAAAATCGCTTCCATGCTGGATTCCGTTCTGGTAGAGCTTAAGTTGGAATTCGCCAGGATCATCTGCAGTCACGAGCATTACGTCGCCTTGAATTTGCCGTTTGCTTCTCCTTTTATGTCTAGCAGCGCCAACGTGTCCCCTAGTCCGAGCGTTACGAGTTCTACGAGTCAGAATTCATTTTTGTCCGGGGCACCGGCCAGCCAAGAGAGAGCCAGTACTTTCGCGGAGTTGTCGCCGGAGTATCGGCAGCATCACTTTCTCACTGGAATGGTTCTTTCCGATTTGGCAACGGTGCTTCTAGAAATGCAGTAAGTAAAAACGAAATAACACATTTTCTATCACAAAAAAAAATAATTCCGTTTTTTTTAATTATTATACAGGGTGCCCCAGATATAACTGCTATATGTTCAACGATTAACAATATACTAGAAAGGTCGGCAAACTCCGCTGACGCGGAGTAGACCTTTCTCTCGGGCATTCGGCCCTCGAGCCGCGCTGTGCGGTGTTTTCCTCGCCGATTGGTAAATATAACATTTTTTGAAACACCCTGTATATAAAAATCATCATCATCATAACTTCATAATTATCTCTGGATCGTTTGAAGTTCAACGCAATATTTTTAGACATCTTGTGTACAAAAACCTATTTGAGAAGTTTTATTGTCTTCTTATGGAAAGATTTAAAAAGAAAACTCCATAATGAAGATAAAATATGGCAATAAGTAAAAAAAAAATTCTTAGGGATCCCGTGCGAGATTCCAACCGTCAACTGCCGCTAAGCTATCATTGCCTCTAGACAGAGTTTGTTCGTATTGGTATTTGAGTTCATAGTCGAAGTAAAACATTTTTGTAATGTTAAAAATTGCATTTTTCTGCCATAAAATCGTCCGCGAAGAACTCGGAATGGTATAAAACATAAAAATAATCGCCGTACTGGCGCCGCGGGAAACGTTGGAATCGGGAAATTCAGTTTTGACAATTCTGACGTTTCTACTGCGGTGACAGTTTGTATCAAAATATTTTTAATCTCGTCTTATATTTCGTTACATTTGACCTAATAAAAGTTGATGGTGGTATAGAAGAGAGAGCACTTTGCGACGCGGCCCGGTAGCAGAAAGGACGTCACCGGGTCGCGGGAGCTGCTCGAACGCAAAGAGAAAAGTTTGGGCTCCCTCTCGGAACAAAGCGCGGGTACCGGCAGTATCCATAAAGGAAAATATGATGCCGCGTAAATTGCGTTTTGAGCAAAATAATCTGGGCCTTACGAAAATATCGGGGTCCCGCAAGAGACATGCAAGGTGCAGAACCTTTTTAAAAAGCAAATTTTGGCGTTAAAAAGTAAAAAATATCCTTCGAAAACGTTCCGTGGAGACAAAGAAAGGACGAAACTCGCACGTAGAAGCTGAGTAAACCCTCGATGGGTCCTTGGAAAAAAACATGTAGCATTTGAAATCGACTCTCAAAACGTCCGTCGGTGGGCGTTCCCGTCGGGTTCTGTCTCCCTCCCACAGCGAAAATTTGCTTTTTTGGCGGCGGATCTCCCAGAAAAGTGAAATTTCACTCGGAAGACGTTAAGGAATCGCCTTCAAAATATGCCAAACGGATAAAGGGAGAAGGTTACTATTGAGCGGCTCGCCAAGAAAGCTTTAGTGTATGCAAAATGCCCTTTTTTGAGATTGGTGCGGGAGTGAATACCACCTGCGGCATATCGGAATTGCAAAATAAACTCAAACAAATATTGACTTTAAGTCCGTTCATTTCAAAAGTAATAAAAGAAGTAAAAAGTTTTTTTGTTTTTTTTTAATTTTTTAACGTTATCTTTTAAGTTGATACACTTTTCCCAACATTTCTGCCATTTTTTGCCCCCTCCAAAAAATACAATTTGTTAAACCCTTCAAAATATATATCTGTCTCGGCGATACCCCCTACATTTGAGCTGAATTTTTTCCCCCGAGCCACGTTTTCATGTTGGTGAACAGAAAGCAGTCACCGGGAGCCAGTTGGGCACGGCAGCAATTTGTAGAGCAGTTCATGACTGAAACAGCATTTTTTTTCTTAGCCGAAACATTGCAATAATTCACTGTAGTACTGCCCCCCCGTGATCGTTCTCCCTTTCTCAAACGAAAATGTATAAAAGTTCTGTACTATCAAATTTTAAACATACGACATTTATATTGCAGGCACCTTGTATATAAATGATTCTAATAACGTCAGAGTTTAAAACGTCTTGTAATTTGTAGCCAGTCATCGCTTCACAGTAAAGCAGTCGACACAGTTAGATTTCTCTTATCCTGGCACGACAGCGATCCGCGTTACACCTCCCCAGAGGGCCGCCAGAGAGTGGCGGCTCTCTATTTACCGCTGCTCTCTATCGCCATGGACGTCCTTCCGTTCCTGCATCACTTTACCATGGACAAAACGCAATACAACAGCGACGACTCGGGGCCTAGCAACATCAACCAAACTGTGGCTATGGCTATAGCGGGGAAGCTCCCGCCTTCTACATGCGACACCTTTCCAAATGTGAGTGAAACGAACATAATCGATTTTTGCTTAAAATATTTTAATTATTACTAATTCATTTTCTGTTTGTAGCTGCAATCACGGAAACTTGGCATCAGCGCGGATGTGACCCGGAGCATCCTAACTTGCGTTCTGTGGGTACTGAAGAACGTAGAACGAGAATCCCTCTCCCAATGGTTAGGCGAGCTGACCTCGTCTCGTCTGGCGACTCTGCTTCACCTACTCGACGCGTGTACTAGTTGCTTCGAGTACAAGCCGAGAAGAAGAGCCCCACCGCCTTCAGGGTATGCTCACGCCCAAGGAACGCAGGACATGCGATCCAGACTCGAAGATGTCATTCTCGGGCAGGGCTCCGCTAGAGAAATGATGCAGAGGAGGAAAGGTAACTTAATAACGTCCAACTTTCTGCGTGTTAGTGAATGTAAGTGTTTTTAAGGTGGTACCCCGCAGTCCTCCACGGAGAAGGTCCGCTGGCGCAAAGAGCAGATGATGTACAGGTCGGGCTTGGATCAGATCGATCGCCCCAAGGACGATCTCATAAACGACATTCACCTAGAGGGCCACTTCGCAACAGAGGCGTCGTTTATTATCTTGGATACTTTGGAGCGGTGCGTCGCTACTATTTCTCAGTGGGATTCCCAACAGCATTTAGTCGGACTGGCGCTTACGGTTCTGCTGCACGCGCTGGGGAAGAATCAGAGCACTACCGTGCTGCCGCATATGTTTGCTTCGCAACGCAGTCTGGTGTTCAAAGTAAGTGAAAATTAGGATTGATCTTTAAGAACACGTTAGTTTTTCTCAAATTTGATTGTGATAACACATTTGGTCACTTGTCACATTAAAATTAATTAATTAAATTAAAATTAATTAATTAATTAAATTAAATTAAAATTAATTAATTAATTAAATTAAATTAAATTAATTTCGCACGGAAAGAAATAAATAGAATTTTGTAACACCACATCAGCAAATTCAACTGCTTTTGCTGCTATTGTTATTCGTGAAATTAATTTTTACTTAATTCTTTACTTTACTTAATAAAACTTGACATACCTGATGCTAAAACAACTGTTCAAAATTTTGTCCACCGAAGTGTAAACACATTCGGGCCCGTTTTACCAAGTTTCTATGAACTAACACAAAGTTGTCTTGCTCCAACATAAATTAAAACGATTTCCATCAACTCTGAGTTGCTATACACATAACTACTAAAAAAAACTATTGTAAACACTATCGCAATGACAATTGCAAAATGGGATTTCAGTATTCGGAATCGATGGGGCCTTGTAGCCAGTGATGTAAAATGACCGTCATTTAAACTCGTGACCAGTTCATGACGGTCATTACACGTCATAAATAGTTTCAGTTAGGAAAAATAACAGTACTTAAATGTAATTTAATGTCATTTTTCTAAAATATAAATTACTGAATCTCAATATTGCCTTAATAAATTCATCAACAAAACTATATTAATATCAAAAAAGTTTTTAACTACAAAACAAACAACACAAAAAACATGTTCTTTGGCTATAGATGACAAGTATAAAGTAATAAAACAAAAAATTGTTACCATTGGTTAAGTTTTAAGGACACCACGTCACCAGGTGGAACATAAACCTACTTCTTACCGCATTGACAATGAATATTTAATACATATTAATTTAATATTAACATTAATAAAATCATCAAAAGTATCTATAAAGTGATTTTATTTTATTGTAATAAAAAATAATAATAATTTAAATATTTAAGAAACAAAACCTATCATGACGCGGTCGACCGCGTCATGACGTTTAAATGACGGTCATTTTACATCACTGCTTGTAGCTCTCCACGCGCATTGCGTAAAGCTTACAACACGAATGACTTTAGAGATTACGAAATCCAGCGATGTAATGGTGGAAAGTACTACTATTTCAATAATTTTTTTCTCGGAAACTAAGGATTGCTTCACAATAAATTTAAACGATTTCCATCAACTCCAAGTTGCTATACACATAAGCCATTTTTCACACTAACTACGTACTAGAAAACTATTGTAAACACTATCACAACAACAATTGTTAAATTGGATTTCAGTATTCGGAATCGATGGGGCCATGTAGCTCTCCACGCACATTGCGTAAAGCTTATAACATGAATGACTTTAGAGACTACGATATCCAGTGATGTAATGGTGGAAAGTACTACAAGTTCAATAATTTTTTTCTCGGAAACTATGAATTGCTTCACCATAAATTAAAACAATTTCCATCAACTCCGAGTTGCTATGCACATAAGCCATTTTTCACACTAACTACTAAAAAACTATTGTAAACACTATTGTACAATCGGATTTCAGTATTCCGAGTCGATGGGGCCATGTAACTCTCCACGCGCATTGTGGAAATCTTACAACATGAATGANTAATTTCGCAAGGAAAGAAATAAATAGAATTTTGTAACACCACATCAACAAATTCAACTGCTTTTGCCGCTATTGTTATTAGTGAAATTAATTTGTGGTTTTACTTAATAAAACTTGACATACCTGATGTTAAAACAACTGTTCAAAATTTTGTCCACCGAAGTGTAAACACATTCGGGCCCGTTTTACCAAGTTTCTATGAACTAACACAAAGTTGTCTTGCTTCAACATAAATTAAAACGATTTCCATCAACTCCGAGTTGCTATACACATAACTACTAAAAAAAAACTATTGTAAACACTATCGCAATGACAATTGCAAAATGGGATTTCAGTATTCGGAATCGATGGGGCCTTGTAGCTCTCCACTCGCATTGCGTAAAGCTTACAACACGAATGACTTTAGAGACTACGAAATCCAGCGATGTAATGGTGGTGGAAAGTACTACATTTTCAATAATTTTTTTCTCGGAAACTAAGGATTGCTTCACAATAAATTTAAACGATTTCCATCAACTCCGAGTTGCTATACACATAAGCCATTTTTCACACTAACTAGAAAACTATTGTAAACACTATCACAACGACAATTGTTAAATTGGATTTCAGTATTCGGAGTCGATGGGGCCATGTAGCTCTCCACGCACATTGCGTAAAGCTTATAACATGAATGACTTTAGAGACTACGATATCCAGTGATGTAATGGTGGAAAGTACTACAAGTTCAATAATTTTTTTCTCGGAAACTATGAATTGCTTCACCATAAATTAAAACAATTTCCATCAACTCCGAGTTGCTATGCACATAAGCCATTTTTCACACTAACTACTAAAAAACTATTGTAAACACTATTGTACAATCGGATTTTAGTATTCCGAGTCGATGGGGCTTTGTAACTCTCCATGCGCATTGCGGAAATCTTACAACATGAATGACTTCAGAGACTACAGTTGTCCAGTGATGTAATGGTGGAAAGTACTACAACTTCAATAATTTTTTTCTCGGAAACTAACGATTTTACAATTTTTTTTACGATATTGACTCCATTTTTCATGCCGCATCTATTCCCAAATTTTTTTGGATAAGTTGTAAATCACCATGTATATTTTTTGCCCGTGTAGAACTAGGTCAATATTTCAAGGGTCATTGACACTAATATTCACAAAACTAGATACAGTGCTTTAAGAAAATAGTAACAAATATTTTTTATTAAAAATTTGAAATGATTTTAACAAAATGATATCAAATCTATCAGGTTAATAATTACTTTTATTTATTTTTTATTATATATTTTAATTTTAAATAGCAGAAATATTTATTTTAAAACAAATTTGTTTTATTTAAGCTGCTTTNATATAACATCCGATTATTGTCGTTATTTCTTAATTCATACAGCTTATTGTCTTCACTTTTGAATTTAGTATACATTAAAAATATTTTTTATTATATATTTTAATTTTAAATAGCAAAAATATTTATTTTAAAACAAATTTGTTTTATTTAAGCTGTTTTCGTACTTCTATACTTTTTGTAGTGCGCAATCTCAAAAATAGCATAACTTTGGCATTGCAAAGCGTGAACAACACTGCAAGTTCAATAAATTGCGCAAACTGTAAAGTTGCGTTGCATTTTTGTTCTCTTGTCTACCGTATTTTTTCATTACATTTGCAATTTTATAAAGAGTTGGTGCCAATTTTAAGTTGTGACATTCAATTTTAAACCTATTTTAATAGTGTCTACAATTTTATAGTTGGGCTATCAAAATATTGCGCCACAAATGTAACATGTGCGTGAGTGTGTATCCACACACCAATATTAGTTAATATTTAATAAATCATGAAAAAAATGTAAATATGTTAAACACACTAAAAATTTTTAATATTCGGCTCTTCGTCTACATTGACATAAAAAACATATAGTGTCTCCAAAATAATGTGATGAAAAGCGATACAAAAGGATTGTTTTTATGAAATTTTTTTCCATTACAGTTTTGCTTTCTTCTGAATCATTAATTTCATACAATTGATTTGAAAATCGTAACTGCAGGCAACACTGCAAGGCACACATATACAACTGAGATTGGGAACTGCCCCGTGACGGTGTAGACAAGAGTGCAATTTAAAAAATGAATTATAAACTCAACTGTTTATTTTATTTAGAAAAATTGAATTTCAAATTAGTATTTCTCGGGACACGTACTATTACTCTTAAAAAACTCACTCGCAATTAATACTACACCATCTATATGACCAACACTTTCTTTTTCAGTTTCACAGCGCTTTGTTCGATGAAGAAAGTACCCACTGCGCCGACTTATGTTTACTCTTATTAAAACATTGCGGATCCCAAATCGCTTCCGTCAGATCGCAAGCCGCGGCATCTTTATATTTGTTGATGAGACAGACATTCCAAATCGGCAATGTAAGCATAAAAGATAACCCTACTTTTGTTTTTCTTTTATTTTTGTGTTATTCAGAATTTCGCAAGAGTGAAAATGCAAGTCACCATGTCCCTGAGCAGCCTCGTAGGCACCTCGGCCTCGTTTAGCGACGACTCCCTCCGACGTTCCCTCAAAACCATCCTCGAATACGGCGAGAGAGATTCCGAGCTTCAGGAAACCACCTTCCCCGAACAGGTGCGAGACTTGGTCTTCAACCTGCATATGATCCTGTCCGATACGGTGAAAATGAAAGAATTCCAAGAAGATCCCGAGATGTTGCTGGATCTCATGTACCGCATTGCTAAGGGTTACCAAAACTCCCCCGATCTACGATTAACGTGGCTAGCGAACATGGCCCAGAAGCACATGGAGAGGGGAAACCATACCGAGGCCGGTATGTGTTTAGTGCATTCCGCCGCTCTCGTCGCGGAGTATTTGGTCATGTTGGAGTCTCTCCCGCATTTGCCGGCTGGTGCGGCGGCTCTGGAACGGGTCAGTCCGAACATTTTGGAGGAGAGTGCCGTTTCCGATGACGTTCTGAGTCCAGAGAGGGAAGGCGGGTGTCTGGGTTCGCATTTCACGGAAGCGGGGTTGTTAGGGTTGTTAGAGCACGCTGCTAGCAGTTTTCACGCGGCCGCGATGTATGAGCCGATGAATGACATTTACCGAGTGCTAATACCCATTGCGGAGAATAATAGGGACTTTAAGAAGCTAGCCAATATTCATGGGTAAGTAAATTATTGAGGTAGTTTTATTTTATTTATTTTTTTTTACTTTACTGATTTAAAAAATTAATTTCTCAATTGAAACACATAAATTTACAAAATTGCAATAATTGGACCTCAACATTTCTGTGCGATGTCAGTCAAATAATTAAAATGTTTCAAATATATCAAAATACACTTATCAGCATTTAATTTTTTTACAACCAAAGTTGATCTTAGCACTTTTATTTGAAATAGCTCTGTAGTGTTCTCCTTCAAACACTTAAGTATATTTTCTCCCAAAATAGTTCAAATTATTCATTATTCACCCTTTTGTTGTGTAATATACACATACAGAACATAAAAATTAGGTCTTATAAAAATACCCAGTATGGCAGCTGTAACATTCACTTTCTTTTATGGATTTAACCTTCAATACCTTGCACTATTTATGGGGCTGTTTCCTTTTGCGTTTCGTAACGTCTTATTGTCATATCACATCAGGTGGATTAATATTATACAGAGTGTCCCACCGGGAACTGCGTCGATCGATATCCAGGAAGGTACTGCCCCGTAAATTTTTAAAATTTGGCAACATGGCAATGTCTCTGGGACGAACGCAACTAAAATATCTAGAACTCTCCAGCATTTCCGGTTATACCGGAAGTCAACCCAACTTTCTTATTTTAAATGGGACTCCCTATACAGGGTTAGAACTATTTAAAGGGAGACTACAGGGATATCGGAAACCGTTAGCCATACAGGGTGGCTCAAATTACAAAAAAGTTGCACAATTATGGGGCGAGTGTTTTGGTGAAAACAGGTCCAAGATATCTTCGATAGTTTCCGAGATATCTCGAAAAAAGTGAAAATATTGATTTTCTGTTTTTTGTTATAACACATTTGTTTTTTAAGATAGCGTCACGAAATTTTGTATCAGCCTACTATTTCAGAAAAATTAAAAACAAATTCAAATTGCTGCAGGCAGACAGGATATTTGTGTAAAGTGTGATACATCGTTGAATTCGTAATTTTTTTCTTTATCCATCCATGAGGAGAACCAATATGGCGTCCATAAGAAAAACAAAGTTGACTATCGCGACTCTGAAACAATGGAAGATAGAAAAAATCTGAACTCACCATTGAAATCGTCTTTTTAGGAGCGTGATATCAAGTGGATTTTTGGTACGCGCAAAAGACATAAATAACATTAAATTACCAACAAATTAAAACATTTAATACCAGATTGAAATTCCCTTTCAAGCCATATAAGCATTGTTAGGTTTGTTGTTACTACTTTTAGAGTTATTCACAATTTTCTATTTTTTGGACAGTTTTCCTCATATCAGACCTGTTGTCAAATTGGCCATGACTAGAAACACAATTGAAATAACTTGACATTTGTCAAGTTAGTTGTCAAATTATTGTTGCGTCTGAATAGTTTTTGCAGAAAATTGAAATAAAAATGCCTGGGGATCATGTAAATTATACTAATGAGGTTTATTTTAATTTGTTGTAATTAAAATAATCCTCATTAGTATAATTTAACGGTTCCCAGGCATTTATTTATTTAGGCAACTATTCAGACGCAAGAATAATTTGACAACTAACTTGACAAATGTCAAGTTATTTCAATTGTTTTTGTAGTGTTTCTAGTCATGGGCAATTTGACAACAATTCTGATACGAAAAAAACTGTCCAAAAAATAGAAAATAGCAAATATCTCTAAAAGTAGTGACGGCAAACCTAACAATGCTTATATGGCTTGAAAGGAAATTTCAATCTACATACGACAGAGTAAAAAAAATACAGGGTGTTCCATTTGTTAACAAAGTTATAGCTGTTTGAAGTTATCAAAATGTAACAGCAAAAACGAAACACCTAGTATTAAATGTTTTAATTTGTTGGTATACCATAATTTAGTGTTACCTATGCCCTTTACCAAAAATCCACTTGATATCACGCTGCTGAAAAGAGTTACTAGCATCTCCGCGGACCCTTGCATCTGTCAAATTTTTTCTTTAAACATTAATATCTCAAATTCTATAACTCCTAGGTACAGGGAATATTTAATAAAGTGACCCCCAAATTTCACGTAGAATCCGAAAATGCAATAATATATAGGGTGTTCCATTTAAAATAACAATGTTGGTGTCGAATTCTGGTACAACTGGAAGTGCTGAAGAGTTCTAAATATTTTAGTTGTGTTCGCTCCGGGGACATTGATGTTGCAAAATTTTCAAATTTTTCGGTGCAGTATTTTCCTAGATATTCGGTATCGGTCGATTTCTAATAATAACACGACCATTTATTTGACTTAAAAAAAATTATTAATATTATATTAGCATTCTGCGAAGCATATATTATTACTCCTAAAAACTGACTCCCATTACCCTCTGCATAATTAACGAAATTATATTTGTAGAAAATTGCACGACGCCTTTACAAGGATCGATCAGCTTTCTGGTAAACGGATGTTCGGAACGTACTTCCGAGTCGGTTTCTATGGGTCAAAATTTGGGGATTTGGACAGAGAGGAGTTCATATACAAGGAACCCACCCTCACGAAATTGCCGGAAATTTTTAGTCGCCTAGAGGTTCTATTAATCTTACTATCGTCTTGCGATAAATTTATAACATTTTTTGTTTATAGAACTTTTACGCAGAAAGATTCGGCCCAGAAAACGTCATAATCATAAAGGATTCCAACATAGTGGACTTGAATTCCTTGGATTCCGACATGGCCTACATACAAATCACTTACGTGGAACCGTACTTCGAACAGTACGAGTTACGTTATAGGCAGACACATTTTGATAGGAACTTCAATATAAGTAAATTGAAATAACATACGTTACGTGTGGATTCTGTACAAATTTTTTCAGAGCGTTTTGTGTATGCGACACCATTTACGATGACTGGAAAGGCGCACGGGGAATTAAGGGAGCAGTATAAGCGCAAAACGATTCTCACCACAGCCGTTCACTTCCCTTATGTCAAGACTAGAATTCAGGTCGTGTCTCGATCTCAAATTACTTTAACTCCCATCGAAGTAAGATCTTTTCTCTTTTTGCTTGTTTTTCGATTACAAAAAGTTATTTTAAAGGTCGCCATTGAAGACATACAGAAGAAGACTACCGAATTGGCGACCGCCACACAACAGGAGCCGCCAGATCCGAAGATCTTGCAGATGGTGTTGCAAGGGTGCATCGGTACGACGGTGAATCAGGGACCGTTGGAAATGGCGGTGACATTTCTGCCTAGCGACGGAAAAGCTTTGACCAAGCACCAGAACAAGCTGAGGTTGTGCTTTAAGGATTTCTCCAAGAAGTAAGTTTTTTCTGACAGAATCTATGAATTTGAAAGAATTAATTTCTTCGTTTTTAGGTGTCATGATGCGTTGAGGAAAAACAAGACTTTAATTGGACCAGACCAAAAAGATTACCAAAGAGAACTCGATAGGAACTACAAAAGACTCGTCGATAAGTTGCATCCGTTAGTCAATCCGCAGTCGGTTACTATTGTTAACTCGAGGTAACTCCAAGAATTCTAGACATATTTTCTTCACTTATTACGTTATCTTTTCAGTCCACACAAATATCCGCATTCTGAAAATTCTCCGTTGAGGTGGTAGTCCGTAATATAGCATCATCGTTTCTCTTTAGTATTTATTTTCAGTTTTAGACGTCAAGTATTCAATCTTAAACTAGGCATATATTTTTATATTTTATATGTATTACACGCTTTTATATTTTTTATTTTTATATAGGAGAAATAATAAACCTTTATTTATTGTGAAATGTTTTTTTTCTGTTAGAGATGGGCACTTTTCAGAAAAGTGTGTTACGGACATGTCGGCAAAAGTTCTTTTGACCTTGAATCTAATAAGCCACATATGAGTGACATCATGTTTTCACAGGTCACTGCTTGAGGGTACACAAAACGAAATATTACTTTTATTCTAATGAATATGTTCAATATATTTTACTTATTACCTACCTTTAGACTTTTTTATAAACTGGTTTCTAATTTTCCTCGTACAGTCAATACACTTCTTTAAATGTTTTTCCATCCTACTGGAATTCTTAAAAATTGTTTTTGGGCAGAAGTTACATTTATAATGATTTTTACTCAATTCTGAAAAATATAACCAAACTGTTGATTTTGTCGTCATATTTCATTTATAAACTATGTGTGTATTAAATATTAAATTAAGAATCAACTGATTACTATTTACAGTATTTACTAATCGTTAACTTTGCTAAAAATAATAAAATAAAATATGTATGTATGGACATATAAAAGAGGTTATATTTTTAAAATGTCAGTTTTATGTAAACAATTACCAAGAAAATTACTTTAATTTCACATATACCAACCTTAAAAATTTTTTGCGGGAATTATGAATACAACAAATAATTCCGCGCATTCGCATTACAACTTTTCAATCTTGAAAAGTGGCCTCAGGACATGTCCATTTTTCACGACATGTCCAACTGACATGTTCGAGGCACATCTCCATTTTTTATAGACTGGTTAATAAGAATTTTTTATTTCTGGGTATGGTAATAGTCATAACCATGTAGAGAGTGGAAAAACACTATAAATAAAATAAAATTAATAGAAAAAATAACTACACAAAAATGTTAAAAATAAGATATACAGTATAAAAACCGCGAGTAACATACGAGACTGAAACATTAGGAGAACGAATAGAAAGTTTTATTAATTAAATAGTTTTCAAGACTGAATTTTTTAATATTTTGACAAGATTTTATGCACTAGGGAACTCGCTGATACATACATTGAGCGGCAAAAGTATGGAATATACTTATTTAAAAATCAGATGCTCGTTATTTGAGAAATCGCTCGGACCCGTCGAATTATATTTTTAGTTGCGCATTTTCTGAAGAAATTTTCATTTATACAGGGTGGCCCAAAAAAAAGTTATGAAATCAAGGCCAACTTTTTTAATTAGAAACCCCACTTTTTTGTTCTTTTATTCAATTCTCCATGGAATTCTGATAATTTTTTATGTAACATAACCTATACCTATCTTTAACCGTTTTCGAGATAATGGCGTTTGAATATAGAGTAAGGAAAATTTTCTAAAATTGCCCTGAGATTTACCCTGCTGGTTTTAAAATAAAACCACGTTTACTTTTCCATCTTAGATTTGTGTGGTTCACAGAAAGTTGCTTCAAATCAGAAAAATCCATAAGAAATAAGTGGTTCGGTGATTTATTTTGATCATTAGGACGCAATGACTTGAATGTAAAAAATACAAGTGAGGTATTTAGGTATAATTTAATTAAAAACGCATAATTTTATTGTATAAAATATGATTTTGTTAAATGTCACTATTTAAATTACGAGCCAGGTTATTTTGCAAATTTATAGCACCGAAATTGCTTTAGAAAATGCGCAACTAAAAATATAATTCGACGGGTCCGAGCGATTTTTCAAATAACGAACATCTGATTTTTAAATAAATATATTCCATACTTTTGCCGCTCACTGTATAATGTTCTCAGGTCAAAAATACAGGGTGATTTACAAATGGTGACCAAAAATTAAACCTCGTATTCTTTGGTGAATTTTAAGGGCTCTTTCGTAAAGAATTTTTATCTTGAGCGCTTTGTTAAAAAGATACAGGGTGTTAAAAAATATTTTAAATTCTTTTAAATAATTTAAAAACTAGTAAGTGAAATAATTTGAAATTGGACACAAGTATTTATAAAAACATTGTCCAAAATCTAAGGCCTTTTTCTAAAATTTAGATGCTCCAGTGGTGGAGATACAGGGTATCCGTGACATATTTTTCTAAATAAAATAGTAGGTACACCACTGCTTTACGTTAACAATCAAAATTATATTTTCGGAATCATCTTTCAATTTTCTACAAATTACTACATTGTTTTTCAAAAAAAATCTGATTTTCGAGTATAACTTACAAAACAAACTCATATTTATTGTACTAGACAATAAAATAACGTTTTATCGTCAAGTGAAAAGTTATAATTCATAAACGACGAGGAAGCGAGTGAATTAATTACATACATAGAGAATATATAGTGTGGAACAGCCAAATGGAATAAATTCAGTATCTCAATTATTGTACATCTTGCAAAGTAAACATTTGATCCTTAAATTCAAGTGACAGTTAACCCTTAAATTTTTAAATTGGGAGTAAGGGCTTGTGATACCATCTTTTGAAAGGTCTTTTCATTCTCTATTCAAAATTGCTATGGTTTACATATTTATTGCAAAAATTAGCAGTAAAATAATAAATTCATCTGCTTGACGAAATTCGCTATATAGCAAACTAAAAGAAAACTTCAACATAGAAGATGTTCAAAATGAGTTCCTTGGCAGCATCCTAATCGTAAATAAAAATCTCTTCTTACATTTTCCAACATCTGACCGAACAGCAACCGTTATTTTTCTTTTTAAGTCAGCTATATATCGCTTCGTTTAGTCTTTTCACACGTCCCCATAGAAAAATATTTAAGGGTGTAAGATCAGGAGAACGTGCTGGCCAGTCAAGCGATCCTCACCTCCCTATCAACCAATTTGGAAATGTTAAGTCGAAGTATTACCAGACTTTGATTCAATAATGTGGTGGTGCTCCATCCTACTAGCACGACATTATTTTGGAGCAGAAGTAAATAGTTATCTCCACTCAGATGCCATCAATGAAAAAGGGACCAGTGACATGGTCTTTAATTGTACCCGCCCAAACATTAACCTTTTCAGGATTATGTGTAAGCAATTCTCTCATCCAGTGAGGATTTTCATTAGCCCAGTAGCAACAATTTTCACAGTTAACATGGCCGTGAAGAGCAAAAGTGGACTCGGCAGAAAACAAAATATTTTCTAGTTGGACAACCGTGTTATCAAACTTTGTATTATTTGTTCACAAAAATATATTTCTCATAAACTCAGAGTACCTTATAATTTTATAACAACACCCGACTCCAAGATTTTCGATTTTTTACATTAATTAATTTCTTTAACAATGCGATCAGATTGTTGTGTCAAAAAAACAGGCAGCTTTATGAAATGGAGCGACTAACCAGTTATATTATTTGAAACATCACTTTTTTCACTTATCAACAACGTTGACTTTAGTATTGGATTTTTCCACTTTTAAAAGTATGTACATTATTCTTTTCCTGAATATCAGCCGCGATTTTTGAGAAAATAATTTCCCCACGGTCTCTAATGCACCTTTTTCCACGTCTGAAGAAAGTTTTTCTATTTCAAATTACATTTTCTTAATTTTTTTAGATAAATCTTGAATATACAATATTTTTACTGTATATGCAACATTTTGTTGTTACTTCTATCAATTATTTAAATGGTTACCTTTAAAAACGTGGTCCCAATAAATTTTTAAATTTGGGACATTTGACGTCTCACCAAAAGGTTAAGTGGGACTTGAAAAAATTACAAAAAATCAGGGCGTCTCACAAAACTCAGGACCATTAAAAAAAAGCATATTGGACATTAATTATTGTATACACATCACGTCATGTTTTCTTATGCAATGCTTTACCAAATTCATTTATATTATCATTAGAAAAAACTTTTTTGAATTGTATTTTGATTGTTTATGTGGAAAAGGTTCATTTCAAACCAAACCTGTGTATGATCTGACACCGCACTGTCTAATATATAAACCACATTATTGTCCACATAAAATTTTTAAACAAATTAAAAGTCATTTGTACAAAAAAATATATTACCATAAAATCTTAAGAAGGATATAAGAACTTTTTTCCTAATAGTACACGTGTATAATAAATACCTAGACACTCAATAACTCATATGAGAATAATAATCCTGAAACACTTGGACATATATCTCTTTCTCGGCTTGAGTCATCTCCGCGATAATAGTATCATTGATATCAGTAATGGGGTAAGTTCGATTCCCGACAGTGACCGTCGGAACGTGATCATCCTCGTCTTCGTCGCTCTCCATCATTTCGACGTCCTCATTTGTATTTTTCACTTCGTTCATCTCGTCTGAACTGGAATCGGACTCGTTCGTCAATCCTTTAACTGCGTTTGCGGCACTGTTATCAGTTTGACGTTTTTCGTGAGCAAGAAGAACAGACATGATATCATCGTTTTTGGCGGCACTGGCTCCTGAAATATGCATAAATTTAAATAATACAGTGTAATCAATGAAATACAAAAGGCATGATAAACATTACCTGCCACTTCAGATGCAACCTCAAGTATGCCCTCATTAGCCTTATTGGAATCCTGCGAATCAATATTTGATATAACAGTGGATTCTGTCATCCAAATTGGTTGTTCTTTGCGGTTAATAACAGAGTTGCTCTCTTCACCAATTGTGACGTCAACTCTTGCTTCTTCCACGACAAAACCTGATTTTCTCGTAGCTTCGCCGGACCATTCTTGGCCGGATTGTGCAGCATTTGATTTTTTGTCGAGTCCTCTAATGGTACTAATATCTACTGGTTCCGGCTCTAATACTTTAGGAGATAATTTGATGCCCTCTACTTCACGTAGAAGGATATAAATGGGTTCCAACTGTTCGTTGAATTTTGCTAGTAATAGACGAGAGTCTTTTTTTGGTAGTGCTGAAGAGTCTTCTTCTACGACTTCCCTACAAAATGTACAACGGAATTCACTAGTTGCGAAATCAAATAACTGATCGGCCTCCAAGTCTGTAAATGTTTTTAAACAATTTGGGCATTTAAAACTAGCCCTACTTGTTGCATCGCGTTCCTCAGTCTCTAAACGTTTCCTCATCAAATCCAACTTATATTTAATTACATTAACAAAGGTTTTATAATTAATAAAATAATAATTCACTTTTTGAGCTTTTCCATCTAGGCCAGTTTCCATTCTTAATCGAACTTGTATGAATTTATCATTCTTTAGAGTAGCTATTCTCGCCCTTAACATTTTCCTTTCAAACTTCAACAATTCACATATATCATCTTCTTTCATGCAAGGGTTTCTCACCAACATATCTACTATTAAAGCATCTTCTATGGAGTAAAAGCCTCTAACCACCAACCTAGCCAATTGCTTTAGACTGCTAGGAACTTCTGTCACCAATTTCTCGTCAGTCATTCTTAAAGTATTATATACTCTGTATCATATCTTAAATTCACATAATCACATAAAATATCACGCAAACACAAAATTGATGTATCTCTTATTTCAAAAACTTTTTAGGTTAAATACAGTACCGCCAACGGTGTTGATATGTCATTTTTCGATGTCATTTGTCAATTTGTCATGTTGGTAGTTTTTGTTTTTAGTAATATTCAATTTGTATTGGTTAGATTTGATCCCGTATTTTATTGCCTGGCAACAACCAATAGAATCTTAAATATAACTATTTACTTATTTTATTTGAAAAATAATGTTCAATTAATTCCAGAAATGACTTGCACTGAATGAATAAAATAAGAAAAGATTATATTCAATTTAGTGAATATTCACTTTCCTGTTCCCGGTTTGATTTTTTAAATTGAAAGTGCCTTTTCATTTCGTAGCATCTCGTAGCCATCTCGTAGCAAACTTGTGCACATCGTTAAAATTTCTCTTTTGCGCACAGTGTTGCAGCATTTTGCATATCCTTCGTAGTATCATCGCCATCGCTGTTAATTTTTGAAGTTTTATTTGTGCGTGAGAATTATTCTCACATTTTAATAAAATGCTGAAATTATACACCACCGACAAAAATTATTTTACAAAGAACAAATCTACTCATTTATAAAAAATTGCTCACGTCCGAAGTCTTCGTGGACGAGGGTTTGAAAATAATATTTTTCCAAAGCAGATGCTTTTATTAAGATTATCTATTAAAATTTATGATTTACTAGGTGTTTATTTAAGAACAACAGTGCAAAAATGATTGCTAATGCTGAAGATGATAAAGATCCCCAGAAGGCAGTTCCTTTGGATCTTGCTCGCAATCCAATTGCCACTATCCGAACTGTAGAGAGCAAGGCTCCGCTTGTCATGACTAGTCAGTCCTTAAGGGGCATGAGGGTGTTAACTACTCAAGGAGTTTCCAGCTCGAATCCCACTTCTCTGGGTGGCCAAACGATTATTACCACAAATCTGGTACAAGCTGTTCTTAAGCCAGGTGAGATAAAACAAAGCTTTTTGTTGCTAAGTGATATTTTCTGCTCATTTGAATGATTACCTTTGTATTCTTTACGAGAAAAATTTAAGCTGAACAAATTTTTGTTGAAGTTTCAACATTGAGTTGATTTTATTGAAAATCGGAATAATAATCGTTATTATGGTTTTTTTGGTGTATGGTTTTACTGTTTTATTTTATACAAATAGATTACTTGTAGCATATGAGGGAAAAGTATTAGAAAAACAGTTTAACTTCTAAAAATAGCATTTGGGCAATCTTGTTTCTTCTCTAAATGTCTATAAATAATTAACCTTTGATACAAATTCCTGTCTGTTACCTTCAGGTTGTTATTGTTACAGATTCAAACAGAGCTCAAAACGCCAGTATAATAACAAGCAGCACTTCCCAACCCCAAGTCAGTGGTAATTTATCCAGACCAACACAAATAACACTTTCAACAGCCCCATTGCTCGCTCAGACCACAGTAGGAACTACATATCATGTGCCAAGAGGACCCGCTGTCGTAGCAAACTTGGCGGCTCCCAGGAGTAATGTTACTACTGTCAGAGCACCAATGGTGGTTACTGCGCAAAGTGGGCAGGTAAGTGTACGCAGTCTTTTTATAATAACAGAGCAGACATGGTTAAATGATTTCCTTACAGCCCCACGCGTTTGTAAGGCCTCCTCGAACACCAAGCCCAGCGCAGGGTACTGCCTGGTTGACCAACTCTTCCAATGGGTCCCAGATTAAAGGAGCTCCGACTGTGCTTAGCTCGCCGGTTAGGGGCGCTACCGTCACTGGAAAACCCCAAATTATAGGTCGGACGCAGGCCCAGACCGTTTCCGCCATTCGTCCAGGGACTATTTTGCAAAGTGCTATTACCATAGGCCAATCAGGACAGGTTAGCCCTTCCAACGTATTAAAAATACAGTCTAACATCTCTTATTTTTTAGATACATTCTTTTAAGCCTGGAGCGACGGGCATACAGGCATTAGGAAACACCGTGACGATAGCTCAAGTGCTGCCATCCCGTACACAGGCTGTGGTGTACAGTACCAACACCAGTGCGCAATTCACGCCCACCGCTAGAATTACAGTTGCTAGTAGTGTTCCTAATCAGAGGCAGGCCCAAGCTAGGCCCATGGTAAGTCAAAGATTTCAAAATTTGGTTAAAGTTTTTTTTTACTCCATCTTTTTTCACTTTCTGTCCGTCCAGTTTTCTTATTGATCAGCAATATATGCTCACATCTACTAATTTTTCAAAAAATTCATGTCCAACAGAATCGTAATAGTGGCAAGTGTGCTCCAAGGTTCTCACTTGGGGCCTCTGTTCTTTAAGGTCTTCCTAAATTATATTTATTGGTATATCTTCTATTGTAAATTTTTATTGTTTACAAACGATTTCAAAGTAGCGTCAATTTGTACTAACACTTCAATGTGAAAGAAATTGTATGGATTTTAATCAATTAAAATGTTATGCCACATCTTTTTTTTTAGGGCAAAAGTTGAAATAGACTTATTTATAATACACGATTAAGATTCTAATTAGTTACCTTTGACTCGTACCTAAGACTTAAGTATTCCTCAATTTTCTATCATACCTGCAAAACCAAAACATTGTATTAAAAAAAAAGGTTACACATGACTTCTTCAATAAATTTCCTGTGCTTTATATCCACATTACGTCACACTTTGAGATTAGAACATGCCCAGAAAAGCTATTTTATGGTTTTAACAAATCTTATTGTGGAGAACAACTACTCTGCCAATTAATTCTTGCGATATCTAGTAAACAGTTAAGGTCTGCAGAACTACCAAATTTATCAGTTTCAAACTTATATTATAGAACTCTTTTCTTTTATTCATGATTTCATAATCATAACACGTTACGATCCAAAATCTAGCAACCTGATTGGTTTCCATCGGATCGTAACGCGTTATGATTCTGAAATCGTGAACAAAAGAAAACAGCTTAGTTCTCATCACTCATCAGTTTGGTTTGGTATGAAGGTTTCAAGGTTTGCCTTCAAAATCACAACCGTAGAATAGCAAATTCCAACAATCAAATAGTGAAGAGAAACTGATCAATTGTAGATCAAAGCTCGCCGTCCTTAAATCGTAAAATGGAAAGATATTGTGAACACACAAACATTAAAGTTTTGTGATTTCAAGACCCAAATCGCTCTAAATTGCATGTTGAAGTTTTTCCAAATATTAAATCATAAAATTTTTCTACTGTAAGCCCAATTTGTGGTAAATCGTCCAATCTGGCCATACTGCCGATGAATGATCCAGCAGTTTTGGTATATATCTACAGACATAGTGACAGTATGGGTGAGATATAAGAAACAAAATGTGTTACATAAATGATCACTGCTGCTCAATATGTCTAGGTCTGCGATACAACCAAATTGGCAGAGAGCAACCTGCTAATGTTTGCTCTCATAATACAAGTTAGCATGTCACTCTCTGCCATATTGGAGTCCTAAGATTGAGTAACATTGACCATTTAAAGTGTAAAAACCTTTGTTATGTCTCACTGAAGAGACTGGAAAGAACAAAAGGAACAAAGACTGCAATTTATCTGTGTAAGAGCTGCCATTTTTTGTGACTGAGTGATTTAAATACACAACTGGGTGACGGTAGTGAGAAATTCTCATGATGCTCAGTAGTATATGTTTTATCTGTCTTTTGCATTCTTATATGGTATTATCAGCTTTAAAATGTCTCGTCCATTGTTCTTCCTGTTTTTCAATGGTCAACAATTTTCCAAATCACTTAAATTTTTCAGCTGTTTTGTAATTTTTAAATGGTTTTTCAGCTACATTCCATTGATTTACAGTATCATTTTATTATCTGTGTGCTCTTTAGTGTTAGCGACCACTCTTCGATTGATTATAAGTAAATACAAAAATATCTGTCACAGGGGCAGGTAACTACGGCTCGCCTCACCGTTCCGGTAAACGTCTCCCAATCAGGAGCCCGCCTCGTTGCTCCTCAAGCAGCGGTACTCACTTCCGGTACCAGAATATCCACCGTATCTTCTCAACAGCAACCGGCTGTCCTCGGATCGACCGGCGCTAGGATCGTTTCCACTCAACCCAACGCGACTATCGGTAGGTTGTCTGTTGCGAGTCCAGCTTCGGTTTCCAGTACAAACCTATTGGGACAAACCAGGATATCGACTTTGAACCTGCATTCTCTGGTTGCCGTGGCAAATACTTCGCAGGCCCGGAATATCCAGACGCAGGGACCTAAGGTCATCGCACAACCTCCGCAAGGTAGGTGCTCTTTGTAGCTCTGTCGTATAGAAGCGGTGAGATGTATTGGTATTGTTTTAGGTACCATACATTTGACTCCGAATTCTGCTATTAAAACTACTTCCAGTGTCGTTTCAACTACTACCAGAACAAGTAAGAAGTAATATTTTTTTATTATAAATAATTTAATGTCGGAAAACTTTATATGTTGCTACTTCTATTTAAAAGTCAAGCTAGATATCAGGAAATATGTCAAAAACACATTCCAGCTAGTAATAATTTGTCTTTTCTGTGGGAAATTTAGAATTAAAACAGCCTAAATTCGTTAAAGGACCATTAATTACCCATTCCAAGGGCCAATTTTTCAATGTAATCTTAAAAATAAAAAACTATCAGTGAGTTTACCGGTAATCTAGTTTAAAGTATTGTGAAAGATAACCATCTATTAATATACTCGTTAATATAACAAATATTTTACACGAGTCATATGAACTTAACGATAGCCTTGACCTTATGTACATTTTGAACGTGTTCATAAAACTGTGTACTGAGTCGGGGAAATTCTGCCCACAGTTAGCGTACCGGCTGCCATAGTGACCCAGCAGAGGCAGGCAACAGTGGTGCCTCCCCAAGCCATATCGATTGCCAAAGTTTTCCCTCAGTCCGAAAGCCAAGTGACCACTGGGGCCGCCGCCAACGTTTATATACACACGCCCGTTCAATCTGCACCTAGAAGATCGTCACCAAGTAGGTTTTTTTTTTGTTATATTTTTATTGATGCCTACTGATGACACAGAGCATTGTTTTGTTTCTACTTCCTACTCAGTAGGTACAAAGCTATACTATGTTGCAGTAGGCATTGACAATTGAGACGTGACTTGCATTATAGGTTATGTCTCACCCACATTCATAATGATTCGGTGGGTTTCCTTTGTAAGAGAAAATTGGGGTAGAAATTCAGAAGTGGGATAAAATATTAGTTTTTTATAAGATCAGTTATGTTTTAGGAATATCAAAAATTGACATTTTCATTGCAGTTTAATTACAAATATTTGTATTGCTGTTCTATACTGTATAATTTATCATTTGTGCATTTGTAATTCGACTTAGATGTTCATAGCAATACCGTACAAAAATAAAGTTTTGGGTCAAAGAATGAGACAGTTTTTTTTGTATTTTTTTCTGTAGAATTGAATGGTGTAATCAGTTTTTGAATGTTTTTTAATTTAAATTTTCAACAATTACTGAAAAATTCATTGTTGCAAGTCATTTTTTGCATTTTTGAGCATGTTTTTGAACTATGATTACAGATTTTTTTATTTCACCAAAACGTATATATCACAACGAAAAAATGATCACCGGCAGAACTCTGTACAATGATTTTTCTAAGTAGAATTTTTCTTCGAAAAAAAAGTGTTTCAGACCAGTGAATATCAAAAACATCTTGATTTTTTTTATCTAAATTGTAGTTATTTAAGACACAGAAAGGTGTACTTTCACCAAGTTTTATCAAAATTAAACTATTTTTGCTGAAACGAGAAATAAAAAACGAAAAATCAAAAACATACCTGTTTTTCGCATTTTTCTCGGAAATTATGAGGTTATTTTAAAAAGTTACGTCTACAAAAGTTGTAGATTTTTGCATGATCTACAACTTTTGTACGGAATACTTTTTTGTTTAACAGTAATTTTCGCCAGAAATCCCAATGATACAATTTTTTACAACTTTTCGACCCCCCAAATCAACCCTCACGCACCTGTTCACGCGTTTATTTATTTTTTTCGTTTATTACCCTTTACCATTTTCACTTATAAAAGTCCAGGTAACAATTTTCTTTTTTTTCCCTCTAAATGAGATTTCGATCGGTCTAGAGTCCTTGACATCAATTTTAATAAACAACATTTCATTTGTTTTTTATTTACGATGTGATGGTGTGTAAATCTGGACACCCTGTATATTTGAAAAATTTGTTTATGCAAATAAAGATAAGAGAAAATTGTTCCTGTGATTCACCCATGTATTTTTAAACTGATAAAACCTTCCTGATTCATATTTTGTCTAACTTTTAGGATAAGATAACCATATATTTTATTTGTTTGATTTGATTGATTTACTAGTGAATGAAATGTATTTTAATTCTGCTGTTTCATTGTGTGAAATTCATTCATTTTCATGTTGCATTTTTGCTTAAATTATAAAGACAGCTGTGATTTAAACAACCGAATTATCAAAATAAACAAATTTGACATTCCATCAAAGTCACTTGGAGAGCACCATCTGAAGTGACCCGTTTTTGTGTTGAATTCCCAGGTCCCATCACAACTACCGTGAGCCAGACCAGCAGTACGGCTACAACTACCACTGTCGCCACTTATTCTCTTGCTAGCGGTACATACTTCTACGACACCTCCGCGGGAAATTATTCCGTCAACAGACCATTTAGTCAGCAGCAGCAGGCACCCTTTACCGCCCTGGGCCAGGCCCAGCAGCAGATCAGGCCCGCTGCCAATGCGGTGCACGGTAAGTTAAAAAAATTGGGGATTTGTCGCACTTTCGGGCAATTGTTAGTAGACGTTTGATTTTTTTCACTTTGCTTTAAACTTTCAACGTTTATAATTATTTTTAAGGCGGATATGTTTGTCCAGATGTGAACTGTTTGTATTGAATGTAATTGAATTGGAGTATAGATAAATTATTCTTCTTGAAAGGCATCGTAAACCAGCAAATGAGATTCAATCCCGTCATGGTGGTGGAACCGAACCGTTCTCAGCAATTCACCCACCACGCGGCCGAGGCCGCGCAGGAGCAGCAGCCACAGACGCAACCGAAAGTGACCTCCTCTCCTAGGCCGAGCATTCTGAGGAAGAGGGATCATGATGGTTCTCCCCTCAAAGCGGCCAAGAGCCTAGCTCCCGCGCTGAATGCCACGCCCGTGCAATCGCAAGCACCCGTGTCTCCGCCTTCTAGGCCAGATTCGAACGGGCACAGTTCCGGTAGGTGAATTTGACGAAGAAATCGTTTTTATATTTTAGATTTAATTTATTGTTCCAATCTAGGTGGCAGTACTACGATATCGGCAACTTCCAGTCCCGGACTGGCCGAGGTTAACGACGACAGCAATCCTCATGCCCCGATGAACAATAAAGAGGAGGAGGAGGTGAAACCTCCCGTCGAGATGAGCCCCAGGAAAAAGCCCAGAAAGCAGCAACTGTAAGTTTCATCGATACTATTTTACACGTATTGAAAATGTTTTAATAAAATAAATAAATTTGTAGAACCGGCAACGATTTGGACGAGCACAACGACGACATGCAGTTCATATCCGAGAATACGGTGAAGAAGGAGGAGGACTCGGAGGGGAACCACTCGGACGAGCCAAGAGACGGCGCCCCGGAAGCCGGTCAGATCACCACCGTCAGGAAGCCGGCGTCCGCCAGCCTCCTGAACAGCTACCGGCACAACTGGAAGGCCAACCACAACCACTACCTGCGTCACTCGGACGTCCGGCCCAAGGACGAGCGGCGGCCCACCATCATGGATCTCGCCAATCAGCATAAGGTGCAGGAGAAGGTGAACGGCTGGAAGATTTTCCATCTATCGACGCAGATGGAGGACTTGGTGAGTTTGAGGGTGTAGGATGTTTCGCGGTTTACGACGACGGATTTTCTTTCTAGGCCGAGCAAGAGGAAAGGGTGTATAATCAGTTGACGGAACTGCTGAAGTGCACCGAGTCGGAGGAGAGGTGTAAGCAGTTCGATAAGGAGGTAAATAGCATCAACGAGCTTATCAAGGTCAGTAAAATACAGTTTACGTCTAAATTAACACACCACTGGAAATGGTCGATTTCATTGTTAATTTTTGTTTATATTGATTTTTTTTTATTTTATAAGAGAAATTTTAACAAAATTATAAATAATTATTTTCAAAATTTACATCTTTTTTTTGTCAGAATGTAGAACTCGTAAAAGTATTTTTTTTCATATCAATATTGTATTCTAGACTTAAAAATTGTTATAAAAATTAACGCTAGCTAAAATAAATTTTTGTGTTTTATTAATTATTAAAAATTGTTTTTTTGTGGACATGCAGTAGTGATTTTAATTTTTTTTTTCTCCAATAAGAAAGCAAGATACGAAAAAAATTGAAGTGACAGAAAAGTTGTATTTTTAGTTGCTTAATGCGAAAAAATTATAAAAGTTTTAAAAAAGTCAGTGGCACACATTTTTTTGTCAAAAATATTGGTTAAGCTACCCCAGGACGCCACTGGGTTTAATAATTTTAATCTTGGGCTAAATTAGCCTCTTTCTACCATAAATAACACTGCCAAATTTCAACAAAATCGGCTAAAGGATTCTTAAGATTTTTACGAAAAAACTATTTTTTAAAAAAAGTTTTAACACCCTTTATCTTGAAAAAGAAGCATTACCGGACCTATGTTTACATAAGCTTTTCGTCTTAGAATCACTCTAAGAATCACCGCTTGAAGTTTGTCCACTTAGAAAAGCCCCTGTATAGGGTGTAACTAAAATTCCAAACTTTAGTAGCAAATTTTTTTTGTAAAATCACAAATAAACAAAAAAGTTCCCATAAGCTTGTGTCTAGAAACGCTTCACTTTCAAGATACCGATGTGAGGAAAAAAAATAAATTGTAAGAAAAATACCAGAAATTTTGATATTGTGGTAAACAACTACTCTGCTGGCTACATGCCACGTCTAGTGTTGAATTACACATCCAATATCTCATAAACAACACTATCATGTATGGGAAATATAACCTATGAAATATGGCATATTTTAAATGTTGATGCCTACTGGTACTTTGTACCTACTGGCAGAGTGATCTACTAACCTGTAGGTACTAGGAAAACACGACTGTAATTCAATTCTGCCTGCAGGGTATTTGTTGCCCACAATATCATTAATTAAAAAGTTTATTTTGCTTTAACGATCGATGATAATTAACTAATTTATTTTCCTTTAACAGTTGATGATAATTAACTAACTTTATTTCAAAGTCGACCTCAATGCGATTATGGAATATGCCCTAACGGCCAAATTTATTACAACAGTATGTTACTATGGTAATCCTAGCCTACCGAGTTAATGATTACATTGTTATTCCAGCGTACGTATAACCAAATTTTCTGTGAAAGGTTCTCTGAGAACTGATTTACAAAAGCAATGAATTCTGCAGATACGTTTTTAACTTACGGGGCATGTTGGCAAACTGCAGCCAAGGCATCTCGTGTATGAACAGAAAGGTTTTTGGTAAGAATTCATCTGCCGCAGCAAATTTTCATTAAGTTAGTTGAAAGGTATCGAGATACAGGTTGTTTAAATGAACAACGAGGGCATGCAGAAGGCCTGTACCTCTTGAATTGGCTAAAATTGAGAAAAATTTACTAGGTGACCCTTATGATTTTTTTGTTTGTGGGTCATTTCAAAAACTTCATTCATTGCGATGAATTTGTACAATGTGCATTTTGACTGTGATTCTCAGTTAATAACAGAATCAAAAAACATATTGTTTAGAAAAGATTCCACAGTTTGAACGCTACAGAATGTTGCAAATTTTGGGAAAAATATTTTGTTCTCTCTACACTGTTATACTCTGAAAACTAAAGTTTTAGTAAAAACTCTGTCTTAAGATCGCGATTGAAAGTGACGGCTGTCTCTGAAAAAAATTTACTCTGAACTACATTTACAAATTTTTTCGAGTCGTTTCTGTTGAAAATGCCAAAGTTATAGGCTGTTGTCCACCAAAGGTCATTGTGCAAGTTGGTATAAGGGAAATGTGGAGATTGCGATTTTGATCTGAAAAAAAAATTGTTGTTTTCCTGCATTATTAACATGTTTTCTAAGAATGTGAACCTCATTGTGGGGTACCGCCTAGCCGGGTGTCTTAGCCGGTGGATTTCGATGTACTGAGTTAAGCATCACGGACGCAAGCTGGAACTTGGATGGTTAACCCAAGGTAGGCTCGGGGACGTGGCTGTGGCAGCCTACCAGAGGCCTGGGTCACTCAACACCTTCCGCCTGCGTGACCTTTTAGATTCATGAAATCGAAACGAATAGGACCTTCATTTTGAAATTTTGGCAGCGTATTCTTGAATAGTTATACTAAATAATCCGATTTTTTTAACTTCCTGCCGTGATTTCTCCCCTTAATTTCGATGCGAAATGGTACTTATTTATTTTATTTTAGGGTAACCTGCAGAGAATCAAAATCATCAACGATGGCATGATAGACGCGAAGGCTCAAGTGATGAAGATGTTCGATCACAAAGTACACGTGATGGACATCATAAACCGATGTGCCAGTAAACGTAATTTTAAGAAGCGTGAAAAGTCTTGAATCAATTTTACGGTGTANAACGCTACAGAATGTTGCAAATTTTGGGGAAAATATTTTGTTCTCTCTACACTGTTATACTCTGAAAACTAAAATTTCATTAAAAACTCTGTTAGCATCACAATTGAAAGTGACGGCCGTCTCTGAAAAAAGTTAATTTTGAAATTACTTTTAACGATGCATTAAGGGGGGAAACCACATTGGGAGCCTGATTTTCAAGCATTTCTCATGAATTTTCTTGAGTGGGACAAATTGATTAGGATTTGATCAAATTTTGACATCATATTATAAATATTTTGATCTACATTAACAAATTTTTTCAAGTCGTTTCTGTTGAAAATGCCAAAGTTATAGGTTGTTGTCCACCAAAAGTTATGCTTGTACACGGGAAATGTGGAGATTGCAATTTTTGATCTGAAAGCAAAATGGTTATTTTCCTGCATTATTAACATGTTTTTTATGAATATGAACCTCATTGCGGGTAAAAATTGTGAAAATTGAAGTTTTGATACGTGTTTGAAAAAAGATGTATTGATTTTCCCATTTTTCTTTTCATATTTTAAATAAAAAATACTCTTAAAATTATATCATTCTAATTGTTGGTTCATGTTCTTTGAATTCCATAAAGAAACACACTTTCAATTTTCATAACGATCGGTTCATAACTTTTTGAGCTAGTGTTCCCAAGAATAAAAAAAATGTCATTTCTAGAATAACGCGTTTGACGATTTCCGAAAAGTAGAAATTTAGGAAAGTTGTCAATAATATAGAGTGCTTTCCGATAACTCAGCGAATAAGTGACTAGAGTACCTGAACAAGCGGTATGCCCTACCTGCTGTGCACCCGAGCGCTGACCCGATGGGCGTTCGGTTTTAGGTTCAAAAAATCAAAACGAATAGGAATTTCTTTTTGAAATTTTTGCAGCGTATTCTTGATTTCGAAACGAATCCGATTTTTTTAACTTCCTAATGTGGTTGCTCCCCTTAATTTTGATGCGGAATGGAATTTATTTTATAGGTATTTATTTTTTTTTTAGGGTAACTTGCAGAGAATCAAAATCATCAACGATGGCATGATAGACGCTAAGGCTCAAGTGATGAAGATGTTCGATCACAAAGTACACGTGATGGACATCATAAACCGATGTGCCAGTAAACGTAATTTTAAGAAGCGTGAAAAGTCTTGAATCAATTTTACGGTGTAATAATTAGCGTAGGTCCCACATAATTTTTATATACTTGACATTGTATGTTTTTATAATATTTTGTAAATCATTTTCACAGAATTTATTTATCAAATATATTGTAAATCCTAATTATTTACTGAAGAATCTGTTGAAAATAGTTAAATAAATATTTTTCACAAAATGTTCTCCGCATTATTCGGTTGGTGGGTGATCCGCTATTCTTTGACGTAACATGAAAAATTGTACAAAATTTTTTAATTTTTCTTTCCCTCCATCGCAAAAACAATTGAACAATGTGTTACTACAGGGGTATAGGCCCACATTTTTTTTTAATGGAACCATGTTTTTCTACAATTACGATGATAATAAACTAGTTCAATTAAATGGGACTTTAAATTTAAGTTTTGGTCAACTTTCCTGAATTTTTTAATATAACTTAGTTTGATGTATATAATAACAATAAGTGACAGTAATTTTTTTTTCAATGCATAGCCAGAGGTGAAAAAAGATAAAATAAATTTCAAGATGTCAAAAGGGGTAAGAGCTAGAACAAAAAGTTGTAAAGCATAAAATTCTACAAATGGTCTATCAACTTTTTCTTGTACTATTAAAACTAACAGAGTTAGAGACTAGAAATTATGGTACAATTTCAAAAAATTTTTTAAATTATGAATGAATTTTTATAACTTTTTTTCAGTTTACTCTAAAAAATGTATCTTTTCAGAGAAATAGATATTTTTTTAATTTTTAATAAAAAATATCAATTTTTTTTAATAGTTTAATTGTTGAGTAAGAAATAGTATTCTCACTCAACGGTTTAATGTTATACAGAGTGTCCCGAAATTAATGCAACAATATTTGGTCATAGATTCTTGAGACAAATTTAAGGGACCCGTATTTATTCTTTTTGGCAAGTGACCCCTTCTTTCGGAGTTACAGCCCCCTGAAATGTGCCCCTAAGAAGTCTTTTTTATATCTCAAAACCATGTTGTACGAGAATCACTAAATTTGGTACACAGGGGTTTTATGATATATGGAGTCTTACAATGCTACGCTTTTTGGCGGGAAACCCCCTTAAGACACTTCTTCGTGGGCCCCCGTGTCTTTGGAACCAGAAAAATTTGGTCGCAAATTTGATTTTTTTAACATTATTGGTTAGCTAGAAACCCATTGAATTTAGAAACTTTTTTGTTTCTTGGTATTTGTTTCCTCAAACAATGTTTTTGAGGAAAATGGCGAATCACGATGTGCATTTGATCACATTTTGACATTTTTCTGGAAAACATTGCTTCTTACGAAAAAAGTATAAAGACAAAAAGATTCTAAATTTAATGACTTTCTAGTGGACTGATAATTTTTAAGAAATTTAAATATACGAGCAAATTTTTTTGACTCCAAAGGCAAGGGGGCCCAAGAAAAATTGTCTTAAGGGGGTTCCCCGTCAAAAAACGTAGCACCATCAGAGTCCACATGTCATGAACTCCTGTGTACCAAATTTAGTGATTCTCGTACAACAGAGGGTTCTGAGATATAAAGAAGATTATTCTTAGAGGCGGACTTCAGGGGGCTGTAACTCCGAAAGAGGGGGTCACTAGGCAAAAAGAAAAAATACGGGTCCCTTAAATTTGTCTTAAGAATTTATGACCAAATTTTGTTGCATGAATTTCGGGACACCCTGTATACACAATATTTATTGATAAAGGAGGCGGCACGATCTATACATTAACACACGGATTCATCAACCAGGCGTAACGTTAGTCTGACTAGCGGAAGTTGCGCAAAAATTTTGAGCCCGTGTTGCGCGAATTTAAATAAAAAGCATAATCCCATTCACAAAAAGTGCGCGAAGAAGGCGCAACTATTAATTATAATGCCACGTCTATTGTCTTGTGGTTAAACTATTATGAATCACTGGAAATACTTATAATAATATATTGCAATTAAAAAAATAAAATGCAATTAACTTAATAAACTACACCTTAAGTTGCACGATTTTTATGCATGTCATGTAGAAGGTCTAAATTTTGACGTAACTATTAGCGCAAGTAAAAGGCGCAAGGGAAACGCATTTTTTGTGAATACGTTTATAAAAGTTCATTTAATTCACTAGTGAATTGAAGCTGTTACAGTAGGCTGCTAGCTAATGAATTCTGCAGCAGTTTAGTGCAGCTTCTCAGCGACAGATGGGGCGGCATGAAAATTTGGAACTATTTAATGCAGCTTGATTGGTCAATCGACACAAGTGA
Organism: Anoplophora glabripennis; assembly: GCF_000390285.2. Lineage (NCBI taxonomy): Eukaryota > Metazoa > Arthropoda > Insecta > Coleoptera > Cerambycidae > Anoplophora > Anoplophora glabripennis. Next base: position 233,792 of record NW_019416443.1, read on the forward strand.
GCGTTTCACTTCATGGATTGAAAAATTAATTGAACTGACGTATTTCTATTTTACCACGGCTGTAGACTTTTTGCTCGACTGAATATTTTGGGAATGGTGAATATCTATCTGATGACTAGTAGTTACTATTTCTATCTCTTTAGATCTTAGTTGTCATATGGTAGTTTAAATCTCTTCATTACCTCGTACTACCATTGTATAAGTAAATATATACAATGGTACTACACACTACAACATACGATTTCACTTGCGAAAAAAAGCCTATCTATTATATTTGTTGGTTATTTGGACTCTTCAATATAATGCGTAATTTAACGTACCTATTTCGTATTTGGGGTTAGGAAATCAGACAGAAACTACTTAAATGATATTTAGCGTAAGTATTCCGTATATTTTTTGGCCTTTGGAATCGAACAGAAACTACTAAACGATATTTAGCGAATTTCATTATGGGGTTAAGAAATCAGATAGAAACTATTAAATGGTATATAACAAATTTTGTATTTAAAGTTAGAAAATCGGACAGGAATTACTAAGCGCATTTGAGGTTAGAAAATCGGGCAGAAACTACATAACGATATTTAATGCATTTCATATTTGAGGTTGGGAAATCAGACAGAAACTACTAAACGATATTATTTAGAATGGGGTTAAGAAATTTTTATTATGTAATAAGAAATGTGCTATTCCTTACTTGAAGTTAGGAAATTAGATAGAAACTACTAATTGAAAACAATATCACTATGAAGATATTCCCATTCAATTGTATTTTCCAAAAAAACTGGAAATCTCATTTTAAAAATCAGCCATAAATCTGTTACCGTTACTGTATATCTACTCTTTTATTTCGTATTCAGACAAGCAAAAGTTATAGAGTTTTCCTGAAATTATATATAAACATATTTCGTATTTGATGCAAATTTAATGGAGACCATTGCAAAATTTTTAAAATAATCATAATTTCTGAAATACATATTTACACTGGATATTTTTAAAAAACCATTTAAAATTTAATGTACACCATGAAAGAGTGACCGCAAAAATCGCCCGTTTTTTCACAATTCGCAGAGGACTAAAGAAAATAGATAAAAATATGTTTTTGGTCTCAAATTACTCGTTGCAAAAAATTAAGATGAGCATAACATTTAGTTTTTTGAAAATTTTCAAAAATCATCTCTATTTAGGGGTTAAAAAGACGCCCAAAACGAAGAATTGAATTTTACCAATAAATATAAAAACTATTAGCATGTGAATTTTTCTATCGAATGATTCTTGATACAAAGAAAGGTTTATTCTCATGACTGAAAAAGCATGTTGAATTAGAAAATCTACTCTTAAGCGCGCTCAGAGGGTGGAATCATCCCCAAAAATAGGGAATGTCAGAAATAATTGTAAAAATTCCAAAAAAAAATATATGAAGATAATTCACATGCTAATATTTTTTATATCAATTGGTAATATTCAAATTCTTCATTTTTGGCATATTTCAACCCCTAAGGGTGATTTTTTTAAATTTTCAAAATACTAAACGCTATGCTCATTTCAGTTTTTTACGACATGTAATTTGCAATCAAAAACATATTTTTATGTAATTTTTAAAATTATCTGCGAATTGTGAGAAAACGGGCGAAAATCACAGGTTTTTTGCGGTCACTCTTTGTTTCTGAGAATTAATAATTTTTTTTGTGTAATGTTGTATATAAAAAAATAAAGTAAAACATTTATAAATTTCATGATCTACCCAATGTCCTAACATTTCGCTACCAGATTTTTGGGTTCAAAATGACGTTTTAACAAAATTTTCTTCTATTCAAAGTACTTCATTTAGCCCTTAGAAGGCTTCAGAAATTGACGAACAATTTTAGTTTTTTTCAAATAACAAATAATTTAACCGAATTAAATTAATTTAGAGGTGACCTTACAATTTCAATTTTTATTTAATTTTATTATAATAAAGGTAAGGGCTTTTGTCATTTTTTTCTCACTCTTCTTTCGTATAAGCCGTTATTTTATTAGCCATAAAAAATTATGACTAAATCTTATCGTATTTATTAGTTATTTTATTTACATTAACATCAGATTACAATAAGTACACCTTGGTATTTGTGAAGAAACGGGGGTGCAAATTAGAGATGTTACAAAATTTTATAATAATGTGATAAAATAAATAAAATGCGATAGATACTGTGGATAGGAACAAAAGTACAGCGACTTTGTGATCTTTTTTCTGCACGAGATCTAACAACTAAGGAACAAAAATAAACAAACTGATAAAGAGATTAGTTACAAAAAAAATCCTACTGTTACAAACTAAAAATTCAATGTTTAACATTTACACCAATTCGTGGCAAGAACATAAAAAACGTTCATGGACGACACGTTTTAATTATTTCTGCACTATATCTAAATCTATTAAAAAAAGGAGCGGCTTTAAAAAAAATGTCAGCCTGGACGAAATGACAGAATAAATTATCATGATCTACGATTTTTGCCAAAAACATTTTTCTCTAAATAGAAAAGAAGTTAGATCACCGACTTCAAATTATCCCTTGAATACCCACACCATGAGCTTAAAAAGCAGCCAAAACTTAACAGTATCGTCACTTTTGTATTAAGCAATCCATTTTTTCAGCGTTTCAACTGAAATGCAAGACGCTGAAAGAACCGTTATCAAAAAAAATAAGTTACTAAGCACGACTCGTAACTTACAATTCTACAATCCAAGACATCCGTTGCACCATTAAACGCCCTCCTGTACTTCTACCGTTCAAAAGATCACGATTTATTATTAAAAAATAATGCATTAGAACAGAATATTCACGAAATAGCTGAGACGCACATAGTAATCTTAAAGTCGACATAGTTATATACACGTTTCCACTCACGAAAATCTGCCCCGTCCGCCAAGTTGACCCCTGTTTCCAGGACCGCCCCTACCGGGGTTCCTCGGACCTCCGCTGCGACCTCTCGGGTTACCTCTGGCGCCTCTCTGACCGCCACGCTGCCCCCTCGGTTGACCGCCTCTCCTGATGCCCCCCCTGCTCCTGAAGTCGTTCTGCGGACTGTTCCAGTTGCCGTCGTTCTGATTTCCGCTACTCTGGTTGAAGTTACCCGGCGGTCCCCTGAAGTTCTGATTAAATCCGTGAGTGTTGCGACCGCCCCTGAAGTTGTTGAAGTTGCCGTTGCGTTGCCAGTTCCTATCGTTGGGGCCCTCGTCGTAGTATTCCTCGTCGTATTCGTCGTTATCGTACTGGCTGTTCCTGAAATCCTCGTCGCCGTGGTTGTTGAAGCGGAAGTCCTCGTCCATGTGTTGGTTCCGCATGTCGAAGTCCCGGTGGTTCTGGTTGCGGAAGTCCAGGTCGTTATTGTGCATTTTCCTGAAGTCCACGTCGCCCATGCCCCGCATGTCGTTGTCTCTTCCTATGTTACTGAACGGCCTCATGTCTTGATCTTTAGACCTCATGTCGGAGTCCAGGTGAGAGTTGCTTCCTAGGTTGGACGTGTTTGATGGAATGTTAGAGTCTTTGCTGTCGTCGTAATCGTCGTTCAGGTAGTCTTCGTCGTCTTTTATAGGCATGACGTCGTGTAGTTCTTCGATTTCCCCCGAGTCGATGTATTTTTGGAGAGCGTCCGGTCCGTCGGCTATGGCTTGTTCCAGTTTAGACCCGGCTGAGAAAAATTCAACAGTTATTCAAAAACTATTAAAAGATTTTTTTCAGAAGTTGATTATTTGGAAGCTACGACAAATAACGGGGAATACTTACGTTCTACTGGAATTAATTTTCCATAAATAATAATGGCGTTGGGAGCAATCTTTTGCAATGGAACCACCCCGGGTGTATTCTCGACGATCTGGCTGATAACTTCGTTGATAGTACCAGCAGTATCATCTGCAAATATTAATGATTCGTTTACAATGAATAATGACAAACCGTTAAGTCTATGATCGAGATAACGTGCTCACTGATTGGTTGAATAGAATCTCGTGAATAATTACGCCAATCACAGCCAGTGAAAGAGAATGTCGTTTTAATGTAATCTTGCTCTTATTGTTTTAATTTTACCGAAATTCAATTGCCAACGCGAAGGAAATAAAATTACTAGTCCAAACAAAATTATTGGTCCCATGGCTTGTAATCATTTATAAAAACTCTGTATTAATTAATTGTACATTTACTACCACTAATAATCAATGGTATTCATCAAATCTAGGCCTATGGTGGTTTTTTATTTCTAAATCTGCAATAAAATACATTTTAAGTAACCATTTATGTCCAGATGCGATCACACCTTGAGGGAAACAAGGTAGACGGAAATAGAAGACGTACCGCAAGTCATCGCTGCTGCATCCCGAAATGCGCCTAGTAGAAAAACTTACAATAAAATCGTGCATACCTCCAGTCTCGTTCCACTGCGCCTGGAAGTTCCGCGGTATAGGCTTGCTGAAAGGTACCTTCTTCGGTTTAGGTTTCTCCTCGTTCACAACGCTACCGTCCAAATCCAAACCGGGAATAGCTTGGTTCTCGTCGGTGATTATCGAGGTTATCTCGACTTTATCCTCGGGACCCATGCCAGGAATTATTGAGGAGGGTTCGTCTGTAACACAATTATAACAAGATAAAAAATCGGCGTCGCGAAAGCAATGTGATAATATACGTACCGCCCATCTCCATGTCTTCCAATCCAGCAATACCGGCAGGCAGTGTGTTCAAGTTGTATTTGTCCCTCATTTGGTCGCCTGGCCTGTTCCTGGTCCAGAACTTGCTCGTATGATCGTTGGATCCCGAACACAAAATGTGGCCGAGCGGATGCCAGGCTAACGTCCACACTATGCTGTCATGGGCTTGCTCAATAGCTCCTACTTCCTTGTCGGCGCTAGGAAAAAAAATAATAATTACAAGGAATTTCATATTGGCTCCATTTTCCCTTACCCGACATGCCAGAACATAATTGCCCCGTCGGAGCCACCGCTGCAGAAGAGACCCTCGTGAACGGGATGCCACGCCACGCTGGAAGCCTCCTTTTTGTGTCCCCTGAAGGTCTGCACTTCCTGACTGAGGTTCCTCAAGTCGAACAATTTCAGCAAGTGATCCCTAGACGCCGTGATAAGCCAATTGCCGTTTTCGTTCCATTTTAGGTCCATTACCGTTGACTTATGGGCATGTCTTAGGAAAAAAAGTAATGAGAATACCTAAAAAAGTATTTTGTGAATAGAAACGCTTACAATGTGGCTAGCGACTGGCCCGTTTTCGGGTCCCACAGTTTTATGGGCTGTTGGTTATCTTTGCTGCCGGAAATTATAAGGCCTTTTTGGGGATGCCAATGTACGCACTTTACGTCAGCTCCATGTCCTAACAATTGAAAAACACTTAGCAATAAAATATGGAATGTGTATTGTTAATTACACATACAGCGTAATGAAAACATTTTTAAAACGGATGCAAATATACCTAAAATATATTTTTTTTCATTTGAATTTTATACTAACATTTAATTTTTCAAATCATAATGCTGTAACTTTAAGATAAATTAAAATTTTATAAGTAAAAATATTTTGCTAATAAACGTGAAACTCCTGAGATCTCAATATCTGAAATTACATTTTTTTATGCCGAAATACTTGTTTGAAATTTTTTTAATTATGAAAATTCCAGAAATAATCTGAAAAACTGGTATAAATTTCATGCTTTTCAGTAACAAAATTTGTACACTAATTTTCTTTAACTGTCATAAAATAAAGTGTGTGCAAATGAAATCAATTTTTCCATGAAAAACATAAAACTTTATTATTATTTTTTGACACCCTGTATATATTACAAAAGTCAAGCTAATTTAGATAAATTTTAAAAAATTATTCCTTAAAGAATCTCATCAAATGAAATTAAAAATTTGTCACAAAACCATTTTTTTAAATTTATTTGAATTAGTTTAATTTCTTTACAATAGTAAAAATATATGGGAGCTAATAAAAGAACAAATAATTTACAAAAAGACCCTGTATATTCGTTCATAAAGTTCCGATATAAAAATAAAAAATACATATGAAAAATTGTGTATTGCCGTTTTCTAAAATGGGGAAAGTATAATTTATTATAAAAAAAAGTCAAATTAAATATCTTAATTTTATATTTTACAAATTTTCATGGATTTAATTTTGAATCTTGCCTTTGAAAGTTATGATTAAAAAAACCATTGCCGTTATACAAAAAAAAATAAATAAGTACAATTCACATTGACAATAGCATGGATGTTGGATATTAGAAGCGTTTTGTTAAAAATCACCAGTTTAAAAAATGTTTTGAGCAATATCAGCCAGAAAAAAGATGGGTAATGAACCGTCAGAACGAATTCTATGAAAATTGCGAAATGGGGAAGCGGTGTATGTGTGGTGTTCCATCAATAAAAAAAAAATCAGTTTCCACTGACTTACCTCTAAGTATTTTTTCTTCCTGATAACGGAAAAAGTCCCAAATACGCAGAGTACCATCGTCCGAACACGTTACAAACTTGGTATCCGACGGGCTGAAGCTAAACAACACATTCACATCATCTCAAAGCATACAACAAGGATAGAGTCCGTCAACTCAAAAAACCGAATAGAAAACTCTCGACCGAAGTTACCCTCACACTTTTGGTTAACATTTATCGGTTCAGTGAAACGGAAAAGGCCTTTCGGGCCCAACCTGAACATCTCGCACAGAGTTAGCCAAAAACAAGCAAAGGGACTTTGGCGTCAAGCTTTTTATTTCCGTTTTTAATTCAAACGAACTATGCAAAGCCAAATAACTACTGTTTTCTTCGGCGATACCATTAGTGCAAAAAATGTATTTGAAACAATGTAACCATGATCTGATCAGGGATTAGGTAGAAAAAAGTTTGAACAATTTTTATTTAAAAAAATAAAATAAATACAAGGCATTAAAATAAGAACACTTTATTTGTACAATCGTCACTCGAAGTATTTCCTCCTCTTGAATTAATGCAGATGAAATAAAACAAGTTTGCTTTTAATATTTTTTTTATTTAGTCGTAACTCCCGTAAGACCGAATGAAAGGTTGAAAATAAAAACGCAATTCCAAACGTCCTTCAAAACTGGGTCGCTGACGCGCAGTTTAGAAACACACTTGGAAGTGTCTCTGGAATTTATTGTAAAATGAATTTATTAACGTAAAAAATTACAGCACGGTATAATATCACAGCAATTTTAAAATCTATCACAAAATATTCCCTTATTATATTCAATATTCAAAGACTGGCGTCTCATTTTTATTTTATTCACAGATTACCAAAGATTGCACTAATGTAAGGAATGGGAGGGAAATTTTTATTGAAACATTCTGTATAAATGTATATACAAATCTGAGAATTACGGAGAGAAGTTGTAGATACCTTATACCACGTAGGGCTTCTTTGTGCGCCTGGAACATCTTCACGTTGTTCATGTTCGACTGCCAATACTTCACGTATCCTGCGTGGTCCCCCGTCACCATCCAGCTATCGTTGTGGCTCCACACCATCGTTCTCACTGGACTATCGTGGGCCTGAAACCAAATTTCACATAATCACAAACCGTTTCAAACCCACAACTCGAGAGATTTCTAACTCCCCCCGTTGCCTACTCACCTGTAAAATTGTCTCAAAATTAAATGTCAGCCCATTCCATAATGTAAATTCTCCCGAGCTCGCCCCCGTGACTAGTCTCCTTCCCTCGGGAGTCCAAGCCATGCAAAATATGGGGCATCTCATTTTATTTGTAGCCGTTTTTACAAAACGGGTGGTAACGCAGTTAATAGGATTGTCGGGGTAACTGGGAGGAGGCATCATATCTGGATAGTACATTGCGTCTGGCTGAAGCGCCCTTCTGTCTCTATAATCACGTTGCCACACTCTATTCTGTAAAAAATTTTAACCATATGCCTATACGTCACGATTTCCTTAACACCCCATATAGAGACAATACAAGGTGATAAAAGCAAGTCATATCATATCACATATTACAAAAAAATATATAAAGTACCTATTTACCTCTAATTCCTTTATTATAGCCGAATTATAATCTACCGTTTTCCTCATTACCGACTTTCTGAGACGTTTGCCGTCAAAATCTTCTAACGTCATATTCCCTAAAGGTCCAGGCAGCGGTTTGTGTAAGTTCATGAAAGGTCGGAATTGCGGCCTATTATTAAAACCACCTGAAGGAAAAAAATATATCAAGCACAAACTTTCGGCTTGAAATCTTCAATCCAACTTACCTTGTTGTGCCATATTCGGTGGAGGACCCGTCATAATGGGAGGTGGCATCGACAAATTTGGTGGCGGCTGAGCAAAATCCATTGTGGCAGATTTAGTGTTTTCTAAGAATGAAATATGCTTCCAGCCTTGCTTTAAGATATATTGACATAAACAATATGGTTTTAATGTCACATACCTAAATAAAAAAAAAAATAGTAGAAAGTAGATAAATGTCAAGAGCATAGTAGTACAGAACCATGCGACAAATATTTTTGCATTAAATTACTTACTTTTATTTACATTTCAAACAGCAGAACGTGCAACATTTTTAGCTATCAAACAACTGAAATAATCTATAAAATAAAATAAAAAGGTATTTAACGAAATAATTAACATCCGCGTTTACAAAATGGCATTCACAATTCACAGAACATTTCACATTACAAGAGGTACACATATGTTTCCAAGAAAGAAATACCCCATTTCTAGTAAATTTATTTGTTTAGGCTGGTGAGAATGGTAACAAAAAATAAAGGAGAAGAAGAATTTATTCTTACGGTGATAGTAGAAGTAGAAGATGAAGATAATAGCCGCATTTTATTTACCTGAAATCTAATCTAACCTTAGTTATTCTGAAGCTGATAGGCCAATTAGGTGAGGTTAACTAAAGGCTGATCAAGACAAAGAGGGTAGTTCAGATAAATAAAATACGGCTAACAACAGAAATCAGAATTACCATCTCTGGCAGTATTTCACTACGTTGACTGAAATTGAATATTTGAATGTCAGCTATATCCAGCGTTGCCAAATTTTTTTTCGGGCAAAGCGGGATTTTGAAACTTTTTGAATAAAAAAGCGGAATTCTTTCGTCGAAAAACGGAACATACTACGGGTTTGTAATTGATGCCTAAAAAAAAGGGGGACGTAATCAGGAAATATCTATAAGAAAAAACAAAACAAGAGCGCGAAAAGCGGGACTGAGCGTGTCCCGCGCGGGGCATTTAATTTTGGGTTAAAAAGCGGGACGTCCCGCCAAAATCGGGACGTCTGGCAACGCTGGCTATATCTAATATCTAGTAAAATTCGGTATTGTTGTAATATGCTCTGTGGCCAAGGTTTTTCATGAGACGCAAAATAAAAAAATAATTTACATACAGTCAGTAATTTTTATATATTTTTAAAATATAATACAAATTTTATTTTAGTCATTGGTGAAATTAGTAGTTTATGCAAGAAATTCATTGAATATGAAGCAAATTTATCAAATTTTAGCAATTTATTCCAAAACTATTTCTATTAGCAGCGGCATGTAGTAACTTTTCTCAATTTATTGTTGGAGTTGGATACTTTCACCAGTAGGGCTTTCGTTTTGGCAGAAATAGTACCTATTAGTAACTAATATCAGTTCACAGTAACTCTAAGTTGCTATTAGTTACTAATACCAAGAACTGCAAGTCATTCCAGACGAGCAGTTCGCCTTCCGACCCAATCACTCCACTGAACTCCAAATCCTTCGCCTTACCGAGCACATCACGGCGGCCTTCAACAGGGGACAGTACACTGGTGCTGTCTTCCTGGACGTCGCAAAGGCCTTCGATACGGTTTGGCATGAAGGCCTACTGATGAAAATGCTCACCAACCAATATCCCATATCCTTTACCAAACTCATAAAATCCTACCTACACCACCGAAAATTCCGCATCCAAATCCAAGATTCCCTTTCCACCACCCGTCCCATGGAGGCCGGTGTCCCCCAGGGCACCGTCCTGTCCCCACACCTATACACCATTTACAACTCCGACATCCCACATCCCCCCAACACCAACATATACTTATACGCCGACGACCTGACAATCACATCCCAATCCGTAGATCCTAGATATTCCGTCTACCTCCTCCAAAGCTCCTTAGACCAACTTGAAACCTGGTGCAACAGGTGGAAAGTCAAAATTAATCCCAACAAAAGTTCGGCTATCCTTTTTACCAAACGAAAAATCCCACAAAACCTTGACAGACTGACACTATCCCAGGAACCCATCTCCTGGAATCGACAAACACGATACCTGGGCGTGACGATGGACCAGCGTCTCACGTGGAAACCGCACATCGTGGAGACGGTGGCGCGAGCGAAGACCACCAGGGCTAGGCTCTATCCTTTACTCAAAGGTGGAAACACCCTCAGTTTAAGGAATAAGCGAACGCTTATCAAGGTGGTACTTCAACCGCAGCTAACCTACGCCTCCACGGCGTGGGGTCACGCGGCAAATAGCCACTTAAAGTCATTACAGGCTGTGGAAAACATAGCCCTCCGCACGGCCACCGACGCGCCCTGGTACGTAAGAAACACTGACATATTACGAGACTTACAATACACAAACGCTACACAGACAATAAGACAAAACGCGGAGAAACGATTTGACGTAGCCGCTAGACATGACAATCCCCTCCTCAGGCAAGCCGTTGACTACGTACCCGACGTGACCGACAAACACAAAAGACCTAGACACCAACTTTTTGACCCTGGGTGACCACCCCAATGACCCCCCCCCCTGCCCGCTAACCTTTTCTGTTTCAGAGACAGCCAGGATCAAGAAACGAAGACAACGACACACACACACATACACACCCCCCATACCCTCCTTAACCCTCCCCTCCCGCGCTAGCCTAAGGGCCACCTTAGCAAAGCGCATCCCAGGCTGCATAGCCGCACTACCCTACCCAACCATACCACACATAAACATGACACTACCCCCGGGGTTTACACAGACGAGCCGGCGAAGCAAGAAGAGCGCCAGAAGAAAGGGCCCTAGCCGGCGGGGCCCAGCCAGGACAAAAGGAGGTCCCACAAAGCGCCTACACCGGCCGCATTTGCGGTCGGGGTAGACGACGGATGGGGCCCACCTACGAAGGCTGTCCAGGCCTACACGAGATGAGGCAGGATAAAGAGGGATAATCCCCCTCGATCCCAAATCATTGAGGCCAATTTCTAGTCATAGAATAATGGCGCGAGTTACTAATAGCTACTATTTTTGCCAAATCGAAAGGCCCTCAGGCAGTAGCAGAAGCAAAGATCTCTCTCTCTACCTAATCTATGGAGCAAAGTAAAAAGAAGAAGAAGAGTTGTCGTACTTTATTTTTTCAAATAATCGTTAAAAGTTATACAAATCTTTATCTGCAATCTAGACTCGTATTAAACAAATAGATATATAAAATATAATGCCACAAGATTATGATTCAAAAGTAAGTCTGCACTTGGATATTAATCATGGACTCGACAGGTGAGGTTATAAACAACAGCATATAAAATAAACATTTATGTAAATTCCTTCAGAGTTACGGAATTAGTTCAGACCCGTTTGATTGAGAGTGGTTGGAGGGATCAAGTAAAGCTGGCATGCCGAAAAGCGATTTTAGAAAATGGCGACAAACATATTCCGACTGTAGACGAGTTGATTGCCCAGATCACGCCCAAAGCCAGATCCATGGTTCCAGACGCGGTGAAGCGTGAACTACTTCACGAATTGGAGTTAATCTTAGTCAATATAGACAAGGCTGGATACAGCAAAAGTTTTTAGGATCTTCTAGTTTAAGTGGAATCCTTCAAGGAATATGTCAACAAGTATTAATGTCCGTTCCTTTCTAATTGTGAACATATTTAACATTTTTATTGATTGATAAATCTTACAAACGTACAATTGAGATTCTTATCAATAAAGTAGAATTCATTTTTTAAATAAAACATTTAATTTACAGTTCATCTTTGATTGCGCTCTCGCAATCGCAATTCTGCGCCTTAGTTTGTTTGATGTGCTCCATGTCTTCAAAAACCTTCACGGAACTAGTAATCACTTTACTCAGCTCCCTGAAAAGATGTACGTGGTAACAAAAAATATTTTTTGGAAGCAAATTGTCATTGACGAAACTTCGACTGTTTTTGGCGATTTCTTTGGCTTTATCGTCGTTATCTATTGCCCATTTCAGCTTATCCACGAGGTCGGATAAATCCTTCTTAACGGGGACAAAATGAAAGTTGGGAACGAGGTCCTTATAGAAATGTTCCATATACTTCGACTCCGGTTTAAATACCAAAGAGCCACCTGCCAGTAAATACGGTGTTCTGTACGGGGCCACTGTACCATCAATGGCTAACTGGTATTTGTACTGAAAAAAAAAGTTAACTAAGAATCTATCCAAATAAATTTGAAAAAATCTTTACTTACATCAAAAAACCTAAAAAACGAAACGTAGTCGCTCTTAGGGCCGTAGATATGTTCCTCGTCCCTATAAAAGAAGAAATTTGTTAGCGATACATTAAATAAATCAGGATACTTCCTCGAAATGTCTATCAGATCTAATCGATGCCTGTTTGAGTCCCTGCCCCTCCAAAATAATTTCGGAATGCGACTCTCCCAAGGCCCTTCAGTGTTACCCTGAACGGAAAGTATATCCAACATCACTCTGCAAAATGTAGTGTGCTAAATATTACTAACGTTGAAGCAAAACGATACCTACCTTCCCATATTTTCCAATGTCGACTCTGTGATGTCATGGGTGGGCATTACTATATCGTAACTGTCGGTACTCGCACACCACGACAAAATAGGATACTTTTCAGGCAAGTTATCAGTGGACAAAGGCCAATCACCCAGGTTAACAAAAAATTCCAGGTCTGGCATCTTCACTTTTCTAGCCAGGGACAACAGGATGTTGTCCATAAACATATTATATCCGACATATTTACCGTAACATTTCCGATAAACTTCATTATTTTTTATGACATAATGGCACAAACTGACAGAGTGTGGTCTATCAAACTTTTTAATCACCTTACAAATTAGTGTTTCATTAGTAATTTCATTTATATTTAATAATTGAAAAAAAATACTAGTTAAGTAAACACAGCCCTTACCTTTTCTCTATACTGATCCCAATTAATTTCTCCAAATATTTTCAGTCTCTCAGTAATTTCACTGGGAAGCAATCCGCACTCCCAAGATTCTATGAACTCATTGATATTATGAATAGGGCACATGCAGTCGTCTGGGTAGACCATATTATTTATTACATATGGAGATTCTGCTACATGTTCATTCCTATATGTGATAGAAATCTTCATGTACACACACGGTTCGTACATTTTGTATCTCACGATGTAAGAGCCATCTTTTCTATCTAAAACTGTCGTCCAGAGTCGACAAGGTTTTTTTGACTTTGTGGCTCCATCGATAACTATTTGGAAAGGTTCTTTCAAAGGCTCCGTTATACTGAAAACAGTAGTGGCATTGCATCTTTCTTTACATAAATTGAAAGTTTACCTAACATTCGATATATCTATTGACTTTACGAAAAAGTATCTTGCAGGCATTACAAATTTGTCTGGAGTTAAACCAGGCCCCCAAACTTTAGTTAATTTTGGACTAACCTCAGTTTCCGAAAGTGTTTTATCTATTAAAAAAATAATTAAGAAAAACAAGTGCATTTTTAATTCGTCCGTTAGTCCAAAGCGAAACAAAACTAAACTAAACGCTATTTCTATTATAAATTTTATACATATTATTAATTAATATAACAACCGGAAATTCAAATAATAGAATGACAATTAAAAAACAACAATCAACAAGCGCAACCAAAACAAATCACAAGGCAGTGTTCAACGAATGATCCAAATAGCTGGGTCAAGTTGAACAATCCACTGAACGGGTTTTAAATAGTAATTTTGCCACAGATTATTATGTCCATATCAATCATCATTTTGTTTCTAGGTATTATAATTTTAACCTACTGACGTAGCCCTAATTTCTGTCGCTGAAAGATCTCGACTATTGTAGTCAATTGGGTTAATTAACAAAATGTTTACTCTAAACGAGTTTGACTGGTCCGAGCGCTCGCTGAACACATCCCAAACGAAAAATGTGAGTTAACCATAGAATTATATATAGAGATGAGAGATGGCAGAAATATATAGAAATTATTCGATGTAAAAAAATTGATAAAGGTAAAAATTCTAAACAGCAATTAAATAGTTAATAATTAAATTTGGATAATACTGTTTCTTTAAATAGAGGTGTTATTCAGCAATTGACTTAAATAACTTATTGGTAAAATCTTTAAGCTATTTTTTTCTTGCAAATTCTAGTATTTTTGAAATGAAAATTCTAGAACATTATAGAACTTCTTCTTCTTCTTCTTAAATGTTGCGATTTCATTTTTATTACTTGGTATAATTTACTGTTTCCTTCTCACCTGTAAGTTATTTGAATCTATCTGTCTCTATTTTTACTAAATTTAGGTCCTTGAATTGAAATGGCCTACTTTCGAAAGTCTATATAAATCTCCACCAAGAAACTAGCTGTCAACTCAACAGTGTCAATTTGTTATTTTAAGTTCTTTCCACGTGTTCTGAATTGTTGTGGTGTACAGTCTTTTTTGAAGTAAAAATGGGCAAGAAAAAGAAGTCGGGGACTGAGAGCTCTTTGGGGCGTTCACTTATAAAAGACCACGTTGGTAGCAGCAGAGGAAAAAAAATGGTGTCTGATAATACTATGGTAACGTTAAAATGTACACAATTTTTTTTTGTGTTTTTAGTGTGTATATGTTAAACTGCACTATTTTGTATTTCTTTAGCTGCATACGACAGAAATTCAGGATGGTTATGATTGGGGGCGGTTAAATTTACAATCTGTTACTGAGGAATCGTCTTTTCAAGAATTTTTGTCAACTGCAGAATTGGCCGGCACTGAATTTCAAGCCGAGAAGCTTAATATTAAGTTTGTTAATCCGAGATCTAATATTGGGCTGCTGTCTGGAGACGAGATTTCAAAAACCAGGGATGCCCATGAAAAATACAAGGAGGAACTGAAGATTCCAAGAAGGTAGAATAACTAATAAATTATTTTTTGTAGATTATTTATTTTAATGCTTCTTTCAGACCACCATGGAATGCTGACACTACTCCAAATGAACTAGATAGGAATGAAAAAATACATTTTTTGGAATGGAGACGTTCGTTGGCCCAACTGCAAGAAACGGAAGGCATCTTGTTAACACCTTATGAGAAAAATCTGCAGTTCTGGAGGCAGCTGTGGCGGGTAGTGGAACGCAGTGACGTAGTGGTACAGATTGTAGATGCAAGAAACCCTTTGTTGTTTCGCTGTGAGGACTTGGAAAAATATGTGAAGGAAGTTTCCGAAAATAAGATGAACCTCATATTGGTTAATAAGGCGGACTTTTTAACGGAACATCAACGAATATGTTGGGCAAAGTATTTCTCCTCTCTTGGTGTTCGCGTTGTGTTTTTCTCTGCGTATTTAGCAACTGAGGACGATCAAAATAAAAGTGACAATGATAGTGATGAAGTGGAATGTGAAAGTCCAAGTGATTTTGAAGCAGTTGAGGAAGAAAACAAGAAGGAAATTGACACCGAGGAAGAAAAGATTGATGAAAGTATAGACGTGGAAGTGGTAAAACATAATATCACTTATTTAGAAGCAGCGGTGGAGGAAAATGCAGACGTCCTTGGAAAAATTCTGGATAAAATCGGTGATATTATAGGAAGAGTCAATTTATGTGAGGAGAGCCCTGTAGAAAATCCCAGTCGCATTCTAACACGTACCGAATTGATTGAGTTATTCAGAAACATGCACAGTGGCCCCAAGGTGACAAGGAATATTACCACTATCGGCCTAGTTGGTTATCCAAACGTTGGCAAAAGTTCCACAATAAACGCTTTGCTGTCCAGCAAGAAAGTGTCTGTTTCAGCCACCCCCGGTAAAACCAAGCACTTCCAGACCCTGTATCTAGAGAAGGATATCCTACTGTGTGATTGTCCGGGACTAGTGATGCCTAGCTTCGTTTTCACCAAAGCCGAAATGATCTTGAATGGTATTTTGCCGATAGATCAGATGCGAGACCATGTGCCTCCCACTAACTTAGTCACCAGTTTGATACCCCGTCACATCATCGAAGACAAATACGGCATCATGCTTCCAATTCCCATGGAAGGGGAAGATCCCGATCGGCCTCCGACCGCTGAAGAGTTTTTAAATGCATACGCATGTAAGTAACGTTAAGTTAGTTACTGAATATTCTAAATTTATTCTATTCGTAGATAATAGAGGTTTTATGACTGCCAACGGACAACCGGACGGTTCCAGAGCCGCCAGGTACGTTTTGAAGGATTTCATGAACGGAAAGCTACTTTATTGCCACGCGCCACCTACCGTCGACCAGTCGGAGTATTACACTTGGCCCGAGCGGCAAAAGGTACATTCCGAGAATAGAACCGTGCCTCCACTGGCAATTCGAGCAGTAAAGGTGAGGTATTTGACGAAAAACGTTCCAATTACTAATCTAAATTGTATTTTTTAGCCTTATCAAGCAACGACGGAGGATATAGACAAGATATTCTTTCAGTCCGGAGCGCATGGTGTACACGCTAAGGGTATCAGGGGAAAAGCAACGGGACTACCGAAGAATGGGGAGGCACGCCAATCGGAAGAGGAACCGACGAGCAAACCGTGGAAGCAGCATAACAGGCACAAGAATAAAGGGAAGAAGGAAAAGTTGAGGAGGGTTTATGCGCACTTGGATCAACATTAGGCGGCTCGTTGATATTTTGTCAATTCGGCAGGGATTTTTTGTTGCCTCTCGGTTTATTCGTTGCCTTTGTAGTCAGTTTTAAAGAAACTTAGTTTGATAGTAGTAATAAATGTAGTCCAGCATTGTTTTCAACATTTATTTTCTGCATCGTCTGAACGTTCAAATTTAATTTTCATGCAGGTGTTTTCTTGTTCACTGATCTTGCTTTTTCCATCATTTTCTGTGAAATTTAGCCGTGTGCATATGAGAAAGAAAGGTATATTTTTATGTGGTTTTTGTGAAATTGTTGAGATTAATTAACGTTTCATTCTAAGATTAGGTTTCCAAAAAGAGTAGTTTTATTACGTCTTTTTTTTATATCGCTATCGTATGTGTAAGAACTAAGAAGTTGACACCCATGTATTTTAAAAACGTAATTTAAAAATAGGAATTTGATTTCTTTTTTAAACTGAAAACACTGGCAACAAAAAATCCACGCCCGACGAGTCGATAGAAGGAAATATATTATGGCCTTTAAGAAGCTTTTCTGTACATTGCTTGTTTTATGTACAAAATGTCGAGAAAATTGTGAGCTTCTTTTGTGTTACTTTTGTATATTAAAACGTAAATTATTGAAAAAAACTTATGGTGTTTTTTTGTTCCATTTCCATTTCCATTTTTGTTCCAGGGTTTGTAATTTGCGTAGTCGGCAGCATTGTTAAGAAATCTAAAAATATCTTTTAAATATACGCAGTCCTTGAGTTACGTCGTTTTGAGTTGCGTCGAACAATATTTTAACACTAGTTCTCAATCTAACGTCAATGGTGTCGAGGTATGTCGGGGTCTATTTCACTTGTGCAGTCATCGGTGTTGCAAGCGGTTGGATATTTACAGAATGCCATGAATATTTTTAATGTTAATAACAAAATTATTGCTGCCTGTCGGTGTTATCGAGAAATGTATGAAAATAAGAAAAAACCAAAACAAACTCAAATTGCCAAGTTTTTTAAACAAATGGATTGGTTTTTGTTTCTATTTTATCAGTTGTGCAATAAGTAAGTACCAAATACATGTTTTTTTTTATAAAAAAAAGGATGTTTATTTAATTAATATTAGAGATGGGCACTTTTCGGAAAAGTGTGTTACGGACATGTCGGGAAAAGTACTTTTGACCTTGAATATAATAAGACACCTATGAGTAACGTCATGTTTTCACAGGTCACTGCTACTGTTTGAGAGTGCACAATGCAAAAGATTACTTTTATTCATAAGAGTAAATAAAATAAATATTTAGTTACTCTTATGCTTTTATTCTAATGAATATGTGTCTATATATTTTACTTATTACCTACCTTTAGACTTTTTTATAAACTGGTTTCTAATTTTCCCCGGACAGCCAATACATTTGTTTAAATATTTTTCCATCCTACTAGAATTCTTAAAAATTGTTTCTGAGCTGATTTTTATAACGATTTTTACTCAATTCAGAAAAATATAATCAAACTGTTGATTTTGGCGTTATAATACTTCATTTATAAACTATTTGTGTATTAAATATTAAATTAAGAATCAACTGATTACTATTTACTAATCGTCAATTTTGCCAAAAATAATAAAATATGGACATATAAAATTATATTTTTAAAATTTAAATGTCAGTTTCAGTTAAACAATTACCGAATTACCAACAAAATTGCAAATGGCTAAATATCTTTAATTTACCAACCTCAAAAATTTTTTGCGAGAATTATGAATGCAACAAATAATTCCGCACATGCACATACAACTTTTCAATCTTGAAGTGTCCTCTAGACATGTCTACTTTTCACGACATGTCCAATGGACATGTCCAGCTGACATGGACATATAAAAGAGAAGAGGTTATGTTATATTTTTAAAATGTCAGTTTCAATTAAACAATTACCAACAAAATTACAAGAAAAATGGCAATGTCTTTAATTTTACATGTACCAACGTCAAAAATTTTTTGTGGGAATTATGAATGCAACAAATAATTTTTCGCAAGCGCATACAACTTTTCGATCTTGAAGTGTCTTCAAGACATGTCCACTTTGCATATGTCCTATGGACATGTCCGCGGCACATCTGTAATTAATATGTAGTTTTTTCACATATGTTCTGATAAAACCTAACTTCTTCACTTTATGTAGAAATGGTTGAAAAGAAAATGTATCGACTTAACGTCGTTTCGATTTAAGTCATGTATTTTGAGAACTGAACAGGCCACAGGCCCGGATCCAGAGACTGGTTTTGGGGGTGGCGCAAAGCACTTCTTTATCATTATTATTATTATTATTGTTGTTGTTGTTATTTTTTTGATGACGTAAGGTGTAGATTAGGAAGGGGGACTTGCATTAATATCGACTAACTGCCTGTTGTCGTTTGGAGAAATTGAAGATCTTTAAAAAATGTTGTGCTTTGGAGGTGGCGATCGCCACCCCCTCTGAATACGGGCCTGACAGGCCATAAGTATGAGGACTGCCTATATATTTAAATTTACAACATTTCATTCCGTTGTTACAAGTGGGAAGACGGGACTGAGCTATACAATTAAAAATGGTGTATAATTAATGGGCCCTATACGTCAGAATATTACACACACCAAATTAAATCATTTAATTAAAAAAAATACCCAGTATGGCAGCTGTAAGAGCCAATTTCTTATTATATTACAGGAATTCCAACCAAACAAAATCCTTTTACAAAAGTGACATTTGTTACTGTTCCACCAAATTAAAAAAAAATATTGGATCTATGATTTTTCGTGTTACCTATGTCATGGCGAATATACCTGGTCGTCGCCAGATTAAACTGCTCTTCCTTAGGCTTAGTTAAGAATCTTTGACCGGTCCTTCTTATCCTCAGGTTAGTCTCTGTGGAGACAGACACGCTATCAGAACCACTAGTTCCGTCCCGATGTTAATTTGGTTCTTGTCGATTCTAAGACCGCTATGGATGGAACCGTTTCTCAGACAATGACGGTTTTCCGGGACACCCCTTAGTGGCCTTTAACTAGTCACATTCAATGTTTCCAAATGTTTTGCCATTCTTCACTATCTGCGTCTTCAATGGTGACTCTACAAAAACTTCACCGCCACTGAGTAGATAGGCCTCGCATAACTACAATTCAAGGTGTTCAGTACATAATTTAGAACTGTTACTAACAAACACATTCGAATTATCGAACAAGGCAAAATCCTTTGACGATTTAAAAATTAAAGATACATTAATACTATATAATAAAATATTTTATTTCTGGAAGATCCTCGCATAATATATTACAAGTTTTTAGTGAATGCCGCTTATATTACATAATATCCTTCCCTAGTACAATATACATTTAAATTCAAATCAATCCGTGCAGATACATATTTTTTTTGTTAATAAACAACGTTTAAATTAATTAAAGACGATACTGTGTAAAATTGATCGTTGACATTTTTCTTCGAAATTATGTAAGACTTCTTCAATGTCATTGTCGAGATCTTCCGCTTTTGCCATCTGAAAGAAAAATATATAAATAAGACTAATTTCGGAATCAATCATTCGACAGAACCAGCAACGTCAGATTTATAGACACAAAAAAACTTTCATTTTAAATTACCATTAAACACATATCACTAATTAAAAAGGCTCCAATTACGGCTTCTTCCAAGTTGTCTTGGATATCAATATTGATCACATGGACTATCGAATTATCCGTTGGTGTTTTGCTTTCCATAAATTCTAAAACTTGATCGTAAACCCTTTCCTCGCACGTTATTAGGATATCGAACTTTTCGTCACATTCTTGAAACTTTTCTGGATGCGACTTAATTCTTCTATTCCTATCTAAAGTGTGCAATAAACCATTTTGCGTATACCTACATTTGAGTTAAGAAAATGGACAATTTTTTATTTGTTAATTTTAAAATGAATACAGCAAGGAATGCAGTAGCAGTAATATTTACTGCTACATTGTAACATTTTCGTTATAAGGATACAATGATTTATCTTTTTGCAGTAAATCGAGGTATATTTCCTCATAGGAAGTGCCAAAATCGTAAATATTTGGTTTATCAGCTGCAGATCCAGGAATTTTTACTTTATCACCTGTTCCATAGGACTTTACGTCAAATCCTTTTTTCGATAAGAAAGCATGGGCCTCCATGCTTCTATTCATATTACTTGAACATATTACCGCAATACGTAAGTCACTTATAGAGGCCATTTATATTTTTATCCTATGCTAATTGCACAGCAGGATTATAAGCAATTACTTTACATAAAAATATGATTTATTGGTTATGTATTTATCTTTACAAATTGTAGAAGAAAATACATTAGTTCGGACGAATTATTTAACTTAGCAAATATTAAAATACTAAAATATTGAGTAGGAGCGACATTAGCAAAGAAAAGTCGAATAAATTAACTGAAAAACGGGTGAACAAGTCAAATAATGCTGACTTGCTGACGGTGACAGATTAAAATTTTCTTCTCAGATATTTTGACTTTTGTCAGCTTTTGACACTCAGAGGTGCCATTTTATAAAACAAAAATGTATTTCAAATAAATAAAAACTATTTTATTAGAACTTCCTGTTACAATTTTTCCGTACAAGTTTAGGATAATAAAAGAAAACATATTTGCCTACTTGTAAAGTTAATTATTTTTGGCAATACGTTGACACATTATTAGTACTTTTAGATTGGTACATATGTACGTACATAAATCTTGATGTGACGCGGTGCTGCCAACAAAAATGAATGTCAAATAAGCAAATAAGCTACATATTTGTTGACTATATTTCTATAATTTGTGGATTATATATTTTGCATATTTTTGTTTGGTTTGGTGATGCTTTGAAGTGAATTTAAAAAAACATTGTGAACATAACTCTTACAGTAGGTACTTAATAAACGTTACAGTGCAGTTAATGGAAGATATTCGATAATTTAATAGATTAGATAAATATCAAATATGTTTTACACAACCGGTTCAACAACACTTAATTTATTTATTAGTTTTTTAGATTTTGTGTAGTCTGCAGTCATAGTAAATAACCTGTTGGTGTTTCCTAAAGTTAAAAACATATCTGTTAATATATTGGGTTTTGTTTGTGTCAGGAAAACTCTGAAAAACAGCTCGAGTACACTTGGTAACCACAAGAAGGAAAACGCTAGTATACACATATTAATCTTCTCATTACCATTCTGGAACTTCACAGCTGTCTGCTTAATCGTAGCATATATAATAACTAGAACATATATGACTATAAATATAAAAAAGTATATCTTTAACGACATGTCTTGGATGGAACAGTTTTCTTCATAATCTTTGGAGTTTCTGTACTTGTGATTCAAAAAGTATATAATGTCCGTCATGATGGATGTGGAATAATGAGGTTTTCTTTTAACAGCGTTTTGTTGCTGAACCTCATCATTGACAATATTATAAACATTCTTCAGTATGCTGATAATTTCTGGTGACTCTTGCGTGGGTGCAATGTTTGATGGATTTTGAATTATATTAATAAGTTCTGGACTCGCTTGAGTTGAACTTAAATTAAGTGTGCTTAGATAACCTGTATGCTTCGATCCCACTTGACTCTTCAAAATGGTATAAAATATTACAATGAAAATTATTGGTAGTAACCACATCAAGAGAATATAAGTAATGAGTTTTAGTTTTTGGTTTTGTGTCCCGTTTTTGTTTGCATTTGCTTCGTCGTTACTGGTGTTGTGTAAGGAGTGTGTGCTTCTCGCTTTGAACAGTTCTTTGATAGTTTCAGTGCTTCTGTCGGAATCATTAAATAAAGGTCCTATTGGAGCATTGCTGTCATTTTTTTCACTATTGGAGTCTTTACTGGCACTTGGAATTTCGTTTTTTTGTTCAGCAACTTTGTCTTCATCCTTTTTACAAAACAGCACATTATTAACTAGTGTTAAACTGCAGTGTAGGAAAGAGTAAAAAAATAAGGCATTGCTAATAAAAGTTTCGTTAAAACATCCGTCATCAGATATATCGTCCGTTTTTTCTAGTTTAATATCACGTTTTGCTCTACTCTTTAGTGATCTGTATTCCCTGTTGTTGTAAAATATCTTTTTGTTAAGGTAGGATGAATTTAATAGTTTTTGTTTCATTAAATCTTTTATGTACTCATGGTAGTCCTCTTTTTCAATCGGATTTATAGTTGTTTGGATAATTGTTGTAGTTTCTACATTAGAACTTGAATTTTCTATCTCAGTATCACTAGATCCAGTAACTTCTTCACTTTCACCATTTACGTTTCCTGTTTCTTTGTCCATATCTTCAATTTGATAACTGATTGTTGTGCTTTCTTCAAATGTGCCACCAAAAGAGCTTTCTGGGTATATCGTCACAATGTCATCGATGCTGTTGGTGAAGTTGAACAGTGTCGGTTTATTCGTATTCTTTGATAGAATTATTGCTGAATAGATATAAAATACACCAATAAATACCGTTACTAAAGAATCTGACAGTGATGTCACAGAAAAGGTTTTCACTTTATGTGTTAGTAGGAACCTTATAAAATAATAACTAAATATGATTCCGAAAAGGGATAAACCACTGCCTATCACTGCATATGTTTCGAACATTGTAACTTTTCTACAACACTTTATTTTGGAATTTGTTAACAAGACCAATGTGTATACTTTTATGTGGCTATTTGTACCCACATGACTAACTGATCGGTCTGTGATGAGGGTACATGTTTGTTGATAATATATCTTGCCTTTTTATTGATAAAATAACTGTAATTTCTTATATATACAGGCTTTACAGTGTGATTATTGTAAAATGGACTATAGAATATAAACAGTTAATGCAGTCTGTACGACATTTGTTGAAATAAAATTCCAAGAAGACCCCTGCATCACCTTGGTATTAACTGCATTTGACATGTGAGGTAGAAAGACATTGGCGGAAAATTTCAAGGCAAGCTTCTGCCGCAGTAAATTGTTAGAGTAGATCCAATAATGGAACTTTATTGGCAACAAATATTGTACGGATTGTATATGTATGTATGTACAGAAATAAGGTTTCACTTCGTTTTACAAAGATTTACATATATTGTGTGCTTGAAAGCATGATTATAACTTTTAAAGAGTTTCTTCCAATAAAGCAATTGTTTCTGGTTTGGTTTTTATTATCACAATGCCTTAAATAACGAGTCCAAATTTCAATATCTCATGACTTTATTCATTTAATCAATAATAGATATTAATTTGGAAGACAGTAAGTCTGTGGATATATTTATTTATTGTTATTAATGAGAAATTAGTCAACGTTGATAAATTTAATTCAATGAATGTGGCATATGACATTAGAGAAGATACAGATATAAAAAGTTTACAGATATAAACATCATTCCCTTGAAGAAGTGATAAATATTGCTGTTATCTAATCAGTTTTCATGCTGATTTGTAATTTTTACCTATAACATATCCACTATTATATTTATATCAACAGCATAGCATGCTTTTGAGATTGTATAATCATTGTAAATTTGTGTCCCTTTATTAATTTTTTTGTTGCCTTCACGAATAAATTTCCGAGGTGATAGTGACAGTAAAATGTAGTCATAGTTTTTACAAGAAAGCATGTTACTTTTAATAATTAATTTAATGTGTTATTTTTAGTAATGCCTATAAGAAGACATTCAGATCCTATAAACGTCAAAAGAATATGGGACGCCATAAGATCTGCAAATCAAGCTCGACAAGTTGCGGATATACCGAAAATTTCCAAATATTTGCAAAACGTCGACGATTGTACACCAGTACAAGCGGAACTGTACATTAAGCAGACTCTCAAGGACAAGTTAATCACGTATGTATACATATAGCAAGTTAAAATGTATTTATACACTGTTTTCAGAACAATCCGCAAAAACACCGACTACTCCCATCAGAGTTTCAAAATTGTCCAACAGGAATTGGTACGTATAAAGGAAATATTAAACACGTCGGTTATATTCACTAAATTTACAGCCTGAACTTGACGGCAAGGACTGGTATTGCTTCGAATGCCACCTAGCGGGTGACGTAACGCCGTGTGCAAACTGTTTCCGAGTTTTCCATTCCGATTGTATAACAGGTGCTAAAAGAAAATTTGACGTGCAGAAAAAAACTAATCATTATCCAGACGAACCAGTATCCAAAGCAACAGAAGTTATTGCTACACCTAAACCCTCAATATCTGACGAGGTCATTGTTACTTCTAAAGTCGACAGCCCGAAACCCAAACCTGCCACAAACGATCAGGTTACTATAATATGCGACGATTCCGACGAAGTAATTTTGGATTCTCAGTTGGATTCTTCTAAGAATACTTCATCCATAGATGAAGATTTGGAGGCGAATGTGACTGCGACTTCCACAAAGGAAAGTGAGGAACCAAAGTGGGTGGATAAGGCCAACTTGCCGTACGATGAGACTTTGTGCTCGGTTTGTAATATCAACAGAATCGACTATGATTGTGGGTTGGACAAGTCCGAGATTAATTACATGTTAAGGTTTGTCCTACACAGGATAAGAGCTTGGGTAAGTTCGAGTATCTCCTCTAACGTTTTGCGACATTAACGGTTATTATTGTCAGTTACCGAACACCATAACGCATACCATGGCGCAAGAAGACAGACCGGAATGGCTAACCGACAGCGAACTGACCTGGAGAGCAAATCAGTTATTCTTCGAACACAGAGACATGTCCGTGATCGAGGTTAACCTGAACACCGAATCGTATAATATGTTTTCCGAGTTTTTGGCAGACGTGTACACTGTACATCACAACGTGGCCATCTTCCATGGAAGTACGTACGAAACTGTTAACACAATATTCCGACGCTGTTAACTAGTATTGTCTTTCAGTTGAATCGCAGGAATACGGGGCCGCCGAGTTGATGGTACGAGACGCTATCCATGACATAACCGAGATGAAGAATTGCGTCGATTGCTACAAGCACAGTAATGAGAAAATTAACAGCAGGTGGTTCTGCTTTCCCTGCAGAGTTCCGCACCAGTTGGTGTGGGCCAAACAGAAGGGATATCCGTACTGGCCGGCAAAAGTAAGACACATGTTTTATTTGTTTTATTACGATAGTTCTCAAAATGTTTGAATACCTGTCTGTGATCTGCTAAATAATAATATGCCGTCCCGTCTCACGCACAGGGCTTATTTATTATTATTATGTTAGTGTTTAAAACAGAATTAAATATTAGAAACATAATTTAGTTATTTATATATTTATGTATATTCTGGAACAAAATCAAAGATACTGCATTTATATGTTTCCGCATGCATATGAATTTTGAATTTCATAATTGTTTAAGGTTAGCATACATTGAAATGATATTAAAACATAATGCAGATGAGTTTTCGCAAACAAAAGCACTTAAACACTTACAAACTTAATTTTGTGTACTTGGTGGTACAGATTCTGGAAAAAGTCTGTCATTGTTTTTTGAATTTGATGGTTTTTCAGTTCTTTTAAAAGTTCCTTGTATGGTGAAAAAAGGTTATCCAATCCTCTGCTATTTAATAACCATACTCTGCATATCTGGATCTATCTCAATGATCTCACGTTTCAACTTCTAACGACATCTTGTCTAGCACTTCTTGTACAATTTTTGTTGTTAATGGATTCATAGCACTGGATTCTTCTTCATCTTCCTCTGAACTCAAAATGAAGTCTTCTCGAGTTAGTTCTTCAAGTTCTGTATAAATGAGACCGTCGTCTTCATTTCGGTCAATTCTTTCACATCTTCAGCCTCTATATTTTCGAAACCTTCCCTCCCCACTTGTCGACTTATTTCTACAATTTTTTCAATTTCTCTGTGAATCTGGTTCTACTGCTTCTTCCAGCAAGCATTAATGTTTGACAATTTCATCTCTGCCCAAGAGGCAGCAATATTTTCTATTGCATTTAAAATAGTAAATTGGTTCCAGCATTCTTTAACAGATATTTCTGAATTTTCTTCCAATCAGTGCAAAATATGAGAAAAACTACGTCTGGTATAATAGGTGAGCCTTAAAGGTTGCAATCGTCAACCATGCACTTTAAAAGCTGCCCATACATATGCACTGTTTTGGTCTATTATCGAGAAAGCAATAAATATGTAACTTCAAGTGTGTTTATTCTATCCTCGAAAATTGATGAATTGAGACAAGGCCAAGGGTTTGTTATGTATCCAGTTCTTGCATATGTACACTTATGATTATTTATGGTTTCTCATAATCAGGTTTTCATCTGTAGAATTATGTGTGAAATTCGGTTTTTTGTTTGTCTGGCGCCTTATTGTCATATCACATCAGGCGGATTATTTTATGTTCATCTAATTAGAACAATATCAGAGGTCAGCGACAGTAGCATGTTTACAATCTTTTCCACGGGTTTTGGATAACAGGTTTGGGCGTCCAGTTGTAAACACTGACGTACCGTTATCGTAATTTAAATTAAGAGGGCTTTATAGCAAATAGGCAACCAGCAATACATTTTTATAGATTTTATTGCACAGTTTGTCTAAATATGAATTAATGCACAAATAACAGATTTTCCTTTATTTTAACGCAGATTCTCTATAAAATGGAGTTATTTTGAAACTTGAATTACTTTTTGTTGTAAAGTAATTTGTAATTTGCTGCTTTTGAACAAATGGCATCGTAAATTACAAATTTCTTTACCCCTAATAGTAATTTGAGTTTCAAACTAAGTCCATTTTATAGAAAATCTGCGTTAAAATGGGGGAAAGTCTGTTATTTGTGCATTAATTCATATTTCGACAAACTGTGTGATAAAATCTATAAAAATGTATGTGGTTGTATGGTTGTCTATTTGCTATAGGGCTCTCTTAAGTGTAATATGTTTATTAAGTGTGTGGTGCAGCATAACTTTATGTTAATGACATAAAACTGTTAAAACCCTAAATATTTGTGTATCCTGTGGATTTTTGCCAAGTTGAAAGTTTTAGATTATCTGTACAAATAAGTATAGCTAAAACCTGTTTATGAAGTTAGTTAATGACAGATGAAGTATTTAAAGAGCTGTTGATTTTAGCACAATAAAGCAGAAAACGCATTAGGCTGTTGCGGCCTCGTCGCATCGCGGTCCGTGCTAGTCTCGATCACTTGCGGTGGAGTTCCTTCCCATGTTTTTTAAAGTATGCATGCGCACTAGACGTTCCGAGCTTGTCGTGCTCACATCGCATTTCCAAAGAATCTCGGGAGACTGCGATGCTATCGAGACAAGCATACTCTTCCATATAACTCATTTTAACTACTAAAACAATACCGCAACTATTTAAAGAAGAGCACGAGTAGGATTGTGTACGATTGCCAAATGCGACTGGTTTTGTAAAAGACCGCGTTCAGCTCAGCCCAGAACGGACCGAGATGTGACGGGACCGGAACCACGACCGCTTAATGCGTTCTCTGCTTTAAAGTTATTTAAACAAAATACAAGGATACCAGAAAGCATTCCATATCACGCCTTGTTGCACCTTTAAGATATTTGGCAAAAGGATGAATCTACAAAAATTAATACAATTCCACTTCGTAGAACAAAACAATTTTTTAAGTGTAATCTGTATCTAACTAAGAATATTTTATAGCTGCGTACTAGGAGAATAAGGTATAAAAGACAACATACAACAAATAAGTAGCTGATGTAAGATTTGTTGATTTGTTTATTTAATATTTTTAACAGTTAAAATTCTTCACTGGCATTTTACGGAAATGAAATAAATAATTACTGAAAGCCTTACGAAATGGGCATATAAACCTAAATTAACATTTAAACTCTCTCCTACAACCTTTTACGGGGTCTTTTAGTTGTGTCGATGGTGCTGGTGGCAATTTTTAGCCACTAGACAGCAAAAGAACTCAAAAATTTTCGTTAATGTTTGGCATTGGCATTAAAAAAATTTGGCGGCTTTAAAATGTTGGAGGTTTAAGACATACAGGTTCGGAAAGTACCGATGGTCCATCTGCCGTTACGTGAGAGCGATAAAGTAAGACATAGAAATCCATGCGAGAGAGAAGGATGGCTATAATGACGGCGTTTCATAGTCACCGCCTGTTTTGCCCTTCCACAAATAAGATCCACATCTTATTTGTGGAAGGGCGAAATGGGCGGTGACTATTAGACGCCTTCATTATAGCCATCTTTCTCTATCGCACGGATTTCTATGACTTACTTTATCGCTCTTACGTAATGGCAGATGGACCATCGGTACTTTCCGACCCTGTATACAAAATCATAGAATGCTTAATGTGTCCTCTTAACATTCCTCGTCTAATATTAATGAAATCGGTTTTGTTATTTTTTATTTTGATTTTTACAGGTAATGAGGGAGACGGCCACACACTATGACGTAAGATTTTTTGGAGGGAAGTATGAAAGAGCTTTATTGGTAAAGTCTTTGGTTAAACCAATAACAACATCTAAAGAGAACTTACAGGTGAGATAAAAAATGCTATTAATGTACAGAGTGTTCACGGATGGGTGAAATAACACTTGTAAGACACAAAAAATGCTGGTGTTGAAAATTAGTTGTTGGGGCTCAGTTTTGTTTGTTTGTGAAATAACATGTGTGAGTACGTGAAAACGGCATGTTTCTCTTAAGAAAGCAATTTTTATGTCTTTTAGATAAGTCGTTTCACCTATCAGGGAACACTCTGTATACGGGCAAGAAATTAAAAATTATTAGACTTTTGCACACTTTCCTATGCAAAATCCTTAATTGACCACAAATTCGATTTAGATTAAAACTTCGGCGGCCTTTAATAAATCCTACGAAGAACTGAGATTCCACCAAACGCTACTCAACGATCCTATAGAGCTGGAGAAGTTGAAGGCGTCTTCGAAACCGCGGCGCAGGACTCTGTCCAAACAGAAAAATCCCTTGTTGAACACGTCCACAAATAGTAACAACGTATCGCCGTTGACAAGAAACAAACGGGGAAAAGTGTCAAACGCTTCCGCGTCAAGTGCGGATAATACGTTGGAGGAAGTCGATATAGCAGTTCGAACTTCTGGAAAGAGGAAGGGGGCCAGTTATGGTGGTGAGCTTATTATCCTGTGTTTGAAATTTTTAAAACATAAATTTTGTTTTAGACGCAAACGATTCAAGGGAAAAGAAGAAACGATCAGTCGAAGAGGAACAGAATTTCAGTCAAACTATCTCCGGAAACGTTATAGACATATCAGATGGGGAGGAAGAGGAGGAATGCACGGAGTTTTCCTTCAGGGAAAACAATTCCTCTCAGGATTCGTTTAAGTGAGTTAATTTTCATTTGTTTGCAGTAAGCGATACGTTTTTACTCGTTGTTCCAGTTTAGACGAGACTTACGAGCAGGTGACGAGTTCCACTGAAAATTTCAGTAAACAGATATCCCCGAGGCGAGAATCTGGGATGCAACCGTTGGATCAGCCTTACAGCGATTCTGTAGAGAAGGTAATGACGTGATGATGTCTAACGCTAACACTAATAAATAAATTTTAGATGAGGAGGAAACTGGAGTGCCTGCCGAACAAAAAGGACATCATAAAATGTGCCATGGATTGCATGCAGGTCGAAATAGACAGAATGACAAACGACCATAACGACCACCTCAAACGGCTCTTCGAATCTCACAATCAGCAGATTTCCGAAACAAAAAAGAAGCAGTGGGTAAGAATAAATATATTTTGGTTTGGGAGATTGCAAAAACATTTTTTTAACTGTCGTTTATTTGGATTTCAGTGTTACAACTGCGAGCAAGACGCGATCTATCACTGCTGCTGGAATACCGCGTACTGCTCGCAGACGTGCCAGCAGCAGCACTGGCAGGCAGAACACAAGAAGGTCTGTAGGCGTAAACGTTGACTTTTAATAAAATATAAGTACATATTGTTACAAATCCAGTTTGGTATTTTTATTTGCGCACAATTGTTACTTTGATTTTTAGCTAATTGAAAATATTTAGTAATATCTTTTATTAGCAGAGTTGTATACTAAAAAAAAATGAATAAAAATTCTTTTGGGAACAATATATTATAAAAATATATTTTAATACGTGTGTATTTTTGTATTCGATTTGTCCTTATCTATAGAATATATTAAGTTTCCCTTCAAACGTTTTCTGAAACATATACAGGGTGTAACTTTAAGTGGGTGTCAGTTTTTTAAAGAATAATAGTACTTATTATCCAGAAAATATTGATCTTAAATAAATAAATATGTTGTAATTCATTTTTTAAATTGCATTTAAATTCTTGTCTACGCCGTCACTGGGCAGCTCCCAAACTCGGTCATATTGTTAAGTTATCAGTGTTGCCGATTCTTGTTTTTTTAAACAAATTTTATGAAACTAATGAAGTGGCAGAGAGCGGAACTGCAAGGAAAAACAATTTTGTAAAACCAATTCCTTTTGTTTGGTGTTGCAGCGTGTTATTTTAAAGTCACCATATTTTTTTATGTCAATGTGAAGAAAGCCCCAAACATTAACAATATTTTGGAGTGCTCGTTGGCAGACATTACTAATTGTAGGTGAAACTAATGTTTTTTTTATTTCTTTATAAAATTTAAATAAAAATACTAGGTAATCCGATTTGAAATATTTTTCAAATCGTTTCAAGTTTTTAATAAAAAGTGTTTTACTATTTTTCCAAAGCACATTGCCCTAATTTAGATGAAATAAATAATGTCAATCCACCTGATGAGATATGACAACAGGGCACTTGACAGGCAAAAACAAATGAAACGGGAATGGCTGATGTCATCGTTCTTTTTATTAAATTTGCTTTATTTCTCAGTTTGATGGTTTACGAGAAAGTATTTATAGTAAGGTAAGCAATTTTATAGCTTTCCATGTAAAGTATTAGTTTATCCGAGATAGAATTTGTATAGTTCAGTATTGTTTCATTAAGTTTAATCATTCAGTAAAATTTTAAAGTGGAAGTGTAGGTATAGCCTTATAAGTTACTTTTTTCAGTATATGACGGTGCAGTGTGTTTGTGTGTCTTCATTGTTAAATTTCTGTAGATATTTACAGAAACAGAAAAAGTTAAAAATAAAAACTATTTTTCATGAGGATATCGAGAAAAATACTTCAAAGATTAAAGTAGGCATTGTATAAATATAACCCCCATTCAACGATATACCCTGTATAGGTAAAAGTTAAACGCTATAGCCACAAAATATATTAGATTATAGCGGCTTTCTTTCGGTTGCCGTTCGTAGTTGTTTTCTTGTTTCCGGATCATGTCAGATTATATGATCAGGATCGTAATCCCCTTTCACCTATGAGTCAAATTTTTTAATATATTTAATATAACCTTAAAATTGTGGTGGTTTCTTTCTTTTTCTTGAAGGCAGTTACTATTTTTATTTAATTGGGCACAGAGAAGGGTATACCTAAATTAGATATGTGCCTAAACAATATTAAAATCAAATGTCAACAGTAAATAAAATCCTGTTCTCTTCCGAATTGGATTCATGGATCTAGTTCGTGTTTGTCTGATTCTGATTCAGTGATTATGATTATGATTGAAAGCTGCGAGCAAAAGAAAACGGCTAATAGCTGCTTTCTTTCGGGTGCCGTTTTCGGATCTAAATGAGTTATCCCAAAATCATGTTCGCGTTGTTTTCTTGTGTCCGGATCATGTCAGATTATATGATCAAGATCGGTAATCCCCTTTCCCCTATGAATCAAACTTTTTTCAGTGATTATGCTGGTTTCTTTTTTCTCTGAGAAGGCAGTTAATATTTTTATTTTAATTGTGCACAGAAGAATAGGTATAGGTACCTAAACTACATTTAAAATCAAAATAAATGTCAACAGTAAACAAAATCCTGTTCTCTTCGAAATTAGATTCATGGATCTAGTTCGAGTTTGTCTGATCCTGATTCAATGCTGAAAGCAAAAGAAAACGGCTTATTTTTTCTTTCATCCTTTTACTCAGGGAGACTCCATGCGTAGTCTCCATGCTTTTACTTTAGAATTACAGCTTTATGAAATATTCATATGTATTTTAATAATACAGTCGCTTGCATGTGCATGTTAATATTTTTATTATTATAATTTTTATTTTATTTTAGTTATTATTCATATAAAAATTACATGAAGCTATTTTCCATTGATTTTCAACTTTCTTTTAGTCCATTCAAACTTAAAAAATAAAGCGAATATATTATTACAGATTTATATTTGTATTATTTGTGTACTAATATGTAGACAATGTAAAAAGTATATATAAAAAGTTATTCATCTTTCACTTCTACGAATTCTACATTTTTAAATGCTTTTGATATATCATTGTGCTTTTCTAAGAACTGCAACTCCTCTCTCGATAACTGTTGGTTCAGTTGCCTCAAAGCAGTCAAAATTTCAGCCTAAAAATGATCAGTGTTATTTTTTTGCTTAAAGCTTGTTCTAGTCATATAGGAAATATTTTAGCAAAGTACCTTTTGTCGATCTCTCGCTTCTGTACTCAGTTTGTTAAGTTTTACATCTTGTTCGATTGTTGACAGTCTTTCGCGCAGTTGATTAGGTTCTCGCCTTCCGAATAGTCGTATAACTTCAGGTGTTTTAAACGCTTGGGATATGGCAGCTTGAGTGGCCTGTAAAGAAATGCAGTAATTAATATCATAGTAAATAAATAAGTTGTACTCTGATTCTTACAAGTTGTACGGCTCCTAAAGCACTAATAAGGGATATATCTCCATTTACAAGTTTACTAAGACTATCGTTGAGCTCTTTTAACTGCTCCATCGTTTCTTCTTTGGTTTCTTCGTACTCATCAGGTTCCAGTTCATTTCTGCAAACCGAAAAAATTTACTTATATAACAAACATCTTGTGCCTTGTAAAGCAGTTATATGATTTTTGTTACCTAGAGGACTTTGCCCTTACCTACAGTTTTCCAAGTCTTGCAGTTGTTCAACTAGTCTGTCCAATTGGCTTTCGAGGTTTTGCTTCAACTTTTCAGTTTCTGCTTTTCCGTATGATGACATATTTGTTATTGATTATTTACTGTTAGGTTTAGACTCTTCACATCCTGTTGATTTTTAGGTTAAACTGTTTATTTTGACAAAGTTGACGTTTAGAAGGACTAAATAACAGGGTAAGGTTTGATAACACACGTACGTGACGTCTATGTCTAGGTAAAAGTGAGAAAAAGATAATAAATAAATAGTGTGTGTTTTCCTATATGAAAAACTATTTCCAATAGGCATCTGATTGGTGACAATAGTTTTCTAACATTCCGTTAGGTGTGCTTTTGTCGAAACGTGAAAGCCGCGTGTCATTTTTAATAAAGTTGTAACTTTAATTTGTGCGATTTAAAGTGACATTTTGTTAATAAAACTGAAGAGACTTGATCGAAGTGTTTGCCCTTAAATTCCATGAACGAACTAGTGGAAGAAGTACAGGACTAGATACAAATCATGTTTTTGGGTTAACACTCCGCCATCTTGAAAACATCTTAACCTTTGATAAAAAAGAGTTCAAACTGTTAGATAAGTGATAGTTTTTAAAAATCCATAAACATCGGTGTTGAGACGAAAACTTATTCGTGAAGATGCCAAAAAACCGATTATGTACTTGTGTGAGAGTGTTGTGATGTGTCAATCTTGAACATATGCAGATTCCAAGAGCAGATCCGTGGCTGCTGCTGTAAGGGACCTAGTGCCCCAGGCTGAAATGAGCGGCAATCAGAAGCAGGCGGCCACTGGAGGGCCTCAAACTCAACGATTCTCGAATTCACCGTATCCTTTTTCTGCTTTACTAGTTTAGTTACGCCCATCTGTCACTTAACAACAAACGTCAATTGTATATTTAAAATTTTTGCCCGAATTTTCACCAATAGCCCGATTAATTATTATTTTATTTAATCTAAAATAAGCGAACGGAAATGAAAATTTATTAAATAACGTGTATGAAAATTATAATAGAATGTGAACGTTTACTGTTCCTTGTTTTGCTTGTCAAGTGGTGGTTGGTTAACTTTCATTATTCAGTATACATTCACCTGCTTATGCGGTGGTCATTGTCATTACTTAGTCCATATGGTACAGTGAAAACCAATTTGGTACGCGAATCGCAATTCAAAATTTTCGTCAAAAAAAACCTAATTACCGCATAAATCGCGATAATTTTTACTACTGCTGAATTTTGTTTAGTGATATATTTATAATGAAAGATATTACATCATATGACTAAATTGGAAATGTTTAATTGTAAGTGATTTTCTTATTTGATTGATAGAGGTAGTAATTTATTTATTACATAAGGTATGAAAGCGAAAATATGCCACGTTAGTGAATGTTAAGCTTCAGGTAAGATCAGGTTAAT
Source organism: Anoplophora glabripennis (assembly GCF_000390285.2). Taxonomy (NCBI): domain Eukaryota; kingdom Metazoa; phylum Arthropoda; class Insecta; order Coleoptera; family Cerambycidae; genus Anoplophora; species Anoplophora glabripennis. The sequence continues at coordinate 268,960 of NW_019416443.1, forward strand.
GTTTTTTTGCGATATGTTAGTATTTTGCCATACTATTTTATAAAGCCGAGACAATTTTTTTTCATGAAAATTGGTAATGATTCGATTAGTTTGAGATTTTATGTATTGAAAGTTTGTAGGGTTGTTGGTCGGGTACTAATTTGGTTGAAAAAGTTGATAAAAGTACCCAAACATGTTGTCGAGACTTGGCGAGCTTGCGAAATTTAAAAGTTACTAGTTGATTGGCTGAAAAAAATGACCACGCATGCGCTAAAGTTGCCTGGTGGCCGAATTGAGAACCAATCTGTACAGTCGATACAATGGCGTTTGTCGCCGAAATTGTATTTTGACTGATGAAAATTAACAACTAATATTTTAAATTACTTACGTTATAACAGGACATTTTTCCAACGGTTGTGCAAAAACAACACATAGTTGTTTAAGTGATACGTCACGAGGGCTTCGTGAACATGTGATAAGTTGGTGTCTAGTGTAATTATTGTAAAACGCCCTTATCGATTTTTCCTGTTAGGTGTAGCGAGACGTGCTCGGCATGTTCTAGCTCTTGCCGAACCATTTCAAATCGTGAAAACTCTTTTTTAAAGTCACCAAATTGTGTTCACCGCGAATTAGCGACACTCAAGGCTTTATTCCGCGGGTGACATTGCAAATTTAATCCGTATTTTGACGTCGTTGTAGTGCTCGCTAGTGGTTGCAAAAATCCGTGGTGACTCACGAAATGCTGAGAAGGAACTCTAATCATTCCTCTGCAAATAACACCAAGTTGCAAAACGATTTCATACAAATCCGTTTAACGTCGGATCTCTTGCGATGACTTCGTAAAAATTCTCAACATCCACGTTTCCGAAGGCTAAAATCTAATGTAATTTCGGCCTCTGGTTCTTGCCCCCTTACAAATTTTTCGTGAAAATGGTCTCCAGATACGTAACCAACGGCCCCGTAAAGCAAGAGGGGATCTGCCTGCTGCCGCCTACACACTACAGGATGATGCCACCGCAGAGTAAGTTTCCCAAATCCCAAAGAATTGATGATAGCCAACACACGTGTGTTTTTCCATGCGGCGCGACAAAATCAATACCCGACGGCTTGCCTTGGGGCCTTTCATTTCTTGTTAATCCCCTGCAATATACTCGATTCTGCACGCTACATTTTGAGGTCGACTTTGTTTGGGAAAGACCCTGACCATTTGGTATCATCTCGACTACCTACGGTGGTCCGCCCACCGTATATCACTGTTATTGTTCAGGCAACCGGCCGTATCCTAGGGTAAGCTGTTTCCATGAAATTTGCCATAACCAGTTTGCGATTAAAATGCAGAAATGGTCTAAAACCGATTTTTATAAGTTATCAGCCGACATTGGATCTAAGTTTTTCGTAATGTATTGTGAAGTATAACTAATTTTTGTGTCCAAGGTCAGTGACCATTTTCGCCTGTTAACGTCTTCAATGATCAAAATTAACTAGGTCCTTAATTATTGTTATTAAGATCTGTTTATGAGTTACCGCTATTTTGTTGAATACTTTAGCACCCTCAAGATATTTTAGTTATCCATTTGGAAAACGTGGCATTAGGAGGGAATTTTATAAACCTGGAAATGCCGGGAAAATATGAGGATTTCTTAAATTTTCTTGAAATTTTATAAATTCTAATTCTAATCGATTGTATGTAAATACTGTTTCAAAGTTGATACCAAGTGGGATAGTTTTTTATACGATTTTAGAAAAAATATTGTTTCTAATGTTTTTTGGTTGTCGGAATGCTTAAAATTCGGAAGGAACTACAATTATTTGAATTGGCCAATAATTAATGCATTTTTCAAAAAATATTTAACTGTTAAATTGTAATAGTTGCTAAATTTAATTTTCTGTATCGAAATATCAATATTAAAGAAATAAAATCGGACAATATCAGTTTTTTTGTAGCGGTGGTGTTTTTATTTTTAACTTGAACTGTTTATACTTTTTTTAATTATAGTTCAACGTTATCAATATAATTAATGGAGTAAATTTTAATTCCCTTAATAAAAGAAATTACATTTGCAAACAGGAAAATTTTTTAAATCTGCCTGAAAAACCTGGAAATATCGGTGAATTTGTAGGACAAAATTTATTCACCTTGATCTAAACACCGCTCAAATTATTAAATTTTGCTTCCCGGAATTTTTTGTTTTAAATGTATGGATAATATTTGAAAATCAGAAGCACATATTTCCTAACATTTTTTATTTACTTAATATTCTTATTTATATTTGATTTAAAGGAAACAAGGTTTATCTGTTGTTGGGGACAATAAATTTTAGCGTGTTGCAATCTGTCTGCTCTTTCACGTTCCGATGTGACGAAGTAAACTTTATCATTAAATCTGGAAAAAATAATGAAACATTGATAGCGTCTAATTGATTTACAAACATGATAAGCTAAATAATGGGAAGCTGAGAAAAAAAAACACGCGTCACTTTTGTTTTCCAGGAATTTTAAAATTTAAAAAAGTATCAAATGGGCATACTATTCTTTCGGTTATAATGTTGAATTGATACATCAAGTAAATTTCAACATTTTGTGCGTCTTTCGTCGAATTTTTACAAAAGACGAGCAAGTTCTGGTAGGCGAGCTGTACACAATGCAGATTATTTCTTTGGGAATTTCCGCTGGTATGCCCGATTGATTAAGCCTCGACGGTGCGGGTATGTAACAACTTTCTCTGAAAATACGTAAATGTGAATTGTGCAGCATTCCATTCGAACCTAGTGCCGGCTAGTGAAACCCATTTATAATACAAAATCAGGCATTACCTTACCGGCTATATTAATATTTGCGCCTTCGGCGAGGTGTCCGTTCCGTATCCCCGATAAGAGCAAAAAGTGCGACGTAAAGGTAAAAGCCAGTCGCCCGTTGGACGAACGGTAGAGACGCACGCTAAAACGGATCGATTTTGGAGACGAACGGATCCGCCAAAAAGTGTTGAAATAGTAGCGATATTAATTTTAAAATGCGACCGATTAATAGAGCATAACGAAATACTCCGCATTCCTCCGGAAGTCAGTTGAATAACATTCAGGGGCGTATCTGCCTTATCAAGCCGTCGAAAGTATTAAATTTTAGGTTTTCTTTACGCTTTCTAAGCCGATGCCTAAAAAAATGCATTTGTATGCGGAATCGTCATATTCGCGGAATAGGATATTCAGATAATTAGAAACGTTTTTTTAAAATCGCATGATAAATATTTTTTATTTATCTTTGAAGGTTTATTAACCTAGATAGCGTAGTAGAGGCTACTTTTGTAACTAGAGTTTGACGTTTACGTGTGAAATTAGCGTGATAGCGTCGCTAAGATATTTAAGAATAATTTAAAGTACGGTTGTCACTGAAAGGTGCAACATATATATTTTTTTATCATGTGCGTGAAAACATGTCCTGTTTTATTATTTTTATATTTGTAATTTCATCTATCTATCCCATTGTTTTCCATTTAAGTTTGGAAATCTGGAAAACCTGGAAATATGAAGGAATTTCTCAATTTTTTTTAGAATTTTTCAAATTCCTATTAATTGTGGTCGGTCTTTATTCACAAAGCTATCATGTTGCTGAAAAGTAATTCGCTACTATTACTATTTTTACGGCATCTGTATGTACCACGTGTGTCATATGTTTGTTGATTGACTGTCTTTTGTGCTATTAATATTCCCCTTTTACTGTACCAAATTTAATTATCACTACGCAACAGGGATTTATTCAATATACTGAAAAGCTCAAATTGGGTAAAGTAGTATATAATTTACACTTACGAATATATCACCAAGAATGCAATAACATTTCTATTAATTTGGATACGATTCAGAAGGAATTGAAAGCTGTAAACTCTGTTATTTCCATTCCAATTGAAAAAAAATCTTGAACCTGCTTTTAAATATTATGTAATTTGTTTGATATTACATTAACAATTATTTCTTTTAAAATAAATATTACTGTTGGTTAAAAAAAGAAAGTAACTGTAAAAAGAACAAAACAGTTACACCAGATTTTTTTCAGTCAGACTATAAAATTAAGTTACATCTAAATTTTAAATAATAATAATAATAATAATAAGGGGTAGAAAAAGCCACCCCTAATACTTGTTTCGTACGTAATTTTGTTTTTTATTACTACTTTTCCATTTAAAAATTCATTTCAGATAGCCTGATTCATTCTAAACAAAGTATGTCACATTTTTTGGTAAAATTTACGATTTCCGAGCAAAAAAAAAATTTAAAATCAATGATTGGCATAGGGTAAAAATTTTATCCAACTATAATTTATCTAGTAGGCGGTTGTCACGTCGACATTTTGTAATGGCAACTTATTTGTTATAATTAATGCAACGTAATTTTATTAAATACATATGTGAAAAAACCTAATTATTATAAATTATTAAAAAGAAATAGAAATTATATTAAATGTTGAAAATGGTCACAGTGTATCAGCAAACAACAATAACTGTAACCTTACTAACAACGAATTAACTTTCCATTAGAAATGTCAACGTGACAGACGCCTACTAGATAAGTTCGATAAATTTCCACCTTATGCCAATCATGCCATGTAATTGATTTTAAATATTTTTTTTGCTCAGAACAAACAACAAATTGTTTACCCACTGAGATCTCGATAGCAGAAAATGTGTACTTAATTTCATTTCTTTTTTTGGTATTTCAGAAAAAAATTAAAAACTACTTTTTTGGCACACCCTTTAAGCGGTTGTATCTTCACAGGGGGTGCGCAAATGACATTCTTTTATGTGAAAGACACCTTATTTTTCCACAGGGATTAATTATTTACACCCTGTATAATACTGGTCAATTTTTCACGTAGAAAAAAAATGTTTTATTATAATAGCTAAAATTTAAAAATTTATAAATCTGCCTGGAAATCTTAGAGATATTTTTTGGTCAAAATTTATTATACACTCTACTTGTGGTTCGTACTAGTTGCGGTAGTCANAATTTTGTTTTTTTTATTACTACTTTTCCATTTAAAAATTCATTTCAGATAGCCTGATTCATTCTAAACAAAGTATGTCACATTTTTTGGTAAAATTTATGATTTCCGAGCAAAAAAAATATTTAAAATCAATGATTGGCATTGGGTAAAAATTTTATCCAACTATAATTTATCTAGTAGGCGGTTGTCACGTCGACATTTTGTAATGTCAACTTAATTGTTATAATTAATGCAACGTAATTTTATTAAATACATATGTGAAGAAACCTAATTATTATAAATTATTAAAAAGAAATAAAAGTTATATTAAATGTTGAAAATGGTCACAGTGTATCAGCAAACAACAATAACTGTAACCTTACTAACAACGAATTAAGTTTCCATTACGAAATGTCAACGTGACAAACGCCTACTAGATAAGTTCGATAAATTTCCACCTTATGCCAATCATGCCATGTAATTGATTTTAAATATTTTTTTTGCTCAGCACAAACAACAAATTGTTTATCCACTGAGATCTCGATAGCAGAAAATGTCTACTTAATTTCATTTCTTTTTTTGGTATTTCAGAAAAAAATTAAAAATTACTTTTTTGGCACACCCTTTAAGCGGTTGTATCTTCACAGGGGGTGCGCAAATGACATTCTTTTATGTGAAAGACAGCTTATTTTTCCACAGGGATTTATTATTTACACACTGTATAATACTGGTCAATTTTTCACGTAGAAAAAAATGTTTTATTATAATAGCTAAAATTTAAAAATTTATAAATCTGCCTGGAAATCTTAGAGATATTTTTTGGTCAAAATTTATTATACACTCTACTTGTGGTTCGTACTAGTTGCGGTAGTCAGAGGAGGGCAACAACAACATGATTTATGAGCGACTCTATCGCTGAATCTCGCACCTTACTCTGCCAAAAAGGGCCCTTACTCTTAATTTCTAATTAAGTACATATTTCTGCCAAAGTGATAAAAATTGATCATTATCTGCCACATAAACATCAGCATATTAAACATACTGAACATAAAACTTAAGTATTATTATAAAAAATACCCAGTACGGCAACTGTAAAAGTATATTTCTTTTATGCGCTTGAGTTTCAGTGACTTTTAAGACGGCGAAAGGTTCAACTAGCTTCCAATATTCTCTTTGACTAGGCATTTCCCGTCAACAACCCTTGTCATCCATTTCTATTTCGCTCTTCTTCATGAGCAATTTTTCGACGCTTGCAAATCCCGAACATTTCGAAACGTGGGCGTCCAGTCAGTCGGAAGGTCTTTCGATTTGAGCCCGCACGTATATTTATTATTTTCGTCCCGTACACGGCGGGCCGACCTTCAACCGAGATCTCCGCGGAAAATAAAAAAGTTATCCCCGCTGGGATCGTTTACCTCCGTTTTGGTATTGTTTTTGACGCGCCGCCTGACGCGTTTTCGGGTGTATTTTCGTACGGGGGCCCCCGAGTGAGCCCGGTTCGTCATCCTCATTATTATCCGCGTTCACTAATTTAAGAACGCAGTCTAGTATCTATCTGTTAGATAAAAAAACCGCCAATGCGCAAATTCGGCGGCCGGTGCCACCGGGTCAACGCACCTTTACGTTGTCTTGCCTATGATGTGCCGGGTGCGCCAAAGAACGACGGCGTTTGGTCCATCGGGCGCGATTACAATACAGGGCGATGTACGCATATGTTTTAAATAACAGTTTACAGTACAATAGGGCCGTTTCCTTTGTGTCGATATAAAATGTTACATAAATATACAATATTTCGAGAATAAAGTCAATAAATCACAAAATTACTTCTTTTATTTTTCATGTTTCATTGAAAGTCCTCCACTTAATAGATGATGACATACTAATTCGACAGAGGCAAAGAGGGGATAACTTATCTGTGATAGAGGCATAATTCTGCGAAAAGTAGACATTTCCATTAAACAGGATTCTGCAATTCTGTAGTTGTCTTACCTTGCGATATAGATGGCACTGCTAAAAACGGCCAAAAGTGGTTTAAATGTAAAACTACAATGCGTTAAATTTAATTGCAACCAAACGCCAACGCAAATACTTGTGTATTAACAAATTGTAAGTTCTAGTTGTATGTGTATCCAAATCTAGATACAATTGTGCATATGCCTTTTCAGTTATAGTTTTTCCGAAGTCAGTTGAAAATGTATAAAAACGCATACCAATAAAATTTAATGAGTTTTATAGGCGTCCCTAAAAAAGTTTTCTGCTAAAGGCGAACATTAATAATAATTTGCATATAATGTGCAGAAAATTTCTATTATATGTTAATTTATCGCGAACCAACGGGAAGGTATGAACATATCCTTGTCAGGAAGGGATGAGGAAAGGTTGTTAGTTTAGGTTATTAATTAAAAATAATCAACAATAAAATAATTTCCCATTGCTGCACTGCACTGCTAAGCAATTTGTCAACAACTGAAATTTATGGTCGGTCGCCCAGTGCGGCTGTGTTTATGCGCCAGTCGCCCGCGCGCGTATTCTTCAACTGGGTGTATACATTTCTACCATTTCCACGTTTAGTTCGATCAGACCTGTGTATGGGTATGGCTAAATAAATACGTGAACAAGTTTTTCCAAAATTTCAATGCGGAGTTGCGGCGTAGCGATCGAACCTGGTATATACTGCCTAGCTCAAGGTCTTCAATTGAGATCGGAAAGACTATACTATGAAACATCTAGTATCTACGTTATCGCATATTGTGTACTTCTTTTTTTTGCATAAAATGATCAGAAGCGAAAGGAATATATACGAAATACGTGTATATTTTAAACAAGTATTAAAAAAAAAAATTGAAGAAACGACCCTATTATACAAACCTATAAATGCGTAAATAGTTTTTCCTTAAACAATTACTGTTTCAGTATTTGAAAGCTGATTATTTGAAATTTAAACATTTTTTTTAAGTATGCCTAGGTACGCTGAATTCGTAATTAAAAATTCAATCTGATACAACCAAATATACGCGGTTAGTCAAAAATAAATATTGATGAAGTTGAATAAATCACATAAATTATCACCGAAATATTTGTATTGTAACCACATATTTTCCTGCAAAACGATACAGAATGTTTTTTCTTCCTCAAAAAATCAATTTTTCGGCAATACCCGTTTAAATAGATGTTCAATTGTTTTTCTGATTGCATATTCCGATTCCGCGAGGCTTTTTACTTGAGTCTTCAGTCTCCAGTCTTATCCAATCTGCGTATAAAATTTTTGTCGCGTGCACTTTCATTGCACAGAAAATACGTCTTTAACCTACCATTTCACTATTCTCTTAAACCTATACTCGCTTGAATTTCACTTGAACACAATGTACTTAGTTCAGTGTAAATATTAATAAATACACTTGGAAGATCACACCGTCCGTGAAAATAACAAATCAACGGGAGAAACAACGATCGTAAACAGGACTCCGTTTAGTAATGAACGTGTTTAACAAAATATGTCGCAACGCTAATCTAATCTAATTAATCATAATAGTAGATCAACCGTTAGATTTGGGTACCTAACCATTTTTTTTATTATCCTAGATGGAGTTATCCTATAATTGTCTCTCAAATTAATACTTTGTTGAAATTTCAGTGTAGTATAAAGTAGTTGAAGTGGCTATGTTAAAGATGATTTAATTAGAACGTTTGTGTTTTTTTCTGAGCATTCAAAGAGAAGGTCCAAACACATTATTTGTAACTTATAATAGTTATCTGTGGTAGAAATATATCTCACTAATGTAACTACCTAAATTACTATTATTAAACTATTTCTTTACTTGTTTGTAAAAATTTATTGTGGGTATTGCTGCTTTTATGAAATTTTAATTGTAAGAGGATTATAGAGTCGTCTTTGTATACCATAAAAAAATATTAAAGATTAAGGCCTGTCCTTTTACAGTATTAAGAATGGCATTAAATTAGAACTAGAAAACATTATTTGTAAATTAATATTATCTGATATATTGCAGGTAAACAGTCGAACTTCGTATCTTACTTGTTTACCTAGACAATAAAAAAAATGTGGAATATTTTTAATATCGACTATTTTTATGACCACATGGTAGATGTTTCTAGGACTCGCCTCATATTTTAACATCGCGTAACGATATACACATAATTAATTGTGGAAGAACCTTGTATTTTCGATTTAATTTGCTACAATGAATCTCTTGTACGAGAACCGGAAGTTGTGCGATTACCCCCGGCCCCCCTTCACCCGTTGCCGTTACAAAATAATGGGTACCATACACCTACTAATAAAATATGGTTTTGAAGAATTGTTGGACGGAAGCGGTGCGTCCCTTTCTACATACGTAATATCCGTTCGTAGGTAGACGGCAGTTTTGCATAGTTGAGATTTCGCGTTGATATCGACGCTCCCGTATACGGCGAGACGTTTCGCAGTGAGATCGCTTATTCCCAGCCGAGGATCGTATAACTCGACAGCCATCTAACTGTTTTTCCTGCTTTTCTTTGGCGCTGTCAAGGACACGAGGATGCATGTTATGTGTGTAAGTGTGTTGGTGCATCCGCAAGACCGACCGTTTTGGTATAAGTGTAGTAACGTTTCATTTGGTTCGATTGTTCTACGTTTTATAGCGTCCTTTAATCAGCCATGGAAATTGTTCTGTCAGATCACGTCGGCTTGATTTCGGGTCCGTTCTGCAACAATTTTAGGGGCTGTTAAAATTATTTTCGAATTCTCTTGACTTCTTTTCGGCTAAAATCTTAAAAGGATTCCTTTAATATTCTTATATATATACAGGGTGATCGAGAATGATTGACCGTGCCGCCTCATACTGATTTTTGATGTGCGGCATACCAGTTTTTGATACCAATACTAGAATCATGAGCGCAGGTTGAGGGATTTTAATGGTAAACAAATAATTACGTTCAAACGTCAAATAAATTAGGTTACTGTCAAAATGGAAATTCATAATAAAAATATCAATTATTTAACAAAAATCAAAGTTATTTCACAAATTAAGCAATACTGATGGACCAATAAATGTTATTATTGTTATTATTATTAAAGAGGATGACAGAATCAAATGTAGGTTTAGCCTAACTTTTCCAAAATTCTTATTTCATTTACAATTAGAAAAACTTTTAAATCAAAGTTTGATGTAGCTAATTTTGAATAACGACTGTAAGTGCTTCAGCGATTTTATTTTTAAAACGTTATGAGTTAATTTTAAAACAGAAGCACTATTGTGGCTACATTCTTGGCATCTAAGACGATTCAGCTATACAGCGATACGCTGCAAGCTGCTGTTTTTCATCAAAGCAAACTGCTGTATGCTTATAAGACGACTATTTTGCAGCTACTGCTTTCACACTTCTGAATATCCAGCGCAAGCGATCCAGCCCAAAAATTTATGCTGAACATTTTAGTTAGCTGTCGAAATTCAGGAAAAGTGTCTTAAAAAAATTTGCTTCAAGCAAATGCAAGCAGTTGGAAGTGCTTGATTATGTTAGATGGTAGGATTGTCTGTATGACCGAGAGCAATAAACAACAGTTACATGCAATATATAATAACAGAGTAATTGGAATTTTTTCACATTTTATTGAATATTTTACCTTAAAATTACATAAAATCCATAAAAATATCTATATTTTTACAATAAATGTTCAATATGATGTCCATTGTTGTTCAAGCAGGTATTAATTCTTCTTTTCATATTATTAAATACATTCTGTAAAACATTTTGTGTAATACTCCTAATTTCGTTTGTAATTGCCTCTTGAAGTTCTTCAATCGTGTGTAACCGTTGAGCAAATACTGAATTTTTTAAAAAACCAAATAAATAATAGTCTAGGGGTGTAAGGTCAGGAGAACGTGGTGGCCATCTATCTCGACTAATTATTCGATCATCATAATACTCTCTAATCAACTCTAAAGTTTCGTTAGAGGTGTGAGCTGTTGCGCCATCTTGCTGAAAGTATCCATGATGGATTTCATCGTCGTGAAGTTCCTCAAAAAATGGTAACAATATTTGCTGCCGATATACCTGCCCAGTTACATTTTCACGGAAAAAATATGGTCCGATTATTCTTCTACGTGACATAGCTACCCAAACACCAAGTTTAATAGGGTGCAGAGTTGTTTCACGCAAAATATTAGGGTTTTCTGTGTTCCAAGAGCGATAATTTTGGGAGTTTACGTACCCACTTAAATGAAACCACGCTTCATCAGAAAAAAATGTTAGATCTAGAATATCGTCGTCATTCAGATTTTCGTTAAACCAATTACAGTATTGCACACGTTTTCCAAAATCTAACGGAAGTAGTTCCTGCACAACACTAACTTTATAAGGATGAAAATGCAACTTCTTTACTGCTTTATGGCATGATCCATATGATATTCCTATAAACAATTTAGGAATAATGATACAAATTTTAGAATAAATATTTGTTATTAAGTACCTGTTTGAGCAGATAACCGACGTAGTGATTTGGTTGGACTAGCTCGTAAGCGGTTTTCAACATCTTCCAAGACTTCCTCTGTAAGAATAGACTTTCTGCCTGGAGATTTTCCTCTACAAACACTTCCAGTGTTATGGAAGCGTTCCACTAATCTCTTCACGTGTCTCGAAAAAATTTCATAATCAATTTCATCATTTGGAAAATGTTCTTGAAATTGTAAATGACAGGAATTCATCGAATATTTCCAACCATTACCATTGTTTTGTCCACTACGAAAATAGGCCTCCAGAAGAAATTTATCATGTTCTAATGAAAATGCCATGTTAACCTAAATTAAAAAACAGATTAGGTTAGGGAACAACATACGCAATAAATTAATTACTCACGTATAATATCCACCTACTCTAACTGTAGTATTGAAAAATACTGTTTTATAATGTAACAACAAAATCTACAAAATAATATTCAAGCCAAAAAATCCGTGCGCCAATGAACAGAACGTCAAATTGTGAAATCGCCAAAGAACACCATGAAATCGCACGGAAAAAAAGTAATTTTAGCAAACGGAAATCAGTTTTGATAGCAATTGAGACAGGGTACGTTCAGAATCCGGTCAATCATTCTCGATATCTCTGTATTTTTAATGGGAAGTTTCTAAGTTAATGTTACGAACAAATTAAAAAATATATATGTCCTGAACGAAAGACACCTTAACACTTCCAACACCAACACTTTTGTTAATGTATTAAGATACAAAAGTCAAAATTATTGATAGTTTTATACACAGAACACCTGAACTAGTTTTATAGGTTATGTTAATAGTAATAACAATGAACATCAATGACATAGAATGTAGAGCTCAGCCTCAAATACTGTTGATCTAAGGTCTGTTCCAACATGAGTCAGGGATTGGTTCCAAACCGTTCGAAATGTTTGGCCAGTTAAGTTCTCAATGTGTCTTCAGTGAATTCACTGATCAGAATTAGTTGGATGCTCATTTCGAACGGTTCGGAACCAATTCCTGACTCCTGTTGGAACAGACCTCTAGTATCCATAACTGACTGTAGAACTACTCGTACGGTAGTAGTTCAAATAATCAATAAAGCCTACGTTGCCAAATGTTATTTGATAACTTTTACAGGACTTATTGGAAAACAGTTGATTGTAAAGAGCTTTTATAATTAAAATACACGGAATATCTTTTCCACTTTTAATTTTAAAATGAAATTATAGAATACATAGACCTCTTATCATTGTTTTTTAATTTCTGGACAGGGCTACTGCGATCTTGTAAACATTGTTGTATCCGCATAAAACGTTTTTGTCCTTGGCGATATTGCAAATAACGTTATCCAACAAATACAAATAATTCGAAGAAGAAAATCGTGTATAAATTTATATATTTTTCCCACAATGCATGTATAATAATTTCTAAAAAACATATTTATTACCGAATTCCGCTGAATCATTGTCGTGCACGTATGCCATAGCTGACTAAAAATGGCATAAAACATCTTTTTGTGTTACCTTGTGTGCTTCCGTAGGGAATTGTTTTCGGTACGTACTCGTTATTAAATCATTTATTGTAATTATGGGTGCAAATCGACAAGGACATTGCGACGCTTACAGCTGATAAGTCAGGAATATAACGAGTGGTTAATGAGGCGTATCTGAATTTATTTTCAGTAGGCTCGTTAAATACAAAGACTCCAGTCAAGGCCGTGTTTTGGACAAAAATTTCATCGCTTTGAGATAAAAATACATCGACGAGGTTACTCCTTATTGGAGATGGAAATTAAGACGGATCTGGAGCGTTTGAAGTTTTTCGCGAAGTTTTGAGGTTCGAGGCACCTTTGTAGAGTCTCGTCCGCCAAGGCTGTTGCTGTAAAAAAAACGCGTTAGTCCATTATTATGTCGATAATAATAAATAATGAATGATAATGTGGAACTAATGATAGCGTTGAATGTCAACTTGTTGCACACCAAAATTTGATTGTCGTGGTTCTATTTCCGTGTTTGCAAGGTACATACATATTATTAATTTATTTTTGGAAATACTATTATCTTTTATATATTGTTCTTTAAGAATATTAATAGAATTTTTTTAAAAATGTATATTAAATATATTTTTTCTAATAAGAGGAATAGGCAATAGTTCTATTAGCTTATGTAAAGGATTGATAACAAAACTCCTCACGTCAGTCTGGATATGTACAATGGGCTGTTTTCCAAATTTTGAAGTACATACAAAATGGTTAAAAAATATGGGACCTGTACTTTTTTTTTCATTTTGACCTCATTTAAGCCCTAAAAAAATTTAAATTATGCGAAAAAACAACATTATAAAATACTGTATTATACCATCGAATAGGCCCTGAAAAGAGCTTTTATTTGATGTAGGTAAGGGTCAATACATTTGTGTGTTATACAGGGCGTTTAAAATTGGAAAAATAACATTGCTAAATCGGAAACCATCGGATATAGAGGATAGCCAAATTGGAGCAAAGTCTAATAATGTAGCGAATAATAATTTATTTGAAGAAGATTAACAATGCGCTATGTAATCCGAAACGTCAGTAAATATTAACTTTTTTTACTAGATCGATTTTCGACCTTATGTACTTTGGATATAAGTCTTTGTCATTACCTTAAATATCGCGGTGTTCTAACAATATTAGAAATAATTACGAAGTTTCAAAGGTTCAAACCCCAAGTGACACTCTAAAAGAATTTAATGTAAGTGAAGTAGCTTCGTAACAGGATATCATTCAAGAAAAGTTTGGTTATGGTTATGTATATGTTAACTTTGTGATTTCTTGCTTTCTTTCTCCTAAGTTTTGTAACGATTTTTGATATATTATCATACCTGAAAGACCAGTTAGTAAGAATGCAATTTTTGTGTACTTTGAAGAAAAGAAGCTCATCGAAAAGGGAGAAAATTCTGTTTCCTTTGGTTATGTACATAAAATGCTTTATGATGGTGAACTTTCCGTTATCAGAGAAGTCCAAGCCAGTATGAAGAGGAAAATATACAGGGTGTTCCAATCAATCAATCAATCGATCAATCTTTATTCATCCAGTTGATCATACAATGATATAGGATATGTCAAAAAAAATGTCTTAATGATATGCGCACATCTAAGGGTGTTATTTTACATGGATAATTAATGATAGTTTGCTTTAGAAACTATGATCCAAAAGTTAAATACTCCTAACTCCTTGTAAAAATAAATTAATTCGAAGTTGTTCATTTTTATAGCATCTATGTAAATAGTACACAAGGGTCAGATTCGGTTTGTACAATTTCAACTATGACAAATTGTTGCGGGTTGCCTAAATATGTGACGTCACACTAAAAGAGTCTATTGACTATGAGTTTTTTAATCTGATAGGTCAGTAAATATTAACATTGTGTACATTATTGCACTCGGAAGAAAGTAAGTAAGTAAGTGTTTAAAAAATTAAACTGATCATGGCTGTTGAGAGTCCATATTGGCATTCAGAAGCAAAAATTGCAGTGCGCGGCCTGCTACACGCGTCTAACGATTTCTCCCCTTCTAATTTGCTGGTTTCCGTCACTATTGGAGGACATTCAACTCTCAAGCATTTTTAGACGGACTTAGACACTTGTATATCACGAAATCTAAATTTGTGGTTAATTTAACAGTTCTTGGGAAACGGGATGTGGCGGCGGCTCCCAGAATTAAAAATATCGCTGTTGTCTGACGACCGTCTATTCTTCGCTGACGCAGACGGACCGCGACGGTACGAGTTTTTTTTTTTACTTGATTTACTTACGTCACGATCCGCGACGGGAAGGGAGCGGTGCCTGGTATGGTTGTATGGGAGGAAGGTGGAGTAAATCGATAGGGTCGCGTATATGCAGGCCGTTGGCGGGAGCGGCCCACAGGATTGCAGGAGGATGCACCGAAATGTGGGTCACTGAAACTGATTGTCGGTGCTGTGGGATTTTCGCAGGCGGCAGGTTTACGGTTCATAAATATTAAACAAATACATAAGTAAAAATTATTCTTAAAAAAAAAATATTGCCAACAAATCGTACTTAATGGAATACGGATACAAATATTCGGAACATCCCTGGTCTTTAGTTTATTAAACTGTTATTTTATATTGAAACCCGTGGATGTGTTACTTAAATCTCGGTTTATACTGTAATTAATACCACTCCTTCGAAGCAATAAAATAACTTCACTACTCCAGTTCCTGTTATTCAGTCTAGTTATTAGAAATATGTCAGATCGCCACTGCCAACAAATAAACATGGCCATAAATCGCAGGAAATATTCATTTGTTTATACATAACAATTTCTAGAGAACGCGACGTGGCTAAGTCGATGTAGAAAATACAATAGATTTGTAACATGGTGTTACAAAAAATAAGTCAATCACTTATGCCTTTTTCCATTTAGGCGTCTCTTTCTCGTGAACTCTTAAAAAATGATCGGGTGCTACGAAATTATATTTGTTTGTTTTTAATTAATGCAAAAATTTGAATATTTAACATAGGTACTTATGGGACATGCTTACAATCTAATTACTGGTGAAAAAATGCAAATGGTGAGACGAAAAAAATATAGACATTTACCTAAATCATTAATTAATAGATGAGAGAAAGAAAAAAGTAGGTTACCGCACATTTCACAGAGAAATAAGTTATGAAACATAAAAAAGTTCTGACTTGTCATCCGCCTAGTAATAGACGCGAAGAAGTAAAGGCAACAACGCAATAGAGTATGAATGAGGTAGGTGGCGGGAGATTTAAATAAACTTCGATACACAAATTAGTTTTGATAAATTATGACATTTTTAATATCATTTTTCATTTTAAAATTAACGTTTCAATAATTTCAGTATATTTTTTTAGATTTTTTTTTTAGATTTGTTGCAATAACATCGTCTCACAGTATAATACTACATATATCAAATTGTATTATACAATTGCTTTAATCGCTTGTCTTATAAGGAACATTTATATTCACAGAAGTGCATTATTATGCATTAACAAAATCATATTTAAACTTTTCCACGCGAATCGCTTCGTGATCACAGTTTGTAAATAATCTAAAATACGTAAAAGTTCTTTGCAAAAAGAGCAGTACATGCTTTGTGCCATGTACTCTCTGTCGATTAGTTGATGCCCTCGAACGGTGTGCGGAGGTTCTGGCTCTACAAACTTCTGTTCAACAGCTTTTTTCCTGCGTTTGCTATTTTCTGTTCTAATTCTCAAGCACTCGTACTTTCTTTTTGTCACAATTTTTCGTTTCCACTGATTCTGTTCTTCATCCGACATTTTAGAGGTTAAAGCAGTCAGGTATGCAAGCGATCACATAACATAATGTATACATATTCTGTCAACTTACAAATAATAAATTCAACCAAGTTGCCAAGTTTCTGTTGCAACTTTTGGCAGTTATTTATGCATATTGGGTAAAAAATAATAATTGAGAAATGAAAATATATAATTTTAAGTATTTTAAATTCGATTTTATTCAATATTTACAGCAAGTATCTCAATCTACTTATTTTCTAGTGATTAAGAAAATTTTTATTTGCATTGACAGCAGGGATTTTATAATACGGTATTCCCCAAGTAAAAAATTCTTATTAGGTACGGCCCTGATCAACTCTTCTCCTGCAAGGACGCGGAAAACGTTGAATGAGATCGAATCGCCGACAACAAAGTGAAACCGCTGGTTTACATACATATGCTGTGGTAAAAGTCTGCAAAATTTCAACGTACTATCTTAAAAATCAAGGTATTAGTAAAAATATTTTTTTAATTGTAATTTTGGCAGCCTGTATCTTGAAGTGAGAAATGACATAAGGAAAGTCCTATTATTTGCATCCAAAACATTTGTAGCTAACCGTTCGATCTATTTTTTTCTAATACCGTTTATAATATTACATTTTCCAAATAAAAGACGTAAATACTTCTGATACGAATTCTGATCCGGGATCTACACAGGTATTCCTCCGCTAGAAAGTACATAATACCTAATTAAAATTCATTCGGAATAGTCGGTACGGCGAAAACGTGGTTAATCGTTTTCAAATTTAGTCTAGTCAGGCATCTAGGAACTGTTTTCGTCTAAAATAAAATTGTGAGCCTTGAAAAAGAAGAGCTTTTGTTGTGTCTTATATTCAAATTAAATGTCATAAGTAGGCGGGGGTGAGACGTGATTAGTTTGTTTTTGTTGTCGTATTATCTTTGTTTTCAAGAATAGCAGGCGTTGGCGATAGTACGTGCTGATTATGTCATTATTATTCAAGAGTACAGAGTTATCTCTGAGGTAAATGTTCCCCATCTTAAAGGCTTTATCGGATGCTTTATACAAAGTGCGTCGTAGGCTTCGTTTAAATTTTAAATTTTCACGTATTAGTGCAATCAAATTAGACTTTTATGTAAAGAATTGTACTTTCCTGTGCAAATTGTGCGCGTATTGCAAAATAATTGGAAATATGCGAAAAATCTACATAATTGAATCTTCCTTCCTTGCTACCTGATATCCAACTATGGTTTCCATTAAAAATAATATATTTGACTTGAGACTACGTCGTCAGTATTTTTTTTTATCTTCAACCGAAAGACCTACTCACGTTCCTAGTGTTATAATTCATGAGTGTTGGAAGTTAATGTCGGTTCCGTGTGTATTAACATCAGGTCCGTGTTTACGATTTAGCACGGAACTGACGATTTTATATTGTAACTCGAAATAAATACGTTAAGAAGTCCATCATGAAATTTGAAATTGTAAATATGTATAACCGAACCGGGAATTTTATTTACTTACGAGCAGAACGAATGTTATCTGAAAATAAATTTAATAAAATGCAGCGTATACGATGCTTCAACAGGTTTCATACTAGCAAATATGATCAATTTTCGACAACAGCCTTAAATCGATTGTGTGGTTACACTCAAATCGCGTTCAGTAAAAAAAAAGAACGCATTTTGATGTCTAAAAAAAACGGACGCAATCTGGAAATCTGAGGGACAAATAGTTTTCGAAGAAATTGACGTCTAAAAATAAAACGCAATCAGGAAATCTAGATCTAAAATGGTTTCACGAAGAAATCACGATTTTTCCGCAACAACGAAAACAAACCCGGAAAAATCGCATGTTAACCCGGAGCCCGAAGATGTACCATCAAAACCCGAAATTAAGCCACATTTTAAATTAAAAAGAGCCAAAATTCTTGTTATGAAACGAAAATATAATTTTTATACAAAGAATTGTATCTACATTGAATGTAGTACAAAGAAAATAATTGTATGAAACTGGAAATAAAAATAGTTTTTTTCTAACGAAACTATGACCATCAGTTTTTTAAGAAAAGTCAATGACAAAGAATTGAATTTATTCCTTTTTTTTATAAAGTAAATATACCTAGTATCCACAAAAATCTGTATCCGACATCGATTTAAATATTTGTTTTGTGTTATACTGAAGCAATATTCAAATTTATTTGGAATTAAAGCAATGTACTATTTGGTGATGTAGATCAGTTGAAGGAAGTGATGTAGCAACTGCAAATTGCTGTGGTTGAAATTACCCTGGAAATATTTAAAAATATTTACGATTGCACTTCCATTTTGTAACACAATTTAATTTACTTGTAAAGCGTTACAAGTAAAGAAAAAATATATAGGATATACCCAGAGAAATATATTCTAGATATCCGTATGTCATACAGTGGAAAATATTTTACTTAGTTTAAGATTATGGATCATCAATGATGTAAAATCTTTTTTTTGCATGTAGGTAGGTATCAGGTCGATATTAGAATGCAGATGGTTTTTTATTGCTTGTTTGTTTCAAAAGTAACTATATTCAAGAATTAAAACGTATTTACAGCATTGGTAAACATATATGTATAGAAAGTGTTTACCTTTTTCTGACCTATACTTTATCTTATTTAAAAATGGTGACGTACATTTTAAAACGTATGTATTTTTTAAGATATTTAAAAAAATTGTTTACGATCAGAAATTAGCCTTTTTAAATAATAAATCTTCGGAAAACAGTAATGTATATCGTTACAAAGTTATGAAACTTGAAAATGTACCCCTCTTGGTGTCCCCATATATTATTTTACTTCCATAGAGAAATTTATTCGAGGCAGAAAAGTCTTTATATTTCGTGTGGAAAAAAGAACATAAACTGTGCTTTAGGGGGTAGTAATTACGTTACCCCACCTGTTTTTTTAGTATTTTGAGCAACTCGGAACATCTGGTTACTAATTTTTGGGGGCAATCACCCTTATATACCTACCTTTTTGAATAATCGTTCCCACGTACTACAATTACAGTTAAGTCGTAAAAATTCCATCCCTTCAGTCGAGGAATGTGTCTGTTAGCGCGTAGACAACTACGCAAAATGTTATATTTTGGTATCAACTTTGTGTACCTACGACTACCTGCTAAACGGTTGCCAGGCTTTCAGAATCATTAGCAACAGCTTATACCCGGGCCGTCATTATTAAATTGTAATTAGTTCATTTGCCAACAAAAGCCGAGGATCAATGCCCCACAGCCTTTACGGTGGGCTGGGGCCTGCATAGAATTACGCCAAAACAAGTACGAAACCTATTTATCGGTATTCGTAATGCTCGTTATCGGCACACTTAGCTTGTTTTTAAAAACAAGCGTTGCGGCCTGCCCTGTTATTTCGCGAATTTCAGCTGCGGCTAGTTGGAATTTTTGTTTTTGTTGCACGCCAGGCTGGTACGTCTAGAGGTCGATAATTTCAACAGTAGAAAGGTGATTCATTTCTGTCGGTACCCGATCGCGTCGAAATTTCGACCTCTAAGGACGCTCTGGGGCCCCTTGCTTTGCAGGCAATTAAAAAGTTCTTTAAACTTTGGAAGGTTGCGAACCAACCTCATTTTTTTACCAATATCTGATATCATTGAAAAACATGAAAGCCTTATTTATATCAGGCGCCTATTTGAATTTAATTAATAGGTAGAATCGGTAATGCTCACCTAGGTATGCGCTAAATTACTACATTATGATGCTTTAAGTAGGAAATGTTGTATTCTTATTGACATAGCCTTAGTATTACTTAATTTTCCTTAATATTGATATCCAGGTACCAGTCCATATCACAGTCGAGCGGCAGTAAGTTATAATTATTTATTTTCTTAACCATTAGGAATTTAATTCATTAAGGTGTAACGAGTGAGTCGAATTTAATGGGATTTCTGGGGAAATGGGAGGTTTCAATCTCGAAAAATATGGGAAATATAGTAATTTCATGGAAGTAGGTAGTTAATTGACATTTATATAGTTGGCGCAAATGCTACAATTTTTTTTTGTGGAGAAACAAAATTTTTTCTCGATTTTATAAAGTTACAGTCAATTGTTCAAAATTCTTTCGACACAAAACAGAACTAACTGAAAAGGAAAGTTGTTACCACATTTTTGACGACCTGTATATCGTTTGTCTTAGGTTATAACCCCGTTCATTTTTTGCTTCCATTTTAAGAGAAAAAAGATTAGCATTAACGACTAAAAATACTAGAAACTGGCACTTAATATCACTTATTTTTCAAAGCATGCCGTAATGAGTGGCGATTGTTTTTATTTTTCAATAGAATGAGATATTTTTTATGAAATATTTGTTAATTCATAATATATAACTTGAATTTCGCGAAAAATTTACAAAAATATGCAAAATATTGGTGAATATTTAAACGTTGCAACAAAATGATCATATGTGCCATGAAACAGTTGATTCATCATAGGGATAGATTTAAGGTTAGAAACATATTACGTCATCTGCCAGCACGTAAGGTATCAATCAATGTATCTCCGATTATAAGCTTTTTCAGGAAACTTAATTTCAAATTTTATGAAATTAACAAAAAATTATGTTTATTTAATTTATTTGTTTTTTTTTGTTAATTTTATTGATACGTCACGTGACGTGATAACCTGTTTCTTATTTTAAATGATTTATTTCTATAATTATTTAATTGTTTTCTTAACAACTTAAACAGTAAACAGTATTTTGTCGATTTTTAAATAAATTTTATACAAATCAGGTTATATCTTTGGAATCAGTATATTGTTAAGTAAAAACATATGTATCTCTCGTTCATGAAAAAAAAAATGACAATCGCCTCCATTAGAGCAGGTGTTGAAAAAAATTATTCTGTGGGTTTGTAGTATTTTTAGAGCTACTAACGCCAATATTTTGTTTTTTTTTCCAAATATAAATCTAACAGAAAATAGCGGAATTATAGCCTACTGCGTTTTTCACAAGACATCCATTGAAAGTAAATTATTATCAATTTGCATTAAAAATATACCTTATAAAGGGTATTCCAGAAGTATGTGTCAAAATTTAACCACGTATTTAACGCATTAAACGCGTCTTTTGCTTAATAAATATTTGAGATAGCTCACATTTTTGTCCGGTGTTTTGTGGCCATTAAAATAACGCTAACGAGTTGCCTATGAATTAAACAAATACCGAAGCAACGTGTGCGAATGTTTTGTTGAATGATTCACGGCCTTAAAATGTTTTTCTAACACTGTAAGTACTACCACTAATACCCATTTTGTGTGTTTCTATTCATTATTAACTCAACTTCAGTGACGGGTAATAAAAATTTACAGTTTCAAAAGTTTATGCTAAAAACTAGATTTCCAAAAAAATTAGACAATTATTGTATTTTTTGATGATGTAAATCGCCGCTGATAAAACCCTAAACGAGTATTACACCTTCTGCCACTATAATAAATTTATAACAGGTTTTTTT
The DNA here is from genome assembly GCF_000390285.2 of Anoplophora glabripennis. Lineage (NCBI taxonomy): Eukaryota > Metazoa > Arthropoda > Insecta > Coleoptera > Cerambycidae > Anoplophora > Anoplophora glabripennis. The sequence continues at coordinate 291,173 of NW_019416443.1, forward strand.
CTATATTGTGACAAAATCTTACACTGTAATCAAAAATATTAATATTAAATTTTAGGCGCATCTCGAATGTTATCTCGAATAACAATGCTATAACAAAGTAGGCTAGCCTTGAAAGTTTAAAAAAATAAGATACTTTTTTTAATGACGTTGAATTGCTCGGTTAAGACTTTGACACTTACTTCTGGGACACCCGCTATATAAAACCATGCGTTTTCACTTTGATTTTATTATAACCTATCTAACATATTTAGTTTCATTTTATCCATTGATATTTTTTTGATGCGCGAAGTCAGTTTCAATTTCTTAATAAATTAGTGAAAAACTACATTTGTTTTAGTAAGACATGTTTTCCTTTTTATTTTTGATGTTAATATCACTTGAAATTGTCATAACGACCTCTTTTTTTTGGAAAGTACCAGTAATAACCCTTTATTCTTGTACCTGGCCCAAAGGGCTAAATTAACCACGCCCTCCTACCCTCGACGGGACCGCCTGAGGTCCGCACGTGGCTCCGGCAGTGCCAAAAGGCTCCCGGAGCCGATAGTTACCTGTTGTGTCCCGTGCCGTTTCCAGTGTTTTGATGAGTTACTTCTTTCAAGGAGCTGACGGGTTCCCGGTGTCGACGCCTGCGGGATATGTTCCACAGCCGAACCAGGGGGCCAACCAGGGCCCTAGCATGAGGGGCATCGCGCCCAACGCCATACCACCGAATCAGGCCTCCACCCCGCCGAACGCGGACATCAAGGTCCAGACGATATCCCAGCCGCCCTCAATGAGTCCTATGGTAAGTGGAAAACCTGTTCGTTCGATATAGTTCGTTTCGGTATACAGCGTGGCCCATCAAGAATCTGGGCGCCCCTCTTGGATTTTTTTGGGACGCACGGTTCAAATGAATCATTGTTTATATGTATTGGCCGGCCTTCTGGATTTACTTGTTGAACCGGTCACGACTATTCAGCAGGATTTTTTTTTTCAAGCGGGAAAGCACTTTAGGCAGGATGTATGCCGATCCAGATTATCTGGGAATTTTTTAGAAGTATATCTGAAATGTCAGGAAAATAATAGGGATTGTCTCAAATGTTCATGCAATTTTTTCAAACTCCAATTATTTCTTATTTACAAGGTACTACCTCTAGATGTCACTTGGCTGAAAATTAAATTCATTACTACTACTACATTACACTACTACTATCTTTACAGTGCCTATTTGTACCGCTTTTATCATAATATGCTTGTTGGTTGACAGTTGATTGTTATTAAGAATTAGTTTGTGCTATTAACACATCAATTTTTGTTTTTTAAATTTTTACTGAACCAAATTTTATTGTCACTGCAAAACGTCTTGGAAACTATTAGATACAGGGTGATTCAGAACTTATCCAAAAAATAAAATGGTGGATGTACAGAGGATTCTTACAAATACAATTTTGTAAAGAAAAAATCAAAGAGGGCAGTTCAAAAATGATTTAAAAATACACTTCTTTTTGTCCAAAATTTTTGTGTAAACACCATTTGGGTCCAGTCTACTCAGTTTCTACGGACTAACACAAATGCTGTCTTGTTTCACCATAACACAATTGCTTCACCATAATACAAATGTTTTCTTGCTTCACCATAAATTAAAACGATATCCAACAACTCCGAGTTGCTATACACGCAAGTCATTTTTGGCACTAACTACTAAAAAACTATTGTAAACACTATGGCAACGACGACTGTAAAATCGGATTTCAGGATTCGGAGTCGTTGACGTCACGTGGCTCTCCACGCGTATTGCGATTGACGCTAGAGGCTGCTGTCCAGCTATGTAATGGTTGAAAGTACTACAATTTCAATAATTTTTTTTTTTCGAAAAAGTATTTTACAAAATTTTTTTTTACGATATTGATTCCATTTCTCATGTCACATCTATTCCTGACTTTTTTGAATAAGTTGTGAATCACCCAGTATATAAAAAAGTTGAAGATCACTTAAAAATCAAGTCTAACTCGGTTGTTTGCAATTTATACCTATGAAAAAAGTCTTGAACCTTCCTTTGAACGCCGTGTAATTCTTTTTGATATTACAATAATAGTTTAAAATCCAATATCCATGAAAGAATTAGCTTCTCGAAAATATTAGTTAAAAAAATAAACCCACTAAACCAGTGGAATACAAAAAATTTGTCAGAATGGTTAAAAAAAATTTTCACATTCGAACTGCAAAAAGTTATAGCCAAATTTTAAGAGTAATTTTTACTTTTTTTTTTTAATAAAGTTGATATGAAGATAAAACGATTTTTTTCAGCGGAATGTTAAACACTATTTTGTCCTTATAAGCTTCAGTATTTCTAATAGTTTTGAGATTCTTGTAGTTATAATCAAGTTTGGTTCACCTTGTATATGTATATCTAAGTATAATGACTTGAAAAGTTGATACCTAGCTGGGATTTATTTTATACTACTTTAGAAAATTTGGACAGATTTCTAACAATTTTTAATTGTGTTAATACTAAATAAGCACCAAATATAGGTAACTTATTTTTTGAAAATTATGTTTTTTTAATCTGTCGAAATTAAAAATAAGATCACATTAAAAATTGTGAGAATTTATTGGCTAAATCCTATCATTTATTGTATTTAATAATATTAATCTAATCTTTCTAAAAATTTTATTTTTTTTTAATTTAGGTGATGAAAATATTTTGTTCTAAGCCGAAAGTCTTGTATATCTAAATTGCCCTTATTTGGTATTCAGACAAGCAAAAATTATTAGAAGGGAACGTTTTTTCGAAAATTGAAAAATAAAAATAGAGATAAAAATATTCCCTAATTGATGCAAATTTTATGGCAGCTGCAATATACCATTTTTGAAATAATTAATTTTGTTAAATATATACGTTTGTGATATTAATAAAAAAAATTGAGGAAGTAACGATGATTGCAAAGTGAAAACTGATGTAGAGATTATATTTTCGCAAACTGGATTTTCTTTTTGTATAATTTTTGGTCAAAACTTAGTCTTAAAGTTTTGAAGATAAGTTTCTGTTTTACAATTAATTTAAAAATTTAGAAGGCCGTGGAAATGCCTGAAGATGAGAAATTAGCTTTTATAAAAAATGTCATAAATCGATGAAATTTGAGATATTGGCTACACAGCCAAATTTTTAATAAAACAATCCAATTTTTCGGAAGATCTGTTTCAAAAAAATTGCAGCAGGCGATTGATAACCTGCTGAATTATCGTAATTGGTTCAGCAAGTACATCTAGAAAGCTGTTGGATATAAAAAAATAATTCATGGAATTGTAAATTTCAAAAAAATTTTAGAGGGGTGCCCTTATTCTTAATGGGCCACACTGTATATCGTAACTGACACTTTGAATATTGATCTGTACAGCGCGATTCAAAAATAAGTATATATTGGAAGGTGAGTAAAATTTTTGATATAAATATTTAAAAAATAAATTAAATACGATTTTGTTTGTTAAATTTTTCTTTTGAAATATACAGGGTGATTTTCTATACTTTTAGAAAGATATCGTTTTGCCTAAAAAAAGTCTGTTTGCAACACAGGCTCATCATAATCACCCTGTATTTTGCAAAAATTCCCTGTCCCTTATTTTTTTATTCAGTTTACTGTTGAAATAGCAGTATTTTTCTCCAATTTCAGTATGATATTCGTCTGTCACATTTATATTTCCCTCATCAATAAACGAGGGTACACGAAAAGCGGGTCCCTTCACAAAATACTTTTTTAAAATAAATATAGAAATATTCAGTGTACAATAAGATGAAAGTATATTGAAACTCTTCTAATGGATTGGCCATTACCATCTAGTTTATAAAGGTCTTTATTCTTTGCGCAAGACGTAGGTATCTTAAACATTGATGACTGACTATGTCATTCTCTAAAGCAGTGGTATTCAACCTTTTTTCTTCAAAGACATTTAAAAAAAATTGTTCAAGTACCCCATTAATTTAGTATAATCAGCGTTGGAGTAAATATACTTTAGTTTTAGTTAGAGTTAGTAGAAAGCCAAAGGTTAGGGTTAGACTTTAGGTAGTAGGTAAAAATCTTTTTTTTTTTTTTTTGTAATTGCTTTAGTGTCTATATTACCATTAATACATTGAAATTTAAACATAGATTAGAGAATAAGAAGGCTGGATTATGCTAGTTGAGGTTTTTATTTTTAAAATGAATCAATACAAAATTATATAATATTGTACAATACTTGAAACTATTGGAATTCTTTAATTATTAACTTAATTTTTTCACGTTTCTATACTTATCCTATGGATCCCTTTGTACCAATGGTTGAATACCACTGCTTTAAAGCAATATGACAATGTGTATATTTAAATTATTTAAAATTGCATCTCGTGTTACGATTAATCTGATAATTGTTGTCGAAATTGTTAATTAATATAATTAATTAAAGACTAATTAATTTCTGATCACTATTGTAGGTGGTAGTGGCTACTCAGCATCGAATGTAAAGAAAATCTTGCCTAAACAGTGCTATTTTTTAATTTGATAAAGAAAGTTGTGAGTTGTTTACTTTCTTGGAGCACATTAGCCTGTGCCCTGGAACGTAAAGCGTGGACAAAACTAATTAGCATCTTTGTCTCACAATTGATAGAACTGAAACTGGCGCTCCTTTTCCTGTACCCTTCAGATGTCAGTTGGGTGCGCAACATTGAAATTGTTGCAAATGTGTTGCTGATGCTGATAAATTTAATATTTACTGCTCTCAATAACCGACTGGATGAGGGAGATTACTCGTATTAAGTAGTATTTATTCTGCATTTACTTTTTACGATTATGGTGTTAAGAACAGATAAGTCGGTGCGAATTAGACTTAAAGTAAACAAGACATGCATTTGAAAAACGTTTGATATACTTTCTCTCTCTGTGTGTACATTTTAAAGAAATTTTTATCAAGTTGAATGTATTTCGGTGTAAAGAAAGTTATCAGTTCCCCAATTAACTGATAAGGAACGCATTCTGTGAATCTCACTGTCCCATCGAATTACTCTCATGGCACTAAAGATTTTAACCTAATCAGCTACTCGAGCAGGCCTAAAGATATTGCGTTGTTATCAATAGTTACAATTTTTGATACACATGTTATCTCATTTGTATAGAAACGACACTGTAGTTATTATTATGTGGTCTTTAAATGCGACAGGGGTATAACTGTACGTGTATATCGATTTTTAGTTTGTTCAGCCGCAAGTCAGATCGAGTCAGGGTACCTATTTTCCTAGAACGGCTGGACCATCGAGTCAAACACATAGAATGCCTAATCACAATAACAGGGTGAGTATTTTGTTTGTATTCACATTTATTTATTGGATTTTATTTGATTCATTTTACCGTTCGTTATGACTTTTCAGCCCCCTCAAATGTACGGAGCAGCGCAGACCCAGTGTGTACCACTCCCTACCATGTACATACCGCAGACGAACGCTGTGCAGTTCTACGCCACCCAACGGCCAAATTTTGTTCCACCGTCGATTCCTATGTACCCCAATCAACACCTGCAGTCTTTCCAGTATAGTACAACGCCTATCCAACCAGCTATTAATTGTAAGTACGGAACCGTCAAAAATATAAAATGTTTTGCGATGTCCCGTGTAGGTTGATTCGCCACAAATTCTTGAGGTCAAAATAAGACTATCGAACTGAACCGTATTTTATATTAACCAAATTATTTAGACATCAAAATTTAATCATATACCTGTATTCTATTTTAGATTCAAATAGTGGGTTAGCATGTCAGAAAGTGTTTAAAAATGGCTACATACTTTAGGGAAATAATAAAAGCGTCAATAATATTTTAGGTTGTCGAAAAATCAACATGCTATTAGAAATTTTTGAACCCGCGGTATATTATTTTGCTTTTTTATTGTTAGAGACGTAACCCTACAGCTTCCTCTCGTAACTCCGTATAGCAACGTGAGACGGATTAGTCGATCTCATTTAATCTATTCTTATAGGTTGGAAAATCCGCCAAAAAACCAGCTATTTGATCTATTATTACTTTCCTCACAACATTCTAACAACTTACTTAAATATCTTGGAATTCCTACGTCTTTTTGGATGTATTTCGCGTTATTAGAAATATCGATTTTCCCGTTTACCATGGGCTAAACCGACGCAGTTGGTCGATACCAGATGCCCAACACATGGCCCCGACGATCTAGGTCTACTTGTTCAAAATCACTGCTAAATTTCATGAGGCCTTCTTGGAAGGACTGCGATGGTTGAGCTTTGCAAATTTATCACTCCCAGTGACAAGAGGCACTAGTTTCTCAACGACTTTATGGGGACGCTAAACCTACTTGAAAACCCTTAACTTTTCAATTATTATTGTTGACCGAATTGGCCCGTCCGTTCTGAGAACTAACAAATAGTCTATCACAAGTCCCGGCCTTTGTTACGCTGTAAACGCAATTACAATGTCAAAAAGTGACATCTCTACGTAAGTATTAACATTGTTAACATCCAATGTTTAATTTGGCGGAACAGAAATGGCCGAATATGGTACTACTTCATTCTATTTTATATATATATTTTGTTAAGTTTAATTTTATAGTAAAATTTAGTGAAACTTCTTGTTTGAAAGTGTATGTCATTTAAGTTATTTATTTCAATGTTCAGTGACGGTATGGCGTGTTTGTGTGTCTTCATTGTTAAATTTATGTGTAATATTATGAAAAACGTATACCAATGAGGAATGGTGAAATTTGACAACAATGCATGCCATAGCTCTTAATTAGGTATATGCTCGTGGTTTACCCAGTTGTTTTGTAATTACACTAGCCCATTCAGTCCTGGGGTTTAAAAATTACAAAAAAAGTAAAAAAAATATAAATTTTTATGATGGGTAACAGTCGTAGGTGATCTTCTGATAAACATGATTCTCTTTCAGATTACTACAATCAACAGATGTTGCCCCCCAGGACGGGCCCTATTCCTCAGACCCAATCCGCCACCCCCAACCCGACGCAGGCAGCCATCCCGAACGTGTCGATGGTTCCCAACACTCCCCAGCACCAACCCTTCCAGAGACACCAGAATAAGCGGCGGCCTAATGCAATAGCCGTAATAGATCCTAATACAGGTAAGGAAATAGTACGTTTTTCTAAATATCGGGAGGAGTCCGCAATCGGGAAATTTGCTGTTTTTTTACCGAGTAGTTTCTTTTTACTTTTTGCGACATCACAAGAGAGTTAAATTTTGTCGCAATAACTAAATACTGCGACAAAATTTTTGCATTCTAATCTGAATTTTCCATCTTTTGAAACAGTGAATTTCGTGAATAAAAACTTACTTTTAATTTTGATCGTGATTTTACTTCTTTCCAAATTTTTGAAAATTTAATTCTATTTTTGCCTTGCGGGTCGCACAAATAGCCTAGTGCCAACATACGCTTTCATAGTACGTTGGAGCAGAACTTGTGCCAGAGTAATGGAGAAAACGCCTCATCCTATTCGAGTCTACGAATAGGGTGACAGTAAATCCTCCGTACAGTTTTGATGTATCCTAATGAGTTGGTCTTGCAAAGTAAAGTTACTAACATGTATTGATATTGTGAATTTTTAAGTAAAAATTAAAAAAATGTAAGTGCTGGAAAGTAATGTTTGCGTTAAAATCACGGAAATGCTATATTTTTTTGGAATTTGACTTATTTTTAATATTAAAAGTGTCGCACCGGAAAACTATTTTTTTTACGGACGCCAATTTTGAACCCATTAAATTGTTAAAGAAGTCATCCCAATTCGATGTGTATGTGCTATCTTTTTACGTTTCGATAAATTTTCCAATTTATTAGCGAGATTTTAGAATTAAAGTCAGTCGTGGTAAAAGCAAATCATAATATATTTATGACTTATGTCAAACTAAAAATAAATAAAATGTGGTAAAAATATTATATTTTAACGCCTCTTACCTTTGTACCAAAAAAGAATTATTTAGCCATTTAGTTTATTTATGAATTCTGTATATTAAACCTGTTTTACATTTACCAATTTCTCAAAAGAATCGTCCCAAGCTATAAAGGTATTTTTTTAATACAATTTTTTTGCCAAAAAATGAGAATTTATAAATCGGCCTGAACTTCTATGTTAAATTTAATCGGGAAAAAACTTCTATTAGATTAAATACAAAAATATATCGTTTCATTTGAAAAAACAATTCACAAATGCATGCCCTTGGACTTGGAAAAAGATTATAGTGAGCTTGTGTCTTGTGAGTGTGGCACGAATAGTGGAGTTAAACGAGGGGGGGGACTCAAAAATAATTGGAATTTCTTTGTAGCAAGCGTTTACTTTATTGTTTCTCAAATACAACCTTAATCTCCTTCAAAGTACTCTCCATTAGCATTAATGCATTTGTCCAAACGTACATTCTAGTGTTGGAAGCACCTTTTTAAACTCGTCTTCTTTGAAACCTGCTAGGCTAGCACCTTCGTGACATTGAGTTTTACGTGCTCGACATCGGCAAAACGCTTCCCTTTCAAGTCCCTTTTCATCCTCGGGAACAGGAAGAAGTCCGAGGGTTGTAGATCTGGCAAATAGGGCGCGTGGGTCAAGATAATTGTCTTCGTTGAGGCCAAAAACTAGCGAACACTGAAGTCCGTGTGCGCGGGAGCGTTGTGATGCAGGAACCACTCGCCGGAATTCCACAAAGCTGGACGTTTTCTCGCCAAAGCTCTGCGCAGCCTTTTCATAACCTCCAAATAGAATTGTTGGTTTACCGTCTGGTTTTGAGGGACAAATTCTGAGTGTACGATCCTTTTGATGTCAAAAAAAAAAAACAGATCAACATCGTCTTCACATTCGATTTCACCTAACGAGCTTTTTTTTGGACGAGGTGAGCCAGTTGACTTCCACCGACTTGACTGTTTACTTTCTGGATCGTACCCATAGCATCATAATTCGTAGTCTGTGATGATTTTGTTGAAAAAGTTTGAATCGTCTTTTGAATGCGATGATCCCTTTGATCTCTGGTGAGAAGTCTTGGCAAGAACTTTGTTGCCAATCTTCGCATGCGCAAATCGACTTTCAAAATTCGCTGAATTGAGCTCCAGGACAACCCGAATAAGTCCTCAAGTTGGTTGATTGTCTTGCGTCGATTTTCATTGATCAGATTACGGATTTTGCCAATGTTGTTTTCGCTTCGAGCAGTTGAAGCGTGACCGGAACAGGGCTGCTCTTCAATCGCCATTTCTCCCTTTCTAAATCAAGAAAACAATTCGTACACTTGAGTTTTACAAAGAGCATGTTCTTTGTAAGCTGTTTGCATCATCGCAACAGTTTCCTACAACTGGCCTCTGGCGGCGCAACCTGGTACTACAAGTATACGAAGCGCAGCATTATGATTCCGGTTATTTTTGGGTCCCCCCTTGTATATAGCTCCCTGTCTTTGTTGCTCTGTCTTTGCGGAACAATCGTTAATAATTTTTCACCCAATAAATTGTTCCAGAGTTATATTGTGGCAAATTTTTTAACTTTGTAATTTTTAAGACATTTTAATATTCATTGAAAGGTAAATTCTTTTTATTTTTAATATTTAAATTTACATGTTTGTTATTGTTGTTTGTCAGTTCAGCGTACGTTGATAAATCTATTGTGGTTTACAGTTTGCCGTTATCATGGTTAGTTTTTATTGTAAAAATTTGTAGTGTTAAATTTGTCCAATAAATTGACTAATATCATGAGCACCTTAGTGAAATAGCAAGTTTTAAGGTTTAGTGGCTTAAAAATTGATTAATGTAAAACTGGTTTTACACATATCGGAATAATTTGGTTCTATTGTCTTCGATTTATTGGTCAATTCATGAAACGGGTTAAAACACTTGAAATTTTAATCGAAACACTGTCGTTACTGAGAGTTAGTTCGCCGTTTCTCCACGTTTTTTTTTTTTATTTGAAACGCAGGAACAGACAGATTGAACGAGATATACGAACAGAGCAGCTCGCACCCGCCCTCGGGTGAATCCTCCGCCAGGCAGACGCCCCAGCCCACCCCGCAGAGCCACAACAAGGAGGTGCAGGCCGCCTTCGCCAAGCAGGTGATGCAGGCCATCAACACCGACAACGAGAGCGTCCACATAGACGAGCTGTCGAACCACCAGGAGCCCGCCGGGGACCACATAGAGCAACTCACCTACCAACCACCCCTACAACAGGCTGTGCAAAGTTCCAATGCTAGATTAGATAATATCGTGCAAACTAGTAATTTAAAGGTAAATGACTTGCGTGTGAGTATTTAATCATTTTTGTTATCGATATATTGTCAGTTTCCGTATTTTGCACTTGTCCTCGGAAGGGAGCACCTTTTTTTTTTGGGTGTATGAAATTTTAGCCACATTTTTCTTCATGATTCTGTCGTGTACCATTTGCCATATACATAGGACATAAGGTGTATACCAATTTGAAATTTTCGGGGAATTTCTCTGATTTTCATGGAATTCTTTTATGTTTTAATTATTGTAATCAGTCTTTATTTACAAGGTGCTGCCAGTCAAATAATTTTTTTGTGTTAATGTCCAATAAGCTCAACCTAAATAATTTCATCTATTTTTAATTTTATTTCAAAAAATTTAAACTTTCACTTAAAAAAATTGAAAAAATTTCACTTCTTCATTTTTTTCAAGTTTTTACATTGTGTTGCATTAGACTTTATATTATTGTTTTTATAGTACTCATTTATATGAGTATAACAAGTTGGGTAATATTTCCTTCGCAGCCAAAAATTTCACATATTAATTGAAAAATGTTTTTAAACTTTGCTTCTTGGAGTACGTACATATTGCCATTTTTTTAAACAAAAAATTTTCCAATACATTTAAATTGCCATTTGGAATACTAACAAGCAAAAATTATGGTTTTTTTTTCTAAAGTAATAAAATATTTCCCATTTACAAACTTGAGGAATAGAGATTTTTTGGCACACTTTAAATATTACAGCAAATTTCATGTATTACCTTTTGAAAAATATTTTTATGATTTCCCTAGCAAAGTCGTGAACAATTTTTTTTAAACAATAAAAACTGCAAAAAAATGACACTTTTTTGTTTTTTTTATAATATCTCGAAAAATAATGATGGAATTGTCTTACTCTCAATAGGACTTTTGTAGAGAATAAAAAAATCTATAAAATGGTTTTTTGTGTGACCCGATTGGTTCATTTTTTACAGAGAAAATTCGGAAAAACTTCTAAAATAGACCTTTTTTCAAAAATTCATAACTCCGTCAAATTTGAAATTGGGAAAACCATCTTGTGGAAAATAGCAGATAATAATATGTAGTTTAATCATGCGCAAGATAGTTTCTGTCCGATGCATAATTTTGCACAATTGCATTATAAACAAATTAAGGTCTTTTTTGCACAGCGTGGCGATTTATAAAAAATGGTCGATTTAAATTCTGAAAACGGCATCTGAAAGTAGACGACAAAATCTCCAATTTGTATATCTCGGGTTTTTGCCTCGGTGATGGGAAATGTGCTAAAAATGCCTTGAAATTTGCCCGAAATGATCGTAAGTATTCTCGAGCCAGAGTCCTCCACTCTCTGCTTCCCCCTCTACCGCTACCCGACTCTAGCTCGAGCGTTTCGGGCGACATTCAAGGGCATTTTTAACATATTTCCCATCACCTAGGTTTAAATCCGAGATATACAAATTGAAGATTTTGTCGTCTACTTTCAGATGCCAATTTCAGAATTTAAATCGGACCATTTTTGATAAATCGCCACACTGTGCAAAAAAAGACCCTAATTTGTTTATAACGCAATTGTGCAAAAACTATGCATCGGACAGAAACCATCTTGCGCACGATTAAACTGCATATTATCTGTCATTTTCCGCTAGATTGTTTTTCCAGCTTCAAATTTGACGGAGTTATGAAGCGTATTTTAGAGATTTTTCCGAATTTCCTCTGTAAAAAATGAACCGATTGGGTCGCACAAAAAACCATTTTATAGGTTTTTTATTCTCTACAAAAGTCCTATTGAGAGTAAGACGATTCCGTCATTATTTTTCGAGATATTATTATAAAAAACCAAAAAAATATAATTTTTTGCAGTTTTTAATGTTTTCAAAAAAATTGTTCACGACTTTGCTGGGGAAATCATTTAGGTTTTCATTTACTAAGAATTTTTCAAAAGGAAGTACAGCAGTCTTTTTTCACTCTATTGGTTGGCCTAGAGATCAATAATTTATAAAAAAAATTGAGAAATGGTGATTATTAAAAAATTGGAAATTGACGTAGAACTTACACTTTTCCAACCTGGAAAATTTTTCAAATTTGCTCGGGAAACATGAAAATGTTGCAATTTTTTACTCAAAATTTAGAATACACCCTGTATATAGGGTTGGTTCATTTTCGAGATCATATTTTTGATAGAAAAAAGCACGCTAGTTTGAAGTGTGAAAAATTGGCAGTTTTGACGAAAATGACAAAGTTCAGTAGAGATGGGAATCTACTCATTTTTGAAAATTTCGGGGAATTTTCAATAGGAAATTAAAGAAACTTTTGGAAATTTTCAATTTTTTTTTTAATACTAGTACAGTATTATAAAATTAACTTTTTTAATAATTTTTTTTATTTAGTTCAAGTATGCAGATTCTAAAATTTAACGTAACCTTAAATATTTTGTTTGAAGAAGTGTTATCTGTTTTGCGTAACAAAACAAATGTTGTGAAGATGTTTAGATTGTAACGGCTCTGGAAATGTGGTAATTGTTAGAAAAATAACAAAGTTGTTGCACTTCCATGGCAATATATGCTCTTGATTTCGGCATAGCCGCATTAGTGACGTCGTCACATGCTCGTAAGCACACCGTACTATGTCCACATCACGGACGGCGACTTAAATTAATGTGGATCTCTTAAGGTCCGGTACTTTGAGTCTCGATAAAAGCTTGATTAACTAATGAGGCGAGTAGACTGTACATATACTGATTTATTTTATAAAGTATAATCACAGTCTAATCGCCTGATTAATTAATCAAGCCTTAACCGAGACTCAAAGTACCGGGACTGTCTCAAGAAAGTTTTTGTAAATGCAAAATATGTGACAAATCTACGGATTTACCAAATAAATGCAAAAAGTCCGTAGAACGGTTGTTGTTTTGGGACAAAGCAGGTGATGAAATTTGAAATCGTTCCTGAAAAGTTTTTAGACTATTCGAATAAATACTCCCAAAACTTTCAAATTTTCTGCCGAAAAGTTTTCTCTCATGATGTCATCTCTGCATTGTTAGAATCTTGAAAAAGTGTCGAAGAGTGTTAAAGTGACTTGGATATCGTTATTTATTTTTTTTAATTTTCAGCCATATCTCATAAGACAAGGCACTGTTTTGCATTTTTTTAGTTTCCCAAAAGTTTCAAATTTCTCCTCATAATAAAGTATCCAAAAATAGAAATTTTCCAAATTTGGAAAGTTTCCTATTATGATTAGATTTTTAAAATATTGATACGAGCTGCCTCTTCATTGTTACAAACCCTTAAAAAAAATCATCTAAAAGCGATAAGGTGAGTTTGGGACTAATTTATTTTTTTTTATCCCGCCAGATTTCAAAATACTAACGACACTGTTTCGTATTGTGTTTAAGAATTCTCCAAAACTTTCCAATTTTTTCTCGAAGGTTTCAAAAAATAGTAACTGTCCAAATATGGGAAATTTTCTATGATAATTAAGTTTTAAAAATATCAATAAGAGCTGCCTCTGCATTGTTAAAAACTCTAAAAAAAAAAGTCGAGAAATGGTAAGGTGACTTTTAGATCATTGTTAATTATTTTTTTTTAATTTGCAAAGATGACTTCCCATATCCGTTTTCTCCTAAATACTCAATTTTTCACTCTTCAACTGTGTAGAAGTGTTAACATAAACTTTGAATCACTTAAATGTTCCAGATTGTCAAGCGCCCAAAGGTGTATGATTTGTGTCTTAATTTTTTTTAAAAGATTATCCCCAGAATATTTTGCTTTTGATTTCTGTGTACTCGTTACAAAATTAAACTCGCAATTCTTGAATGTAGTTTTGTTGTTTCTAAATTTGTTAATTAATTATCAGTTCTTGGGCGTGTTGATTGTGGTGGGACGTTGTCGTAAAACCAGTACGAGTTACAAATATTTGTCTTCAACAGATAATTCTCTTAATCTAACACACTTTTTCTCCCAGCAACAGTTTCAAGGCTGCAATGTTGGATTATTATTTATTATAAATTCAAATCAATTTATTTTTTACTTGCTCATAAATCTATGTTGCTACACAATTCACGTTAGGATAAAATTAATTTTTTATGTCCAGCTTCTAACGAAGGCAAAATGTATCATTTGTTTGCAATCGTACTCCCTTTTTTTTACTATGAAAAGTTGTCGTTTTTTTTTTTTCATATTACCCGATCTGGGTCATCTAATTAGAAGCTAAGTTGAAGTCAGTATGTTACGATATTTTCTGGTAAATTTGTTTTTGACTATTCCATTGAGAAAATTTTTTAATCGGTATTTATTATTTTATAGAACACCACAAATAAATATTAACTAATAAAATTAACTCAAAATGGAATGGTAAATTATGAACTGACATGTTGACACAATGTGACAGTTTTTTCCAAAGCATTTCGTGCGACCAAAAATAATAAAAATTAGGTTTTTCCAGAAATGTTGCTATATTTTAAACACTAAAACAACTTTATGTGGAGAACATACTTAATAAAAGTTGAAGTGGACTGATATGTAAATAAAATACAGGGTGTTCCATTTGAAAAATTTTAGAAAATCAAGTTTGAACTTTCTTAAAATTATCGTATTATAAAAATGCCCTGTATAAAATATCAACATTAGCTAATATAAGAGTCTTTGCATAACATTTGCCTATAACTCTGTTAAATATTTTTGCTCCAAGTGTTAGTAGTTGAAAGTTAATACAACTTCTTCGAAGTCGTGTTTTTCCCAAAATTCGAAGAATTTTCTGCATAACTTGGCAACACCGCATTAAAATGTTAAACTGTTTATGTTGCCATATATAGAATTTTCTTAGAAATCGGTATGTTTAAAAATATACAGGGTGTTCCATTTAAAAAATGTAATATTTGGCATGTCTCGATTTTACTCATCGCCCTGTGTGTTTCAAATTAATTTTGTCCTTAAAACTTTTTGATTCTGTACAACTTTTATATAAACTTTTTTTTCTGTATTATGAATAATAAGGGAGTTAATTCACTTTCTCACACTAATGGCCCGCCCTGTATATGACTCCCCTACTGTACTAGAACGCCACTTCCATGTCGTTTAATGGCGGTAATATCGGCCCCTGCATCGGCTAACAGTGGCGGAAGAACGTCTAAAGTAGTGCCCTGTATAAGTTTCCAGATGAGGCAAATTGAGATAAGTTGCTATTTTTTTTGGCACATTCCTTATTTTGTTGACGTCAACCACTTGGTTAACACATTTTCCCCTGACATACTTCACAAAAAATCTTCGACTTCGTTCGGTCTGAATCACAAAACATCCCCGAGTATGAGTTTTTATAATAATAATCGAATCTTGTCTTCTATATCATCGATCGTTATCTTTAGTAGCTCATCTCTTCTCAAAGCTTCACAGACACCACCTATTAAAATAACCTGAAAAGTTGTCCAAAATTAGTTAAATCGATCGAATTATATTAATTTGAATTACCTTTTCTAGCAGAAATCTATTATCAAGGTGCTTCTTGTAAAAATCTCTCAATTTCCTCTTTCGTCAGGAATTCTAGACTTTTTCGGACGGTGTCTAACTGATTTCCTTTTCAAATATGGTATTAGTTTTGGAAATTTTCTGATATTTACACTTCTTTTGGCATTCGGTGTACTTTTTCACATGGAATGTACTGACCATAACGTCGAAGGTTTAATTTTATTAATTTTATGTTCGAAATATGCCATTAATACCGTTTCGTACACTTTTTGAATTTTCTTCAAACTACACCACCCTTTGAGTTCGTTGTACGCAATCTGGTACTGTCTCCACTATTGTTCGGGGATTAATTATGAAACAACACTTTAATGCCGCTTCCAATACTTCTCCTGGTAAATCGTCTCGTCTTCACTTTCCGAGCTCAGTTTGAATTAAACATTCTTAGAATATGAATTATAATACATACAGTAATTCTGACACTACTTTTTAAAACAAAATAACTATTTTACATGATGTTGTCATTGCGATTCATATCTTCCGATTTGTAGTCGGTACTTTGACAGTAATGTAGTCTGTTTATTAAAAAGCTATCTACCGAAAAAGCAGATTTGTTCCAGATTTTTTTAAAATACTCTGGAATAATCAAAATAAGTAGTAATTTTATAGAGATAAATGATTTATGCCAATAATGAAGTATCTGGTTTTCCGCGGCAACACTGGTAAAATCAGTAACAGACTTGATCAAATCAGTGTTTTTCACTAACATATCGCCTTATATCTATCTTTTGAATGGGCAGAGATATCTAAAAACTTTTTTAATAAGAGAGACAATAACAGGCACTAATATGATTAGTAACATGTGAAATTGGGTTAAATAATGCGGAAAACTTTCAAAAATTGAATTTTAACTTCAATAGTTCAATATAATGCTGCTACAAAGATCTCCGCTTGCAGTTTTCTATTTGCTTTTTCAGTTTTCATGTAATGGCGGTCAATCATCACCTCTAAGTCACTGTGTACATTTAAATGTCTGGTCATTTATCCATGGAAACCACCGTTTTAAAAAAATATTTAAAAACTGTAAACGTAGGNAAGGGAGTTAATTCACTTTCTCACACTAATGGCCCGCCCTGTATATGACTCCCCTACTGTACTAGAACGCCACTTCCATGTCGTTTAATGGCGGTAATATCGGCCCCTGCATCGGCTAACAGTGGCGGAAGAACGTCTAAAGTAGTGCCCTGTATAAGTTTCCAGATGAGGCAAATTGAGATAAGTTGCTATTTTTTTTGGCACATTCCTTATTTTGTTGACGTCAACCACTTGGTTAACACATTTTCCCCTGACATACTTCACAAAAAATCTTCGACTTCGTTCGGTCTGAATCACAAAACATCCCCGAGTATGAGTTTTTATAATAATAATCGAATCTTGTCTTCTATATCATCGATCGTTATCTTTAGTAGCTCATCTCTTCTCAAAGCTTCACAGACACCACCTATTAAAATAACCTGAAAAGTTGTCCAAAATTAGTTAAATCGATCGAATTATATTAATTTGAATTACCTTTTCTAGCAGAAATCTATTATCAAGGTGCTTCTTGTAAAAATCTCTCAATTTCCTCTTTCGTCAGGAATTCTAGACTTTTTCGGACGGTGTCTAACTGATTTCCTTTTCAAATATGGTATTAGTTTTGGAAATTTTCTGATATTTACACTTCTTTTGGCATTCGGTGTACTTTTTCACATGGAATGTACTGACCATAACGTCGAAGGTTTAATTTTATTAATTTTATGTTCGAAATATGCCATTAATACCGTTTCGTACACTTTTTGAATTTTCTTCAAACTACACCACCCTTTGAGTTCGTTGTACGCAATCTGGTACTGTCTCCACTATTGTTCGGGGATTAATTATGAAACAACACTTTAATGCCGCTTCCAATACTTCTCCTGGTAAATCGTCTCGTCTTCACTTTCCGAGCTCAGTTTGAATTAAACATTCTTAGAATATGAATTATAATACATACAGTAATTCTGACACTACTTTTTAAAACAAAATAACTATTTTACATGATGTTGTCATTGCGATTCATATCTTCCGATTTGTAGTCGGTACTTTGACAGTAATGTAGTCTGTTTATTAAAAAGCTATCTACCGAAAAAGCAGATTTGTTCCAGATTTTTTTAAAATACTCTGGAATAATCAAAATAAGTAGTAATTTTATAGAGATAAATGATTTATGCCAATAATGAAGTATCTGGTTTTCCGCGGCAACACTGGTAAAATCAGTAACAGACTTGATCAAATCAGTGTTTTTCACTAACATATCGCCTTATATCTATCTTTTGAATGGGCAGAGATATCTAAAAACTTTTTTAATAAGAGAGACAATAACAGGCACTAATATGATTAGTAACATGTGAAATTGGGTTAAATAATGCGGAAAACTTTCAAAAATTGAATTTTAACTTCAATAGTTCAATATAATGCTGCTACAAAGATCTCCGCTTGCAGTTTTCTATTTGCTTTTTCAGTTTTCATGTAATGGCGGTCAATCATCACCTCTAAGTCACTGTGTACATTTAAATGTCTGGTCATTTATCCATGGAAACTACCGTTTTAAAAAAATATTTAAAAACTGTAAACGTAGGGATGTTTAGAGATGGTATTTTTCGCAGGTACAGGCGAAAGAATTCGTTCTGCCCAATTCTGCCAAAGAGACACCGATCGTGTCGGCGAACTGTGATGCCGTGGAGGTAACATTACCCAACAAGTCTCCCAAGGACAGGGAGAGCCCCGTGAAGAGCCGCAAGCAGAGGGAGCAGGCCGTGAAGGAACACAAAGAGTCGGCGAAGGAGCAGCACGTCCCTAGCAAGGAGGTCGACAAACAGCCTGTCGTCTCCAAAGAGTCGGAGGCGAAACCGAAAGATGTGGCTATCCCGATGGCTGCAACGAACCTCCCGCAGGCACCGCCACCCATCAAGGAGGCCACGAACCAGGAGAAGAAGAGCCAGAAGAAGGAGAGTAAGGTGGAACCGAAGGCGCCTGCTGCTGATTCCTGCGAGAGCGCCCCTTCGGTGCCCCTGCCCGTTTCGTCCCCTGTGCCTCCAGATGCGTCGAATAATGGTGAGTATGTTTATTAATATCGTTTTTTAGTCCTGGAATAGCTTATTTTATGAACGTGATGTGTATACTTGGCGTGAAAATTAATATATCACAAAAAATGGGTCTCGATTTCAAAGTTGATTTTTTTTAATTTTTTCTCAATTATAAAGGCAAGATTTTTTATTTGTTGGGAAAAAGTTCAATGAATTTATGAATTACATTGAAAAATTACGTCACTAATGAGATCGATGGAATAAAAAAATTAAACAAACACTCTGATTATTTTCTAACCTCACCATTTTGACAAAACAAAACGCTGAAACAAAAATAAATAACTTGAGACAATATTATCGTTCACATATGTACTTCAATATTTTCCTTTTCTAGTTTAAAATGATTTTTAAAATCGTTAGTCCATGTTTTTGTGCAACTTTTTCGTAAAGTTGCCAGATATAGAAATATTAGCAGGACTCACACGGGTAGGGGAAAAAATAGAGAAATGCGCCTCAGGCGAAAATGTTGTAGTTTCCGAAGTCAAAGGCTTTAAATTAAAAATTAAGAATTCGATTTGTCGAAAAATTTTTTTGGGTGATTGAAAAATTATTTAAACGAATAAGTACTATCGTGAAACAAGTTTATTCTGTATACAGGGTGTAACTTTAAGTGGGGGTGATTTTTTTTAGGGGTAATAGTACGTATTCCCCTGAATACGAAACTGAAATTTTTTTAATAATGAAATAAATAGTCGAGTTATAATCAGTTTTTTAAAATCCAGTCTAATACTTGTATATGCCACCACTGTAATCATGTATTACAAATATGTACATGAATTGTAGGCAATCTACAATGCATGTGAAGGTAGATAGTGCCGGTAAACGGTGACGAAGCGTAGACAGTACATCTAACTATGAATTTGAATGTTTTCATCGCTGGAAGTCATCAACAGACTATTTATTGTTGTGTATTTCATTTATCATTATTGATTACTGCTTGAGGTTTTTGCCAGGTTACTTGTTTGTATGATGAACACCCACTCAACAGAAGTAACTCTAAACTACTAAAAAAAAAAGATTAAAAAAAAATTAAATTTTTAGGACAGAATTTGAAAAAATAAAATATTGATACCTGTTTCTAAAGGTCATAGGGAGCTTCTGTATAAATATGACCTCCACACAAAGTTACACCTTTAAAAAAAAATACAAAAATAATTTTAGAACAAAATAAATTCGATCCACATAAAATAGGCTTTAAAAAAAAACAAAAGAAAACTAAATGGGTGTTCTGAAATTCATGCAACAAAATGTGGTCATAGATTCTTAAGACAAATTTAAGTGACCCGTATTTTTTCTTTTTGCGAACTGGCCCCCTCTTTCGAAGTTACAGCCCCCTGAAATCCGCCCCTAAGAAGTCTTTTTTATATCTCAAAACCATGTACGAGAATCACTAAATTTGGAACATAGGGGTTTTATGATATGTGGAATCTGACAGTGCTACGCTTTTTGGAGGGCAACCCCCTTAAGACACTTTTTCGTGGGCCCCCTTGTCTTTGGAACCAGAGAAATTTGGTCTCAAATTTGATTTTTTTTTAAATTATTAGTTAGCTGGAAAGCCATTGAATTTAGAAACTTTTTTGTCTCTTGATATTTGTTTCGTAAAACGCAATGTTTTTGAGGAAAATGGCGAATCACGATATGCATTCGATCACATTTTGACATTTTTCTCAAAAACATCGCGTTTACGAAAAAAGTATAGAGACAAAAAGTTTCAAAATTTAATGGCTTTCTAGTGGACTGATAATTTTTAAGAAATTTAAATATGCGACCAAATTTTTTTGGCTCCAAAGACAAGGGGGTCCACGAAAAATTGTCTTAAGGGGGGTTCCCCGTCAAAAAATGTAGCACCATCAGATTCCACATATCATAAAACCACTGTGTACCAAATTTAGTGATTCTCGTACAACAGGGTTCTGAGATATAAAAAAAAGATTATTCTTAAGGGCGGACTTCAGGGGGCCGTAACTCCGAAAGAGTGGGCCACTTGGCAAAAATAAAAACTACGGGTCCCCTAAATTCGTCTTAAGAATCTGTGACCAAATTTTGTTGCATGAATTTCGGGACACCCTGTATAATTCGATTAAATATAATGTCGGCTGATTATTGGATTGTTCTATCTCCGTGTTTGTCTAAATTGTAATTTTAGTGATATAAGGTATTTGATTAGAAGAAAGAAAATCAATGGAGGCAGCTTCAAGTCAACAACTTCGAAACCGGATGTTATTCCTTTGTTGGTCTATGTTATTAAATATTTCTCTAAAATAGTGGTTCCCAAAGTGTGAATAGATAGAGAATGCAGGTGTCTCTAAAATGTTTACAAAATATAATAACATAAGTTTATTTTACATGTTTAAAAAAAATAATCGTGAAATCAATGTTTCTCCAATACTAATTTCTTAAATCTACAGTTTGTACTTTAGTTATGCAGTAGTATATTTATTAATTTGCTTTAACGTGGTTCTTAGAAAATTTAAGAAAACCATTAGGTACAAAAATCTATCTAACTCACGATATTATTGTTTTCTTTCCAATCAAAAGTGATTAGATCTCTAACATTTGTGTTTTCTTTGTGGCAGGTTTTTAAATAACATCCTTTATATGTGCGATCCTACTTGATGAACAGTTGTCAGAATGTGACCGGTGCACTTCCGTTTTGGTTAAAATTTTCATTATTTCATTTAAAAGTATTTAAACTTTTAATAGAAAGGGGGAAAGTCACAAGTTCAAAAAGTTTGGGAACCACATCTCTAAAACATGCACAGATAAGGATTGGCAAATCTAAGTTGCCTACTCATATTGCCCTGCGAATGCTCTAATGGGTTGAAATCTGTAGTATCTGCAGGACTGGTCTGAAGGCGCAATATTCATTTTTTGTGATACACTCGCAACATGCATGCTGGTCCTGGATTTTTTTCTTATTGCTAATGCTCTAATTTTTCAGTTTTTAAATTTTTACGATAAACTAGTGCACTTTAATTAGATTCGTTATTTAATGACTGAGATAAGGACGTGAATAAAAAAAACAAATTGTTCAGAGGAGATAGCTGTCATAGATAAATTAGGAATGAATGTATAATTACCAAAATATCATCTGAATTAGATTAGATGTTCGTGTTATCAATTTCGAAATTGGGGCCCAATTTTATTAATGTGTTTGATTTAATTGAAGTGTAGTATTGGTTGAAGATAGACGCAGATGTAAATCATGTGAGAAATGGGGCGGTTTATCATTGTAAAGATATTACAATTGTTGTCACTTTCAATTCTTCCTAGTTTAGAAGATTCAGATATTTACAATTTTTTTTCTGTAAGTTGCTGTAAGGGAATTCTGGGTTTCCTTTGATTGTTTTATGTAATTGTGTTTATTGGAGATTCCATTTTTCATAGATTCAACGAAATGAAAAAATTAACGAATAAAACTGGTAATCCTATAATAATTGCTTTTATGTCCATAGTTTTGGATATTTTATGAATTACAGACCAGTTCGTTAAAACAGTGTGTACGAATAGAGTTCAACACACAATTATCTGAAAAAATTGTGTGTTGAAAAAAAATGTTTTTGCCCCAAAGAAATTGGCAAACAAAACTGGGAAATTCGGAAAAACAAATTTATGTTGCAATGAAAGATATAAAAGGTTATTTAGTCACTAAGCTTGCCAACACAAACATATTAAAAATTAAAAGTTATGTAAATAACCTTTAAAAATTATGTTAATTAAAAGTCACCATACCTTTTCCACGTTTTGAAGAAGCGGGCGGACAAAAATTTTGAATAAGTTCAGGATCGCCAAGAGCATTTTGGTCTGGAGTCAGAACATTCAAACATCAGACGTGTGCTCAGAAGACTTGATCAATGTACTCTACTTTCTTTAATTGAATTTGCACAATTTTTTTCTGAGCTCGGATTTTTCGTTTTCTATTATGTTGAAATTTGATTTAAAAAACAATTGAAGTGGGTGTTTTTTTTAGTTACAGCGAACTGATATCTTGTTTCTTGTCATTGATTACTAATGAAAAATTAAGTCTTTTTTTTCTTTTGTTTTAAATACACTTTTATTAATTTGTGCTGTACTTGACTAGTTTTCAGTGTTGAAGATCCCGATTTGTACTTAATTTTAAAGGTATTAATTCGAATATTTTTTTTTAATTCTACGGCTTTTTCCAATTTTTCCATTTTCTTCAGAACTGTTATTTCTATAGTCACGAGCTATGTGATATCTAGATACGTGCCTTCCAGCAAAATTAAAAACTCGTTTGTACGGTTAGATCGCGTCGGCTGTGTCTGGGTGCTTTGATTTAGTGGACTGATTAGTGATTACGGTCTGATTGTCGATTGTTCCGTGCAGCCAATTAGAACAGAAAAATTAGCAAAGGAATTCAGCGATTTTCAATTTAGGTTAGAAAAGCATCCATGAATTTAAAAAATGTGTACAAACAACAAAACTGATAATACTTTCACCTTGTCCGGCAATATCCAAACACTTGTGGTGAAGAAAACGTAAATACAAAGTGAAAAATTTTTAAATGTACGTAAAACAAATATAAGACGCGCGGAAATTTAGATAATTCTGATCGAACAACATTTAAAAACTCATTTAGAAAAGATACACCATTGCTCCCTTCCAATCTTCGAATTCGAAGTGATATTTTTTTTGTCTTGTTTGTTGCGATTTATTAATGAGTATATTCGGCGATTGCTACGAATGCACACAATTATTTTTGAAATAAGTATTTATTTTTAGAAAATTAATCATTTCAATGTCGTAGGGAACTTATGAATAATATTATTTTATTATTTTACTCGCGCCTACGTTATAAAGTTTTTAAAAATAATTCGTATTTCAAAACGAATTTGCCGCTAATAAAAAAAGCGATGGTGAAATACAATTTATGTTCTGCTGTACATTAAATTAAATCCATACATACGTAAAAACTTGTAAGAAAAAGGCACGGAGATAGATAGAGTAGCAAAAAAGCCAAAAGATCGCCGGTCTACGGACACGTGCTTTTCCGATGACACAGTATGAGTGTACCAAAACCGTTTTGTACAAAAATACATCCTCCATTGAGTTTGCTCTTTTGTGTCTAGTGAAACGTGCCGTAGTAAATTAATTGTATTTAGTGGAGGAGTTTTAAAGTTTTTTTCTATTGACCTCGCGGATTTGTGATGTTCTACTGATTATTTATTAAATATGGGGAGGAAAAAGTGTAAGTTCACGTTCTAACCTATATAGCGAGTTGATATCTTGCCAGTTTCCCAAGCCAATTTTTACGTGTTTATATACTTTTGCGACACTTTTTGCGTTGCTGGGTTTGTTGGTGTAGTATCACGAAAAATGTTTATTGCGCGACGTTCATCTCAAATATAATAAATCATAAGTGGTCGCTTCGTAAATTATTGCAGTCCAAAGTTAATGTACTCGGCAGCGCACACGGCATTGATCGATTGTTTAATGGTGCAAGGCATTCTAGATTTTTTCCTTGTAATGTGGGCGTGGTATTAAAAGTTTAAAAGTTTCATTGGCGAGTGACGGCGAACCCCTCCCGAATATTTCGCGAAAATAATCCAGAACGACCCGAAAATGTTTTTGGGTAAACATCGTAAAAAAACCGACGACGTATCTGATGTCATATGTAAACTTTGTTGAAAAAGTAATTCAAGGAGAGGCGGCCTCAAAGCGCCATAATAGACCTTTCTCTGCGTCCATTTTATCATGCACTCTCGGCCGTTCCAAAATTGCATATTCTACGTTCGTGCGTGGTCGGCTTCGCCGAAGCGAAACGACCGAATGTAAGATGGCAGACAACGTCTTATTAAGCGTCGACCACATGGGTCGCACGCAACGTGGTTAAGCTTTTCAAGAAAACGTATTTTTTTTAAGGAATTTCAACACCTAATACTCAATTTTGCAAAGAAACCAAGTGCCGTGATAATTTTTTAAATAGTTTAAGTGTGAAGTGTTCCGTTTAATCCTATTTAATATTAATTTCTGTCTGACCTTGCTACCATACGATACGTATCCATGTACTCGAATTTCATTTAGCTTTAAATAATTTATTAATAAAGTCTGGCGGCTTCTTGTCGCATTTTATTGCATTCAAGTGAATCGTGAACGGTTGTGATTTAATTTACGTACTATTTGTAACGAAAAAGACTGTTCCCATTTAAGGGATTTTTATGTGCACGTCTCCCACACATGTACTTTCCCGCAGTCATATCCAAGAATAGAACAGCGAAATCCAGACGCCATGGATGACGAATGGACACCAGTGAGCAGGGGTAAATTAAAAAAATAAATAAATAAATATGTAAATAACTTAAAATTCGAGGCCCGCAGGACGCATGCCCGTCCGCCTTATATAATTTCTTTGCTTTTTTCGTAGACAAATCCCATTTGGAAAGTTGTAGATCTAGTTGGCGTGGTTGAGAAATTTCGTGGCCTTCTCGCCGGCTGAGGGCATTTTATAAACACGCTAAAAGACGTCGGCCTCCGCATCGTTTGAATTTATTCAGTCGACCACCCGAATCCGCTTCTATAACCGCACATCCTTCCACGTTAACACCTCGACTGGTCCATAAAGTAACGGATTGTGTGCCGCAATTAAAAAAATATAGCTATTATCACTTGTTTTTTTTTCCGGCTGGCAAGTCTATAAATAAGTCGTTTTGTAATAATTATTAATTGATATTCTGAATGTATTAATTATTTATTTGAAACTTGAACGTCTGGACTGGTTCAATTTATAAATGAATACATTTTTTGACTTAATCAAGATTATTTTATTAGGAACCTTTCTATCGTTTCTTTATTTTACAAATATTGTTCGTGACGTGATGGATAAAAAAAATATATATTAAATGCAATTCATCTCGGGTATCTCGATCACTATCTTTAATAAAATAAAGATAATTTTTATACACAATTTATAAAGTGTTTACTTGCTAAACACTAAAATAGCAGTCGTTTCGTTTTTAAGCCGAAACCTGTAATTCTTAGTAGGCGCCTTAAATTCCGACAGATCCTAAATCGTAGGAGGCGCCTATACGCACTTGATTTCGAGTTCGAGAGATAATATCGGACCGCCGCCGCTGCCGCCAGCCCGGAGGCGGTCTAGAACTAGTCTAGGCGATTTCCTTTCTCGGTAGAACATTGACACGTTTAAAGAATGGACATGACAAATAGCCATATGTTAGTCGCAGAGTTTATACTTGACATACATTCTGCATAGGCTGTGACGTTATTGGAAATGTAATTTCTCTCGCTATGCGCTAAGCTATGATTCATAAAGTTGCATATGTTTAGTGCCGTAACGGGGCCAAATTCCTTTAAATGAAAAAAAAATTGAGTCCTCTATTCTAAGCCGACTATATACCCGCAACTTCTTGAACGCGATTCACAAGTCGCCGTTCGAAGGGATAGTTATTTATGAACAAACCAGTTTTTGTTTGTGAGCTTGAACGGAGTCGGCAGCAAGACATATTCTGTAATGAATAATAAATGACGAGATTTTATTTATTCATAATCGTTAATCTTTCGTCTCCTGTAAATTTAAAGTTTTCTGTCTACCTGTTTTCCTTGATATTTGCTTTTTAGAAACTGTGAGGAATAGCGAATAGCCAAGCAGTTCAGCATAATTTTCGAAAGAAAACCTGAAACATTAGTAGAGACGGTATTTTGCACAAAAAGCGTTAAATAAGTAAAGGTCTAGAGCCGCTAGTTTTGAAGATTCGGTATGTTGAAGTTAAAAAAAATATCACTATTTGAATGGCTTACAATATAATTAATGAAAGGCAAAAATTCATTGAATTGGTACACAAATATGTCAACTAGTGGGGTTATTGGGGGACACTGTGATTAAGTACCCCATACTGTTTCTGTGTAAAAGTTTTCCTTCACTTTAATCGAAAAACCGTCCGTTTTCGAGTTTTTTTTTAATTTAAAAATATCGTATCATATAGTTGATCCATATATTATGGCATGTTTAAAAGTACATTTCAAACAAAAAATGTTCATTCATTTTATTTATAAAATTGTTTTGGGTTATTTCATATGCTTTTAACTATACAAGGTGTCCTGAAATGAATGCAACAATATTTGGCACAGAATCTTAAGACAAATTTAGAGGACCTGTATATTTTATTTTTGCCAAGTGGCCCCCTCTTTCGGAGTTAAAGCCCCCTGTAATCCATCCTTAAGAAAAGTCTTTTTTATAACTGAATCCTGTTCTACGAGAGTCACAAAATTTGGTACACAGAAGTTTCATGATATGTCGAATCTGATAATGCTACTTTTTTGACGGGGAATCCCCTTAACGCAATTTTTCGTGAGTCAAAAAAATTTGGTAGCATATTTAAATTTCTTAAAAATTATTAGTCGGCTAGAAAGCCATTAAATTTAGAAATTTTTTTGTCTCCTGATACTTTTTTTCGAAAAACGCAATGTTTTCGAGATAAAATGTCAAATTGTGATCGAATGCATATCGTGATTCGCCATTTTTCTCAAAAACATTTGAGTTTTTCGAATAAAATATTGTGACAAAAAAGTTTCTAATTTCAATGGCTTTCTAGCGAACTAATAATTTTTTAGAAATTGAAATATGCCACCAAATTTTTTTGGTTCCAAAGACAAAGAGCTCCACGAAAGAGTGTCTTAAGGGGTTTCCCCGCCAAAAAGCGTAGCACTGTCGGATTCCACATATCATAAAACCCCTGTGTACCAAATTTAGTGATTCTCGTACAACAGAGTTCTGAGATACAGGGTGTCTCATAATTAGCTGCCAACCTTGAACAGGCCGATTCTATGATCAAAACTAAGTAAAAAAGTTCATATGAACATGGGTCCGGAAATGCTTTCTAAGGGCACAAGGACCCATTGAAGAGGGAGGAATGGAAAGCATTTTTTTGCAATATCTCCCAATCGCGTTGTGATAAATGAATGAAATTTGGTATACACAGCTAAATTTTGATGAGCAATTTGATGGACTAATCCATTTATTTCCACAAGGTCCATTGGGGTGGGTACGGGGGGGCCCTTGGTACTTTGCGTGTGTAACTTTTTCATCTTTGACTTTTTAACAAATTGGACAGCAAATTCCGTTTTCCCGAACTGTTTTACGTTAAAAAGGTACTCTTGTTTCAAATCGTTATCTTTAACGGTTTCTGAGAAAATCGCTCTTGAATTAATCCCACTTTGGTCAATTTCATAGTAATTTAAACAAAAAATAATAATAATAATTTTCCTTTCCTCTCTTTTCCATTTAAAGGATTAATTTTTATTTAATTTAATTTTTTATTATTATTTTTTTATTAAAACTAGATTAAATTGAAACAAAATATTTTTTTTTGTTTAAATTACTATGAAATTGACCAAAGTGGGATTAATTCAAGAGCGATTTTCTCAGAAACCGTTAAAGATAACGATTTGAAACAAGAGTACCTTTTTAACGTAAAACAGTTCGGGAAAACGGAATTTGCTGTCCAATTTGTTAAAAAGTCAAAGATGAAAAAGTTACACACGCAAAGTACCAAGGGCCCCCCCGTACCCACCCCAATGGACCTTGTGGAAATAAATGGATTAGTCCATCAAATTGCTCATCAAAATTTAGCTGTGTATACCAAATTTCATTCATTTATCACAACGCGATTGAGAGATATTGCAAAAAAATGATTTCCATTCCTCCCTCTTCAATGGGTCCCTGTGCCCTTAGGAAGCATTTCCGGACCCATATTCATATGAACTTTTTTACTTAGTTTTGATCATAGAATCGGCCTGTTAAGGGTTGGCAGCTAATTATGAGACACCCTGTATAATGAAATTTTGTGAATAAATTCACTTATCGAATGTCCGAACACAGTACTGTCGAAATTTTGGGACTGCCACTGGTTAAATAAGAAAATTAAATTTAATTAAAAATTCTGTAATTTAGAACTTTTTCTGGTTTTTTGTTTTCAAAAAATTGAAAAAAAAATTAAAAATTTAAGAAACTTGAAAAATACACATTAAAATATTTTTCGTGACGTATTTTGTTCAAATAAGCCACAATGAATATAAAAATTACATTTTAACAAATTTTATATGTTCGGGATGCCCTCAAATTTCAAATTAATAGAACTTGAGCACAGATCTATAAAAGGTTAATATATTTCTTATAAAAAACAACAAAAATATACAGAATCTTAAGTAATCATGAACACACAAAGAAAAGAAACAAAATATTAAGTCTACAACTAAAACAAAAACACTTAAATTGAATTTTTAGTCAAATATCGACATAAAAGCAAATTAGAAAATCGAACACAGCACAGGAAGATCTTCAGATTCCACGTTCGATGCTTCTGATCTCAGAGCAACCACATTCTTGGAGATTTACAGTGAGAATCTTTTTCAGCATCTATTTTTTTATTAAAATAATTTCCAGAGATTATACAGAGTGCCCCAGAATATGTGGGCAATCTCTCGGATTTATACAGGACACGTTAAAATAACATGACAAGTTCCTATAAAAAATAAAAAGGAGGCCCTTGAAAGTGGAATTTTTTAATATCTTCTAAAATACTTTGTGTAATTTAATTATTTTTTTACTGCAAATCTGTTGGGTTGGTACTTCCGAACTTCACGAAGAAATTGACGAAAATTAGAACATGCTCTAATTCGTCAAGAATTTGATGAATAAATTCATGAAGTTATTTGACAGCAGATTTGGTGCATTACACTTGTCCAATTTCTTGATGAAGCGACTTCATGAATTAATTGATCAATAAATTGTCAATGTAAAACAGCTGTAATAGCAGATTTCCACCCTCAGATCAGTAATGAGATTATGTTATTATGATATGTAAATAATTGTGTGGCGTCGTACTAGTTTTGCATTGTTTTTATTGATTTGTTAATTACAAACACTAATATTTTTATAATATGTGTCAAAACCGTACCGCTGTTGTATCACTACAATTATGTGTGGAAATGTGACATTTTTGAAATTTATTCGTTTATTTGATTCATTGGTAGAACTGATTCATGCGCCAAAAAACTTGATAAAGTCTGTAGCAGTGTAAAACCACACCGTTTACCAATAAATTCGTGAACTAATTCATGAAGAACTTCGTCAATTTATTCATCAATAAATTGTCAATGTAAAACAGCTATAAATCGTCAAGAACTTGATGAATAAATTGATGAAGTTATTTGACAGCTGATTTGGTGTATTACACTTGTCCAATTTCTTGATGAAGCGACTTCATCAATTAATTGATCAATAAATGTCAATGTTAAACAGCTTTAACGCCATGCAAATCTTTCAGTTACTTTTCTCGAATCTCGAATTAAAAATAAATACATCGATATTTTGCTATTTCGCGAAAATAGTACTTTATATCGTTATAAATTTATACAAGGATGGAAACAATTCGGCGCCAGCTGTTGGCGAGGAAGGTGCCAAAAAAAAACATGTTCCTCATTCCATAATTGAACTTTAGACTATAGCGATAGCCCTGTTTGCAGTTTATCGGCGCCTCTACAATTTCCAATGGACGTCAATTGAGGGTCCGCATTAATTTCGAGTATTTCGATCCTCCGATTTCGCGTAGACGGAGATCATTCGCGTGGAAAAGCACAAAGTGCGTTATCACACAATCCCGAGTAAACAATTCGAGTCGGAGCCGTTATCGGGCGGTATCTACATAATGAATGTAATTGCCCTCATAATTAACAGTTTTCATATGATACTAAAATAAAATAATTGCCGCTTTTAAACGAACTTATTATCGAGCGTCAGACATATGAATAAATATTTGTTTCGGCTTTGGATTTATACATAGAGTTGATCGGTATCGGTCTGGTCGGAAAGAATTCTTGTGTCCCTGCCAACTGTCTCTAATAATACTTTAGTGATCTAATAAAACCCGGCGATGGCTTTTCGACTAGAAAATCCGTCCTGAACCGTACCGGAATACGAAAGTTTTACTTTCCGATGCAAATGGATTCGGCAGGTTGGGGTTTTAGGAGATAATGACCTCATTATAATTTGAAATTACCAAATGGGGGCCTCCCGTCTCCGTCTCGGACGGTGGGCACGCCGTTAAAAGTACACGGCTTGGCACTTTGAGTTACCTACCTGCAAACGCTTAATTCGTTTGTACTGGATATGCCATTTTAGCGTTTTCGTATTGTAAGTTTTTATTTAGCTTGTCAAGTTGACGACAATTTTACCTTTAATTTTTTACTTGAATTGGGATGCATACAAATCTGGAAAATCTGAAATTGTCTGGAAATTTCATAGATTTCAATTTTTTTTTTCTAAAAATCACCATTGAAGTCAAAGAGTGACCTTCGATACCAGTTTAGATATGCAAAATCACACTGGCAAGGCTCACCAGGATTTTGGTACGCTGAATTCGAATCCGAGGTGCAAATTTCTCGATTGGCTCTGGTTTTTGAGATATCCTAACCTAAAAGTGCCTAAATCGCGATTTTTCGACATATTTGAGGTTATTTTCCATGAGAAGGAAATTTTTTGCTGAAACCATTAATGGGGTCTTACAGTACTAGATATACTTACTCGTTAAAACGCTTTTGGATATTATTGACTTTGAGAAATCGCAAACTTAGTAGTTTGACTTATTTCTCGATTTTTGAATATACTCACAACACAGCACCACAAACCTTATGGGTTTACGGTGTATGAGTTCGGAATTGAGCGTATTAACTTTTTTTGCGTAAAATATCGGCCATATATCTAATTTTTAGACATTTAAGTTTATTGCCAAATTTTACGTAACAGAATATTTTGGAGTTCAGATTCATTATCAGCGACCTAAAAACATGTAAGATCCCTACTTCAGGGTGCCGATGAATTTAGGTTTGTAGTCCTGTGTTGTCAGTATATTCAAAAATCGAGAAATAAAACGACTAAGTGCGTTTTAAAGAAAGTACTTTTAAGACCCCATTAATGGTTTTATAAAAAAAAAATTACCTATCGATGTAACATAACCTCAAATATATAAAAAATCGCGATTTTGACACTTAGGTTAGGATTTCTCGAAAACCTTAGCCAACTGAGAAATTTGGACCTCGAATTCGAATTCAGCGCACCAAAATCTTTCCGAAAAGTACATTCTATTCTCTGGGTTAGAGTGTTGGCCAAATTTTGACGGCCTGCGTATATCCAAGATAAAAACTAAAAATAATAATTTGTCTAAATATAATTAATACAAAAATACATACCTGATATAATTATAAAATTATATTATGAACACAAGATATTTATTTGAATTAAGTTATATTGAGACAAATAATTTTTAGTTCTTATTTTGGACAATTCTTTATTACTACATGTTTATTGGGTGTTTGGGAATTTTGTCTGTGGGCTTACATATCTTTTGCATATTCAGATTTTTGGTATCGGTGTTGGTATTTTTGGTTTTGTTCGATTTCGAAAAATTTGGAATTTGTTTGAATTAGTTTAATATCTATAAAATAGAATAAAAAATATATGAAAGCTAATAATAAAATGTTTTTTAAAATGTAACTCCTTTCTTTGCTGTCCAACTGCAAAAATTGTTGAACATCTCGTTAAGTAATTTTACAATTTTCTTGACGTTACTATAACAGCTATAAAATCCAATATGCCATCAATACGAAATAATAGATATTTTCTGGAAAATGCTGTTTAATAAATAACAAAAAGATATATCAGAATTGTACAAGAATTTTTTCAGTTTGAAAAACGTTACAGCTAAATTTTAAAGAGCAATTTTTTGCTTTCTAATAATTCTTGAGATACTGTAGTGTATTCCAATTTTGTTCACTCTGTAAATAAGTAAGTACCTACCTATAATAGTGTTTAAAAGTTCGCACACAATTAATTTTAATTTTAAAAGAAAATGGCGTTGTTTTCACTAAATCCAAATTTCTATTGAAATAGTTAAAATTAAAAAAAAAATAGAAAAATGTTTTTATTTTTTTTCTTTCATTTTAATTCAATTTATTAATTATTACAGTACAACTTTTCTGTACAATTAACAGAATAAATGTTAACTCGTATAATAAAGTATTAATTTGCTGATTTTGTATGAAAATTAATACCTTTACAATTTAACTAAAGGTTCCTTATATTTTTCAAAATTGAATATACAGGATGTTTCTAAAATAGGGTTCCAAACTTCTGCTGCGTTTATAACTCATTAAAATAAGCCAAAAAGTTCCTATTAACATGTGCCCTAAAACGCACCCTTAGGAAGTTATATGCCCTTAAAAGGGCTCAAACAAAACTGTTTTTTTTTTCTGTTATTGACAAAACGGTCGCAAATAAATAGAAAAAAATTTATGGGTGTTACGTAACTTTTTACGTTAAATAACATGGGCTACTCCGTTTTTTGACATGCAAATCATATGCGTCCCATTTAGGTTGGCGAAGGGGGTTTTCGGCCCGTAATTTTTTTTATTTCAATTTTTATACAATTTTCTTTACAGATTTATAAAATCTTGACAATTTTACGTAAAAAATATCTTGTCCAAATCGATATTTTCAATGGTTTTCGAGTAAATTGAGTCCACATGTAGCTATTGTCTGCAGTAGTAATTAGTTCTTTAATTAGTAAGTGTAACTCTAAATTTAAATAGTCTTAGTTTATGTCCTAAATTATTTATTAAATGATCGGATCCTTCATAACTGAGGGCACCTCCGAAGATGGTTTTCGGCTTAAAAAATTCGTCTTTCCAAGTACTTTAAGATGCTAATTGGCAGAATTGAAAAATCCAAGATGGCGGACATAATATGGCGCCTAGAAGTATAACAAAAATAAAGAATCGTCCGATAAACTTCTCACAGTAATCAGATTAACGACGAATAATCTTAAAGTACTTGGAAAGACGAATTTTTTAAGCCGAAAACCATCTTCGTAGGTGCCCCCAAATTTTGGGCACAGGCTTGATCGATTTGACGTTGATCGTCCCGTATATTTTTAATTTTGCTTAATTAAAATAAAGTTACAGGGTTCATAGCGGCCAGGAAAACCGGGAATACCGGGAAAAGTCAGGGAATTCGTTATTCCTCATAAAAAACAGGGAATAGTCGGGGAATTTTAAAAATATTTATGAAAGTCAGGGAATTTGAGATTTGCTACTGGAAATTTTGTGAAAGCAGGCCCTGGGTTCTTTGCGGTTTGAAACATTTATAAGAGGTTCTTTAGGTTTAAAAAAGATTATGGAGTCCAGTCAAGAAAAAGTTTAATGCATAAACATCAATTAGTATGTAAAAATGAACTACAAGTGACCTGGATTTTTTTTATGTCAGGGAATTCTTTATTATTTTTTAACTATGAACTCTGAAGTATCTTTTAAACCAAAAATCTTGTGCTGATATCTACATAATCTACTTGGAAAACCTGAAAATATCGAAATTTTTTTGGTCGAAACACGCTGTGAAATTAAACTAGTTTTGTTTGATATTTTGATAAATTGATTTCTAGTTGAAATGTTAAGCGCACCGACTTGAGCTTTTCCAAGCCACTCTAAAATAATCAGCTTTCCAAATCAGAAATTTCTATAGGTTACGTTTATTTTTAGATTATTTTTTTACAATAACAGTTCCAGCTCCTCAAACCGAAAATTTCTTAGGTTATGAGGCGTTTAATACTGTAAGATCAGAGCCTGTGTAACTTTATCTTTTAATGTTCCAATTATAATTAGAAGATTATACATGCAGCGACAACCGAAACCTGTTTAAATCATATTTTACATTTACGACTTTTGATCCATGATGACGTTTTAGAAAAGTTTCTGGTGATATATAAATATAAAGAAAAATTGCAAGTTTTCATTTCAGAGATATAAAACCAAAATAGTTTTTTTTTATGTAACTCCCTATATGTTTGTCGTTTATTTGGATTTTCTTTTCTTTTTTTCTGATTACAGAGAATGTAAATAGAATAGTAAAAATGTAAAATATGTTTTATGCACATAAACATATGTAATATTTTTTTGTTTTCGAATATTTAGTGATGTATAGACAAAATTTTTTAATAAATCTTTTTCCCGGCACGAACGAATAATTTTCCGTTGAAGTAACGGCTTGCCTTATATTTTTGCAGCTAAATCAAAACAGAATGTGCAGCGAGTTGCCCAGAAACAGGGTCTTCCCCAAAACAACAATCAGAAACCAGCTCTGACCGTAGTACCTCAACCGCAACCGGCGAAGGCGAACAACAAGTCCCACAAGAAGAACGAGCTCAACATGAAGGGGGCGAACAAGGAGGGCACCGACATGGACGCCTTCAACGACAATACCGCCGAGAAGGAGGAAGTCAACGCCAACGTCAACTCGAACTACATCAATAACGACATCGTCAATGCCAATTCCATAACCAACAACGCGGCCGTCGCCGCCAAGGACGTCAGCGTCGACGGTGAATCAAACAATAAGAAAATCGAAAGCAATGATACACCGACAATCAAAACGGAACCCGTTAAACCTCTGAAGACTAAAATAGATATCACCGATATTGTTAGGGAGAAACCGAAACCGATCAAACCGTTCACTCCGGTCGAGAGCCACGATGAGACTGATAGGTCAGCGACCTTAACGGATAAATTGGTGCAGGCGAAGAACGAGGCTAACACCAAGGTCAGCGAGAATAATGGGAACGAGAAGTCGCTCTATAAAGAAGGTAGTTTTGCCTTCGCCCTCGTCTGAAATTTCATTCATAATGTCGCTATTGTTCTAGGTCAATTTTCTCCCTCCAACCCCGACGGAAAGAGGGTTTATCACAAAGAACTGTTGATGGCCCTTAGAGAGTTGCCGGCGAGTAGGATAAAGCCCGATAATATCCCGGATTCTGTCTTAGCCGACAACAGAGGGGTACGTCGTAAAATATTTTTTCAAATAAGTTTTGTTTTGATATCAATATATTTTTTTTTGTAGCGTCTTAGTGATGGAAGAGCGTCTATGGGTGGTAGAACTGACTTCATGAACCCACCGTTCACCAATTACGGCGGAAAGTCCAGTACTCAGAGAGGGGTGAGTTCATTTTTTTTCTTTTTGGAGTTTTATATGTCGCATTTTGTAATGATGATTTGTTGGAAAAGATGAAAGTAGTGAACTGAACTACTTTGTTGAAAAAACTTATTCTGATTTATACTCCAGGTCCAAGTAGAGTCGTTCTTAACATGTAAACCTTGTGCCGGGTAGGACGTTTGGGGAATGAGGTTCCATGGGCGTATCATTTTAGGGGTTCCAAAAATTGTTAAATGCAGAATAATATTGATTTTGGTAAACACTATCTTCCTGAATTTATACTCATTTTGGTATATCTAGCAGGTAGCTCGGCACATTTTTAAGATTAAATTACAGTAACTTTTGCTCACAAATTTTGACATTTGTAAGCCATCAGGATCAAGGTGGCGGTGCGATTGATCTGATAAATTACTCATTTATTATTTAGTACATTTATGAAAACAAAGTCTTGACGTAATTTAGATATTAGTAAAAATCGGTCGAAAATAGTATATACAATTAAAATATAAGGTTGCGCCAAGAAAAAAAATTGTGCTATTTGCAGAAAAAATAAAAAATTGCAAAAATACTCTAAAATGACGTTTTTTCTAACATTTTCCAATATAACTTTTTAAATATGCAGTTTACAGAAAAAACTATTTCTGATGAAATTGTTTGTAATAAAATTTGCTACAAGATAGAATTGTTTTGATACTGGCGCATATCATATTTTTGTTGCTAAATAGCCAAAACAACGTAAGAAAGTGATGAAAATCGAGGTAATTTGGAACCGTTCAAATGACGGGCAAGAAATTATCCAATTCTACTATAAATGTAGATGTAAGTACTTTAAAAAATTACAAAACGAAATCCCAAAACCCGATCCAAATCGGTCTGATAGTTTTGGTATGAGACAAATTTCAGCGCGAAATGTTGTTATTTTTTTGCGTCAGTGTTAAAGTTAGGCATTTTAATTGGCGCAGATTTTTTTACAATTACTTGGACCCCTTAACTATCATATTAGAATCCTTATATCAATTTTCTTTTTTTAAATTTTGGAGCGATTTTTAAAGTTCGAAAAATTTTCACTATAAACAAATACATTCATGAAGCGGTTTTGCGGGTTGGAAAATATACCAAAGTACTAAAAAAACAGTTCTCGGAAAGACGCTTAACTTGAAAGAAAGAACGTTTAAATTGGTCGTATAAGTTTCGAGATATCGAGTGTCAAAAGTCAACAAGCGTTAGCTGCTAAACTATGCATAATGTGACAACAACAAAAATTGAATTTGGTAGGTTTTTTAAGAACTTTTCGTATGTGCTTTTATAAATATTATCGCACCTGTGCTTTTTATATGAAAATTCAATTAATATCGCCAAGCCGACCATTTGAGCCACAAAACCGGGGCGGGAGGGGATGAATGATAGAAATTGAAATTGCGCGTTCAAGAAGAGCATGCCGTCTTCGGCGTTCTATATTTCGGCTTCTACGGCTCCGATTTTGATTATTTGTTTTTAAATCAATATAGCAAAATGAGAGGAATTCAATTATCACCGATTTGAACGTTCCTTTTTTTCAAGTTAAGCATCTTTTCGAGAACTTGTTTTTAGTACTTTTGTATATTTTCCAACCAGCTTCACGAAAGTATTCGTTTATAAAGTCAAAATTTTTCAAATTTTTAAAATCGCTCCAAAAATTATTTAAAAAATCCTATATGATAGAGGGTCTAAATATGTGTAAAAAATCAGCGCCGATTAAAATGCTTAACTTTAACCCCAGCACTGACGCCAAAAATAACAAAAATTCACGCTGAAATTTAGTAACAAATTATCTCATACCAAAACTATCAGAGCGATTTGGATCGGGTTTTGGAATTTCGTTTTGTAATCCTTAAAGTACTTACATCTACATTTATAGTAGAATTGGACAATTTCTTGCCTGTCAATTGAACGCTTCCAAATTACCTCGATTTTTATCACTTTCTTACGTTGTTTTGGCTATTTAGCAACAAAAATATGATATGCGCAGGTATCAAAACAACTCTATCTTGTAGCAAATTTCATAACAAACAATTTCGCAAGTAATAGTTTTTTCTGTAAACTGCATATTTAAAAAGTTATTGTTTATAAAAACATATAGGTTTTATGGACTGTATTTATAATGAAAAATAGTATTTCTTTGTTTATCAAAAACGAGTTTTTATTTTTTAATTAACAAACTCAATCTTTTTTTTACGTTTCTATTTTATTTCTATGTGCACTTGGTTCTCGTTCCAATTCTCAATAGTTATATTGGAAAATGTGAGAAAAAACACGTCATTTTTGAGTATTTTTGCAGTTTTTAATTTTGTTTGCAAATAGCACTTGTTTCTTGCCGCAACCTTATATTTTCATTGTATGTATTATTTTCGACCAATTTTTATTAATATCTAATCTACATCAAGCAACAGCCATATCTCGAAGCTTTTGAGCTTAATTCTCTTAGACTAAAAGTACATATTCAGCAATTCCGCTCTCGTCGTCAGAGATGGCCTACTACCACCTGAGTACACTTTTTTTCTTTCGTTTTTTATTGTGGGATTTGACCTTCGCTTTCTTTAAGTGGACAAGTGGGCCCTGCAAAAAGCCCTCTTACTTAGTTTGGTGACACAAAATTAATAAAATCACTAATAGTACAGACATCACTGAAAAATCTTATATGCCACCGATAAAATATTAAAAATGATCGTAATATGAGTAAAATTTAATTACTATTGCTTTGTTTTTGTATTTGCATAATCCACTTATTCCATGTCTCCACAATTACCTTTTAAAGAAATATCTTATATTCTTTGTTCTAACCTCACCCTTTTCTAAATTAATTCTGATCTAAAATGTTGAAATACTAAGATCTTTCTATCGTGGCTCTTTATTTGTGTCAAGGTTGATGTTAGAACAACGTAATAAAGCCACTATTTATTTTGTTAGCGAACTGAAAAGTTATAAACCGTACTTGGTAAAGTAAATCTTTTTAGGGGCAACAATGCACAAATCTACTTCTAGTAACTTCTGTTACTTTATGTTAGTTCCTTCAGTTCTTATCGTTTCTTATCATCCATTCATATTGTGGTTTCATCGTGTTCATTTGTTTTGATACGCTACGCCATCTCTGTCATGTTTATAGAACCATAGTTGAGGTTAAAAGCGTGGTGTCAATATAACATGGTGTGCCTGCGCGCATGTGGTGACGTCACTTGAGATAAAGACAGATAAAATTATGACATTGGCATGAAAATGCAACTTTCTGTCGTTTTTCTCGTAATCCAGGGCTATTGTATCCTAAATAGGTAACTTTTTTTCAAATTTGACGAAATATTTAAGGTTACATTCACATTTATACCCTACACATTTAACACACAATTCATACCACGGTTAAAAGTAAAAAGTACTCATTTTGAATATAATGAATAAAGCATTTCTTAGTCTTATACTAAAGAACATCATCACTGCACACTTTTTTGGACCTGGACGATAAGCTGCAAGTTACACTCCAATTCTGAATTTTTCGGACGCGACAGTAACGTATTTATCTGTAGGCACCTCCGAAACGTAACAGCCAAGGGAAGATGGGAGGCAGCGGTCAGAAATCGGCCAGGCCCACTGTGACTTTGTCCATTTCCTTGAGGGAGGAGGTGAAATTGCACGAGACAGAGAACGCGTGGCGTCCGGCTCGTCTCCACAAAGGCGAGGCCCCCCCGACGGACGACGACAGAAGGACCGAGGATCTGTACAAGAAGGTCAGGGGTGTGCTGAACAAGCTGACCCCCCAGAAATTCGAGACCCTCCTCTCGCAGATCAAGTCCCTGCACATAGAAACCGTCGAGAGGCTACAGGGCGTCATAGATTTAGTGTTCGAAAAGGCTGTGGACGAACCGAACTTCTCGATTGCATACGCGCTTATGTGCAAGGAGCTCGCGCTGATGCAGGTAGGCAGGATTGAAAATAAGGGAATTTGCCAAATTTTTTTTAAATTCGTTTTGTTTTCTTAGGTGCCAACTATTCACAACACGGAGGAGAATCCGGACTTTGTTAATTTTCGCAAGTTGCTCATCACCAGATGTCAGGTGGAATTCGAAAAGCAGTCCATAGACGAGAGCGTAAGGAACGAGAAAGTCAAGGAGATTGAGGAGTGCACGGATCCCGAGAAGAAGAAGGATCTTCAGTTCGATTTGGAAGAGTACGATAGGCGCTTGCGAATGAAGTCCGTAGGAAATATTAGATTTATAGGTACGTCTAGTTTTTTTTTAATGTTAGGGTGTGTATACCACCTGAAAAACTGGGAATTAGCAAAAAATTAAGAGTCGGTTGCAGTATTGACCCCAAAAAAGATTCCGTCGTAAAAACTAAATTTTTATTTTTTGGAATTTAATAACGATTTGTTTTCCGTTTAAATATAACTTCAAATTCACAGTTAAATGTACTGTGTTCAAATGCAGAACAAAAACTTAACCCCTTCGCTTCGTCACCATTGACCTGCACTATCTCCCTGCGCCTGTACTGCGGATTGCCAACAATTCATGTATTAGTAATACATGAATATCACAGTTAGTCCAATCAATAGGTAGAAGAGCTTACAAAAAATATGGTGATATAGGAAAAAAAATTCCAAGAAAGATAATGTATATTTCCTGTGGCACATAAACGGCAAAGTTAACCTAAAAAATTCATAAAAGACAAAAAAAACGGTTTTCCGCTAATGAAAATAAAACTTGAACTCCAATCGAAAAAAGTTAATTGAGAAAGTTGTAGCTATTAAAAAACCTATCGATTGGTATTTTTAAATATATTGGTTGTTACATTACTTTTCGAAATATATCAAAAAAACCGTCAAAAATCGCCTTTTTTTGTTATTTGCTGTATCTCTTGCAAATTAAGGTTTTACTGTAAATGTAGCCCTCGTCGAGCAAAAAAGTGCCTTTTTTTAAATTGAAAAATATTAAAAAATTTTCGAGTTATATTGATTTTCCGAAAAAAAGGTCATCTCAAAAATCGGCTCTACTTGCTCGATGAATATTCGTAGAGGAACGAATGAGGACTCATTTTTTTTCTTAAGAGTTGTACTTTCATAGTAACAAAGAGTTACAACGATTCTATTCATTTCAAGTGTCCAAAAATAACTGAAAAAAGTAAAAAAATTTTTGTCCTACTTTTCTGGAATATCTTTTGATTTTCATTTCACGATAATGTCTATTTCATGAATCGATTGCTGGCATTTTTACGCGAATTTAAAGAAAAAATGTTGCTCCACAATGTTCTGTAGCCGACATAATTTTTCAAAAAATTCAACAGGCCGTTATTTAAGTGCTACAGCGTCCATTCTTACAGTGATTGAAGT
Source organism: Anoplophora glabripennis (assembly GCF_000390285.2). Classification (NCBI taxonomy): domain Eukaryota; kingdom Metazoa; phylum Arthropoda; class Insecta; order Coleoptera; family Cerambycidae; genus Anoplophora; species Anoplophora glabripennis. The sequence goes on from NW_019416443.1 coordinate 332,373, forward strand.
TGAAGTTTTCAATAAAAAAATACTGTGGTTCATTTTAGCCACTTCTGCTTCCGCTACAGTTAGCTCGCTCCGCGGTCAAATGCTTCGGTTTGACGCACAATTAAGAATGCAGAAGTGGCTTAAATGAACCATAGTATTTTTTTTATTGAAAATATAAGTCTTCAACTTTAATATTTGTAAGAATGGTCGCTGTAGTACTTAAAAAGCGGCCTGTGAAATTTTTTGAAAAAAAAATTATCGGCTCTAGAAGATCATAGAGCAACGTTTTTTTTTTAATTCGCGTAAAAATGCCAGCAATCGATTTCTGTAATAGACGTAATCGAGAAATGAAAATCGAAAAAGATATTCAAGTAAAACGTGACCAAAAAATTGTTACTTTTTTCGAAGCCATTTTTGGACACTTGAAATGAATAAAATCTTTATCACTCTCTTTTACCATGAAAGTACAACTCTTAAGGAAAGAAATGAGTCCTGATTCGTTTCTCTATGACTATTCGTGAAGTAAGAGCCGATTTTCGAGATGACTTTTTTCGAAAAATCGATATAACGAGACATTTTAAATATTTTTTAATTAAAAAAGGCATTTTCTTGCTTGCCGAGGGCTACATTTACAGCAAAACCTTAATTTGCAAGAGATACAGCAAAAACAAAAAATAGGCGACTTGATGGTTTTTTCGATATAATTCGAAAAGTAATATAACAATCGAGATATTTAAAAATACCAATCGATAGGTTTTTTTAATAGCTGCAACTTTCTCATTTAACTTTTTTCGATTGTAGATCAAGTTTATATTTTATTAGCGAAAAACCGCTTTTTTTTTGACTTTTATACATTTTTTAGGTTAACTTCGCCGTTTATGCGCCACAGGAGAAATATACTATCTTAGAATTTTTTTCCTATATCACAATATTTTTTGTTTCCAGGTGGTATTTTTTGTAAATTTAACATTAGGCCGTGACAGATTGATTGGACTAAGTGGCGCCGTACATAAATTAAAGAGCATTTTAAAAAACTAATTAATAACTTGATAATTTATTTGATTAAAAAAAAAAAAGAATTTCAGATTCGTATTCACTTATTTATATAGTTGACTCTCAAATGATGTTTAATGAAAGTAGTGGACTGATATAATTGAGGACACTTTTATAACAACTGATAATTGGGTGTTTTCTTAATAATTTAACTTCACGGTTTTCACGTAAATACAGAACTTAAAAAATTTTTTTCCTAAAAATGACACCCTGCTACTTCCAATTCGCAATCGAACCGTTTCCACGAACGTCCGCTATACGTTTCGCGACATTCCAGGGGAGCTGTTCAAGCAGAACATGCTGACGGTCAACATCATGATGCGGTGCCTGGCCAACCTCCTCGATAACAAGGACGAGGAGAGCCTCGAGTGTCTCTGCAAGCTCCTGACGACGGTGGGCAAGGAGCTCGAGTCCAAGTCCAACGTCAACCTATCCCAGATCTTCAACACCATGAAGAACATAGTCGAGAAGAAGGACGGCAAGGTCAGCAGCAGGATCAGGTTCATGTTGCAGGACGTGATCGACCTGAGGAACTCGAAGTGGGTGCCTCGCCGGCAGGATTTGAATCCCAAGACGATCGAGCAGATCCAGAAGGAGGCCGATAACGAGCAGCTGAACATCCAGTTGATGAATTCTGTTCCGATGACGCCCAGGAAGGAAGACCGGGTGGGGTCCGGGCCCAATTCCGATAGGAAAGCCGGCAGGGGGGGACGCAACGTCTCGTCCGACGACGGCTGGATTGTCAACACCACCAACAGGAATCGTACCACCCAGTTCACTGTTCAGAGCGACAAGCTGAAGAGCAAAGCGGTGAGTGTTTTTTTTTCTTTCTTTTTTTTTTTCTTTGTTGTAGCGATTTCAAGTAATATTTTTCTCACGGCTCTTTAAAATTCAACAATAATATTGGTAACCCGTTCCGAATCCTTATTTCTTTTGTTTTTGTAATATTCACTTCTTTGGATTCATTTTTACAGCGTTCTCACTCGTCAAAAAAGTCAAAGCATAAAAAAGTTATGGTAAATTTTACCCCCCTCCCCCCAGTTTTCCAATATATTAAGATCCAATAAGATTTTCCAATAATTTTTCACAATTTTCTTTTCTCTAATTCACTTTTGCTATTTAGAAAATAATTATTTTCACATAATTGTACTTTATTTAAAAAATTTATGGGAAAACTATTGGGAAAATCGAAATTTTTCATATGAGCAATTTTGTAGGAAATTTCGAACAATGCGTGTTCATTAAAATTTTGGCAATTGTAAAAAAACGCGATAAATCAAATACAGGGTGATTCAGAACTTATCAAAAAAAAATAAAAAATTTGGACGTCCAGGGGACTTACAAATACAATATTGTAAATAAAAAATCAAAAAAGGCAGTTCGAAAATGATTTAAAAATAACACTTCTGCACGGCACTGGAAACTGGTCCACTGTAAAACCTGACCTTAGGTGTAATGTAATAAAAAACGGACAAAAACTTGAGAGAATTTCGTAAGGAAAGAAATAAATAGTTTTATAACACCTATTTTATATCGGCAAATTCAACTGCTTTTGCTGCTATTGCTATTATTAATAAATCAAATTAATTTGTGGTTTTACTTAATAAAATAATAATAACTGTTAAAAATTTTGTCCACCGACATGTAAACACATTTGGGCCCGTTTTACTCAGTTTCTACGGACTAACACAAATGTTGTCCTGCTTCACCATAAATTAAAACTGTATCTATTAACTCCGAGTTGCTATACACACATTTTTGACACTAAGTACTAAAAAAATGTTGTAAACACTATTACAACGATGATTGTAAAATCGGATTTCAGTATTTGGAGTTGCTGAGGTCACGTGGCTTTCCACTTGTATTGCGAATGACGCTAGAGACTACAGTTGTCCAGCGATGTGATGCTTGAAAGTACTACAACTTCAATAATTTTTTTCTCAGAAACAGGATTTTACAAAAATTTATTTTACGATATTGACTATTTCTCATGCCGCATCTATTTCCAAATTTATTTGGATAAGTTGCGAATTACCCTGTATATATGTTAATATCTCAAAATGCCATATGTAACTGGTGGTGACGCTTATTTTCTGATCTCAAAACCTACACTTTTTTAAAAAAAATCTCTTCAATGAAAAAGTTCGCTAATTTTTTCCTGATTTTCCTGGACTATATGATGAAACAGTTTTTTGGTATCACTTGCTTGATAGTTATTATTTTTTGACAATTCACAATTTTTTTTTTCATAATTGAATCTTGAGAATATGCTGAAAAGATAAAAAAGATTAAAACTGCTGAAGATCTACGAAAATCCTTGAACACAAATTTAGGTGGTCTTTTTTTTTTTTTTTGGTGAGTGTAGATGTAAACAAAAAAACTAAATGAAAACACAATAGAATCTACGGCAACTTTTGTTTAAATAATAATTTTTTAAATGTAGATTTAAAAAATGTATTGTTTTCGAGAAAACTAGTCCTGAATCGCCTAGATTTGGTCATTGAGAGCAGTGGGAACGCTGTTTTCGTTTTAAGAGTGACGGTTGTTTTTTTTAACTTGCAAAAACGGAAAAATTTTATTTTCGAAATCTCCAAAGAAGCTTGGGGAGTTACTTAATTACACCATTGAAAGATTTTTTTGTTTTTTTAGCCCCTAATCGACGAACCTTTGGGCTCTAGTCAGTTGTTCGGCAGCTGGGGCAAGGGTTCGGTAGGCTCTAACATTAAATCTCAACCCCCATCCTTAGGTGCCAACACTGCCAACATGTACGCCGCCTTGGAGAACATGAACCTGGACGATAAGCGGCCCATAAGTAAGTACAGTAAGTACACGGGCGTCGCGGTACCGCCACCCTTCCCTCTCGATTCGGGACGAGACAGTACAAAACTTGCGATTCTTTCAGCCTCTCGACCCGGCAACAAGGACCCCTACAGTTCAAAGGGTCCCAGCATGGAGAGGAGTTACGCGAAATTCGACGGCAGGGGCTCGAGGTCGGGATCGCAGCACAGGTCGAACGACAGCTCGGCGTCCTCCTCGCAACGCAGCACGCCTGCTCCCGTTATGCCCCCGACGGCCCCGCCGAAACTGCAACCGGCTCAGCCGGCGCCGGCGCAGCAGATGACGGAGGAACAGATGGAGAGGAGGATCAACAACTGCTTGGACGAGTACGTGACGGGCAGTTCCTCCGTCGACGATTACTTCTTGGATATCAGCCCCGTTATTCCTCCCTCGTATTTCCCAAGGATGATAGAGGACAGGTAAGACGAGTTAATGTCAAAAGACTCTTCTTTTTGTGGAATGAATATTGATTTTTTTAAATTGCGACGATGTGTTTCAGTTACCTGCGTGTGTTGGAAAAGAGCCAACAGGCCAGGTTGAAAACGGGCAGTCTGTTCGCCCAGTTGGTGAAACGCGGCAGGATCCAGCTGGAGGATTACTGCGCTGGCCTGGAAGGCATCCTGTCTCAGGCGGATGACCTCAAAATCGATATCCCGAAGATTTGGGACTACTTAGCCGAAATTTTAGGTAAGTGGATGGCAAATACAGTTTCGCTGCGTCATGCGACCGTACGCACGACTCAGTCAACCGTTTCGGCTAATAACTTTCCGAACCGGTGTTACGATTGTGCGAAATCGAGAAGGGGAGGATTCGCTAACACCATGAGGGTTTCGCACCCGAGGAGTGGGGTTTGATAGTAGCCTCCCCACATTTTGTTTTCAGCCTAGAATGTCAGTTTAAACAAAAAATATCCTGACTATATTTTTAATTCACTTTAATCCAGGGCCATTTAACGTTTATTCAATTTATTTCAGTCGATTTAATTTGCGAGGAGGTTCTGCCTCTCGGCAGACTGTACAAGTCTTTCAAAGTCCTCATCAGCCAAGAGCACGCCGCGAGGGTGCTGGCGCCGCTCTTCAAACAAGTCGTAAGCGAGAAAGGACCCAACTTCATGCATAGCATCTGGCACGCGTCCGGACTCCAGTTGACCGACTTTATGCCCTCTTCCCAAGTCGACAGCTTCGTCAAAGACAATGTAAGTCGAGACGTCTCCTTTACGGCTCCTGACGTGCTAAATGTTTGTCCGATTTTTCAGCAATTTGAATTCTTGGTTGGTGGCGGCGCTCCCGTCGGCCAGAACCAGCTGAGCTACGAGCAGATTCAGATGAAATTGCTGGACTTCCTCAAGGCCAAGAAGCCGCTCGACGATATCGTCAGTTGGATAACGGTAAGTGAATGGAAATGTACGACATATGCTTTTTCTTCGAGAATATGTCCAGATGTGGGGATATTCTTGTTTCGATTGTTTTATCGACGGCCAAACTAGTAGTTTCCTTGATAACGAATTAAAATAAATGCTTTTTTTCAGAATCCGTGTTGAAAAACACGAATTATTTATTTATTTTTTTCCGTATTTGCAGGCCAACGTGGGAGGAAGGGTGAAGGAGAACCAATTCATAAAGGCGCTGGCAACTGCGATATTCAGGGATTCCATAAACAGCCACTTGAAGTTGGTGCCCGAGACGTTGTCGGCCCACAATAACTTGCTGCTGAAGTACGTCGACAACAATTCGACGTACGAGCTGCAGTGTCTGTACGCTCTCCAGGCTCTCATTCACAAACTGGAGCACCCTCAAGGTGAGTGGCTTGGGAGCGATTTATATCACCATTTTGGTTGTTTGTCGGGAAATATTTAGAGTTGAATTTGGTACGCCCACAGTCCCAGCTTCACGTAATATTTGTACGTTTATTACGCTGACGTTTAGCACTGTGGAAATAAACGCTATATTTACCTATATTGGTTGGATATTTCCATTCCATACTCAATATCATAATGTAGCTACAAGATTTTTTTTTATGTAATTATGATTATTGTTACGAAATTTTTATAAATTTTGAAAATTATTGAAATTTTTCATTACGCTTTTTTAAATATAATACACTAAGAACAATAATTGTGATTATTGCTTGGAATTTTAATTCATATAAAAAATTTTTTTTTAATGTACGGGGGACTTACAAATAGAAGTTTGTAAAAAAGCAAAAAGGGCAATTCCAAAATTATTTAGAAATACACTTCTGCACGCGCTGGAAACTGGTTCACTGTAAAACCTGACATTATGCAGTCGGCGGCAAAGTATAATATAAAATGAGCAGACAAAAAATTGAAAGAATTTCTTTCTCAAAGAAATCAATAAAATGAAACACCTATTTTATATCAGCGAATTCAACTTATTTTGTTATTATTAATTAATCAAATTAATTTGTGGTACCTGATGTTACAACTGTTCAAAATTCTGTCCATCGACGTCTAGACACATTTGGGCCCGTCTTGCCCAGTTTCTAAGATCTAACATAAATGTTGCCTTGCTTCACCATAACTCAAAACGATATCCATCAACACCCAGTTGTTACGAACCTAAGCCATTTTTGACACTTAAAAAACTAATGTAAACACTATCGCAACGACGATTGTAAAATCGGATTTCAGTATTCGGAATCACCTGGGGTCACTTGAGCAAATGACGCTAGAGACTACAGTAGACCAGCGATGTAAAGGTTGAAAATACTACAACTTCAATTTTTTAGCGTCAGTAGTTTTTGAGTAATCAAGAAAATCAACGGAAAAAAAAATGTAAATTTTTACTTTTTTAAAAAAGGCCTATGGATTTGTTTTGGTAATTTCATCATAAAACTTAAATAATTAAAATTTAATTCTCCGGAACCGCTCAAATTGAAGAGAATTAATCTACAAGTTTTATGATGAAATTACCAAAATTAATTTTTTAAGGCCATAGGCCTTTTTAAAAAAAGCAAAAATTTTACAAATTTTTTTTTAGGTTGATTTTCTTGATTACTCAAATACTACTGACGCTAAAAAATTGTAAATTGCAGATCTGTAAACTAGATACTTGAAGCTTCAATTTCTTTTTTTTATTATTCTCTACGACCGTTTCCCTTCAAGGTAACTCTTTGAAAATCACCCACAATTTTGGGATTTTTTTTTAATATCCCTTAATTTCTGTGCCTAGTGTAGATTGCAACACTCAAATAACGGGTATCAAAATTAAAGTGAAAAATATTTATGGTTTAAGATAAACCGCAACTCTAGTTTCAAAAATCGTCTGAACGGGAGCCTATTTCAATAAAGGTTATCATTAAACCCCGGACTTTTCCCAGTGTTGATGCACAAATCACCAGTTCATTGGATATTGTCACTTGTTTAAATCCGTCTGATAATTTGACGGTAAGCGAATTGTGTTTATATACTTTCNGAACCGCTCAAATTGAAGAGAATTAAATTATCTACAAGTTTTATGATGAAATTACCAAAATTAATTTTTTAAGGCCATAGGCCTTTTTTAAAAAAGCAAAAATTTACAAATTTTTTTTTAGGTTGATTTTCTTGATTACTCAAATACTACTGACGCTAAAAAATTGTAAATTGCAGATCTGAAAACTAGATACTTGAAGCATCAATTACTTTTTTTTTTTATTCTGTACTACCGTTTCCCTTCAAGTTACAGCTCTTTGAAAATCACACACAATTTTGGGATTTTTTTTAATATCCCTTAATTTCTGTGCCTAGTGTAGATTGCAACACTCAAATAACGGGTATCAAAATTAAAGTGAAAAATATTTATGGTTTAAGATAAACCGCAACTCTAGTTTCAAAAATCGTCTGAACGGGAGCCTATTTCAATAAAGGTTATCATTAAACCCCGGACTTTTCCCAGTGTTGATGCACAAATCACCAGTTCATTGGATATTGTCACTTGTTTAAATCCGTCTGATAATTTGACAGTAAGCGAATTGCGTTTATATACTTTCTGTGTATACACCGACATACTGGCAACAGAAAATAGGCGAGCACCGTAGAAACTATATAAACGTCATTCGCTTACCGTCAAATCATCGGACTGATTTAAACGTGGTAATATCCGATGAACGCTAAAGCTGTGATTTACGTGTCAACGCTGAGAAGAGAGTACGGGGTTTAATTGTTCTTTAATATAGAGTGGCCACAAAAATCGCCCGTTTTTTCACAATTTGCGGAGAACTAAAGAAAATAGATAAAAATATGTTTACGGTCTCAAATTAATCGTCGTAAAAAATTAAGATGAGCATAGCTTTTAGTTTTTTGAAAAATTTCAAAAATCACCCCTATTTAGGGGTTGAAAAGACGCCCAAAATGAAGAATTGAATATTGCCAATAAATATAAAAACTATTAACATGTAAATTTTTCTATCGAATGATTTATTCTCATGACTGAAATATGCATGTTGAATTAGAAAATCCACCCTTAAGTGCGCTCAGGGGGTGGAATCATCCCCAAAAATAGAGAATATCAGAAATAATTGTAGATTCCAAAAAAAAAAAAATTAGATAATTCACATGCTAACGGTTTTTTTAAATCAATTAGTAATATTCAAATTCTTCATTTTTGGCATTTTTTCAAACCTTTAATTAGTATGAATTTTTAAAATTTTCAAAATACTGAAAGCTATGCTCATTTCAGTTTTTTATGACAAGTAAATTGCGACCAAAAAACATTTTTATGTATTTTTTTTAAATTCTCAATTGTAAAAAAACGGGCGAAAATCACAGGTTTTTTGCGGTCACTCTTTACAGGGGACATGCCCATTGTGTTTGAATGCGTTCGATTCATTTGTCTTTACTGATTTCCCCGTTTCTTTAGGTCTTTTGCTTTCCATATGTGATAAATTGTACGAGTTGGGGACCTTCTCGCAGGAGAGCTTCATTGCCTGGGAGAACAGCTCCGACCCCGCCGAACAGGAGGGCAAAGGTTGGTGGATTTTCCGCAGCGTTGAACGATTGGAATCGTAATTTAAATCATTTTTTTTAGGGGTGGCCCTGAAACAACTGACTTGCTTCTTCACCCAGCTGAAGGAGAACGACGAGGAGGACTACGGATCCTCGACGTCGGACGAAGCCTAGCAGTTGGTAGCGCCGCCAGTGATGTTGGCGTCTACATAGACCTAATAAATTTTCCGGACAATTAAGTGAATTGAGTGGTGACGAACCGCCGCAGACTCTAGTAAAAAAATTTATACAATTGTTTATATTATATATATTATACATATTTAATTATATACTATAAAAGCGTTGTGAGAAGCAGCAGGATGGAAGAACGAACGCGAGTGCCGAATAAAGACTTTGTAAAAGGATCAAGTGCCCTCCGTCGAATTCGGATTGAAGGACTCAAAAAATTATAAAATTCATTTAATTAAGTGATTATTACATTAAATTAAATTAATAGACTCTGCAAATGCTCATGAGGATTTAAAAATGCGTAGGCGGGCTCAGCGGGCCGCGCGGGTCACTTTTATACTTATTATTATTGTCTTTATTTATATTATATTATATATTTTATATTATTTAATTACTTTTTATTGTTTATAGTGACGTGTCTTTGTTTTAATGAGTAAATATGGAATATCAGGTTGGGCGGTGCGCGTCTGCTGGGCCCGGGAAGGCGTGGAGTATATTTTAAACAGCACGATTGTGAGTCGTCGAGAACGGTCCCCGTGATGTTTTTTTCTTTTTTTTTTGTTATAAATGAATTTGTTAAAATCATGATTTCTTACTGTTAAGTTACATGTAGGTATAATTGTTCTGTATAATAAATATGCAGCTGCACACTTCAGTTTTAGATTTACTTTTCCGTTGGTTGATTTCGAACAAATCTGAAACTGCTTTGAGCGACTGTTGCTAGTCAGAAGTAATTCGATTCGAAATATTGTATATATTTTTTTTTAAACATATACAGTATTTTTCTGACTGATGATTTGTACATAGACTTCCTCCAAAATAAATGCGTTTAAACGAAGATTTTTATAAGTTCTATCCGTGTACATTAGTTAAAGCTGTAGATATATTATTAGTTAAATGGATTATGGATATGAGGAATAGGCCGTTTAAATATTGTTGATGAGAATCTGTGAATCCCACTTCTGATTATGGAGTTTTATCTGAACGAAACAACTTACTGTTTATCGAATCCAGCAATTTTTATATATGAGAATCATCAGATGTACAATAAAGGCAGAAAACAGAGTGTCTCTTTTATTAACTGAATTTCCGAAATTAAAAAAATAGTACCTTGGTAACAAATGTTCGTGAATCCGTGCGAAACGTGAATATCAGGGTTGAACTACATACAAAGGCCTGAACTGTATCGAGGGTGAGTATACTATTTACAAAGCTTGGAATCATTTACCGATGTGGCAGTAGCGATTCGGTGAGATGTCTATACAGGGTGTAAGTTTAAGTGGGGGTCATATTTACACAGGCTACCTTTGACCTTTAGAAACCCGTATCAATAGTTTATTTTTTTTCAAATACTGTCGTAAAAACTTAATTTTTTTTTAAACCATTTTTTAATAATTTTCCTACCCTGCCTCTGGACAAGCTAGTGATCTCAAACGTGTTAGTTGCTGTGCATGCACAATTGACAACTGGACTATGCACCGTTGCCAAATTTCAATTTAAAGAAAAGTTTATTAAAAGGGAAATTTCACATCACCCGCCATGAGGTTCTGACTGCTCTTTGGTATAATCCATCGGATGTCTTTTTTCAGTAAAATCGTTTTCTTCGGACATAAATTAGGCTCTACTCATATAGCTCTTGATGCTTTTTCATATCACTTAAAACTTGAAAAACAAAACTATACACTGTACCATCATCAAACACTGAAATAAATAACTTTAAGGTTATAGACGAGACGAGAGACGATATATTCGGCCAATCCCGTTCTGCTGAACTAATGTGGTAGTTTGTATTTAACGCATTTTGTCATATCGAAACACCAACAACCCCTTCGTAAGCGTATTTCTTACATTCTTGTAACGGTAAAACTAGGTCAGTGTTACAGGTCATTGACACCGACATTCAAAAGTAAAATATATGCTGCTTAAAAAAACAGTAACACAAATGTTTATAAAAGCTTGAACCGATTAAAAAAATTGTTCATATAATCAGATTAGTATTTTCATTTATTTTTAATTTTTTAAAACGGCAAAAATAATTATTTTAAAACACAAATAAGTTTTATTTACAATTAGTAACGTATGTACATACCTTTTTATTTTAATACGTAGTAAATCACGTAAAAATTAAAAATTGTTTAACAATTTTTCTGTTTGGCTACTCATTGACAAAAAAAAATATGACTAAAATATCACGTCATAGAAAGCAATCTGTTTTCACTAAATTATTTTTCATTAGTTTCGCTGTGTAGCAGTTGAATAAAAAAAAATTATTTACAATTAGTAACGTATCTACGTACCAATATTAGTTAATATTTAATAAATCGTGTAAATCTTTATTTTTTTACAAGTTCAGCTTTTCTACCGCAATATCAAAAAAATGTGATGGCTTTAAAATAACAAGTCCTTAAATTATACAAAAAAACTGATTTGCTAAATTATTTTTAAACTTCGCTCAATGTAGTTGGTATAAAAGCAACTGGCAACGCCGGCTGTGAGGAATACAACTTCATATGTAAATTCTGGAAGTGCTGGTTTACTGGTTCAGTGGCGGCATACACAGGAATTAAAGCACAGTTTAAAAAACTAATTATAACTCGAGTATTTATTCGATTAAAAAAAAAAAGAATTTCAGATTCGTATTCACTTAAAGTTACACTGTATAATTGTAATTATGAGAAAATTATGTGTTGAAGTAGAAACAATGAAAGAGAAAAAGATGTCAGCAGATATTCTTTATTCACAATTTGCACCACATTCCCCAGGTTTCACTATTTACAGATTTGCGGAGTTATTGACAAAAATTTGGATGTTTCGTAAGTGGACATGTCATGTAAAATCGAATTTTAAATGTGAAATAAAGAATAACTTTCAGATCGGGCTTTGTTTGGAAGATATTTTAAAAGATGTAAAACAAGACAGCTATGAAAATAAGTTTATTTATTTGACATCTTTTTTATTTTGTCATCGATGTGGTGGAGTGGCTCAATAATAATTTCAATGGGAGGTGGATTATAAGGCCATGTTCATTGCCTGCAAGATCACCGAACCTGGACCTTTTATATTTTCACCTATGGAGTCACTTAAAACAATTAGTTTATGCTGAGCCAATTGAGCAATTAGAAGATATCATTTTAAATTCAGTGCATATTCATGGCATTCTTAAACATTACTGTAGTTTTTAACGTAATAACTGTTGTTGAAATTGTGTGGTATTACAAATTGTGGAATAAAGTAATAAAGTATTTTTATAACTGAATATTTCCTAAACGAAGCCCAATCTGAAAAAAAGTTATTATTTATATCATGTTTAATATTCATTCGATTGTGCATATGACTTCATTTTGACTGTCAAGTTATGAAACGCCCGGTATAGAGCTTTCATAAATGATTACAAGCCACATGACCATTTTGAAAAAGTAATTGTATTACTTCATATTAGCAATTACATTAAAATTAAAACTCATTAAAACAAGATAAAGTTTACATTAAAACAACATTCTGTTTCACCAGCTGTATTATATTCTATTGGTGATCGCATTATGTCGAGCTTAGACGTAACGGTTTACCATTGTTCATTGTAAACAAATTAATCTGGTGATGCTAACATTTAGAGATTTTTAGTTGATTAACAATTTTAACAATAGAATTAGTAACTATAGGTCCCTGTAGGTATCTTGTTTTTGAAGGAATTATTAATGTACCAAATTTAAAAAAATCTTATAAGGTGTTGAAAGTTATTTATAAAGAATATTTTGTTTTTGTCACATTTGATGTTCTCTAGCAGCTAAATAATAGAGATAAGTTTAGTCAATTTGATCTTGGGAAGCTGCATTTACTCGGAATAATGAAACACCCTGTATATGTTAGTCAGTGGTATTGGGATCTTTTAACGATTATCTCTTCTGTGAAAACTGAAACAAACGACATTGTCAAAGATATTTGGATAGGGATTTTTCAAAATTTCCATAATATCCTATGGTTAGTCGCACTATGTAAACCAAACGGTAAAAACATTTAAAATCTGTGTTAAAATCTAATTTACTAACCGCCTAGATAGGGCGAGTGCAGCCCAGCGTATTGGCATTCATGTTTATGNGAACTGTATCGAGGGTGAGTATACTATTTACAAAGCTTGGAATCGGTTGTGGTTGTGCAGTAGGGATTCAGTGCGAAGGTATCTACAGGCTGTTACAAATTCGCTTCTCACTACAGGGTTCTCAGAAATGGTAAGAGATACGAAGTAGCTTAAATAATAATATGTCTTTATTCTCTAACAACAATGAAATTATAAAATGGGGGCAAAGTTGCGTAATCAGGGGACCAACATTATGCCTCTAAAAAATCAAGGCTAACATGATTAGTTTTCAAAATATTTGAAATAACCGAAATTATGGAAATCCGTTTTTGTTTCATTTTAGCCTTGTTTGAGGTGATATTGAAAAGAGAAGAACACTTTCTCACATGGCAACTTTTTGCCCTCTATCGAATGGCAATGAATTTTTATATGTAATGTTTCGTCTCTCCAGGACCATCATCACCTTTTTTTTTAAATACAACCCTGGAAATTTTATTACATTTTTTGCCAGCCTTCATGTCCCCCGATACTATACTGCCTCAGCTCGAACTCGATTCAGACGTTTTGTCACGAAAAATTAATCTTCAATGGATTCATTCCGAATTTATCTAATTTTTTTAAAATTCTAAATAAAAAATTTGAGATATTTGGAACGAATACATTGAAGACGAATTTTTTGAGACATCAGAATCTGGTTCGGGGTACGACAATACAGTACTGAGGGACATGACATGAAGGCTCGCAAAAAATGTAATAAAATTTCCAGGGTCGTATTTAAAAAAAAGGTGATGATGGTCCTGGAGAGACGAAACGTTACATATAAAAATTGATTATGCCATTCGATAGAGGGCAAAAAGTTGCCATGTGAGTAAGTGTTCTTCTCTTTTCAATATCACCTCAAACAAGGCTGAAATGAAACAAAAACGGATTCCTAACAAAAAAGGCTGAAATGAAACAAAATCGGATTCCTAAAATTTTGTGTTTTTTTTTTCAAATATTTCGAAAACTAATCGTAGTTTTCCAATTTTGCCCTGCCTTTTGTCTAAAGCAATCCATATTTTAAAAATAATAATTGTCCTTTGAGGAAAAAAATGGATACATTTAAACAGCTGTATTTTATACAGAGATCCAGAATGATTGAAGTGTTTGGAGATCGCAGCCTTTGCCCGTCTCTGTCAATACTACAGATTTTTATATGCTAAAGATGGTGTTAGAAACAGGCTGCGTTCCCTAAACGCTTCAAACATTCTGTTTCTTTCGGTATTTGCCTGCGATGAATATTTCATTAAGTGAAACTTTTATTGAATCGTGGAAATTCAAAACATTTTTAAATCTATCAGCACATCAAATTTGCATTACTTTTTTGTTTAATATTTTTAATAATTTTTCCATTGAACCACGAGGGTAGACCTTTGAACCAATTTTTTTCCTTGGAATACAGTCCTCAAAAATGTTATTCAGTTTGTCATAAAAAGCGTCTAATGCATAATTTGGATTAGTGTATTCATTAAGGAAAGACCAGTTAGTATTGAAAATAATATCGTACAAAACGGGAAAATTTGCTTTTTTGAAATTAGTCATTTTGTTGCTTCAAAGGAAAACTTTCTTTTTTTGTGTATGTATTAATATTGATAACAATAGCTGGATGATAACGGTCCTCAGTAAGAATAATATCATGGGCCCTATCTACAATAGCATCTATGCTTTACAAAAGTATAGTTCATATACATCGTTGGATTCAGAAAATAAATAACAAAAAAACTATATTGCCATTTGAAAAAAAAAGTTGGCTTCAAAGAAAAATAGTAAATGAACTGTAATAGGCTTGCTTTATAGTGCCATTTTATTTAATTTTTTGTTTTTAAAAATCAGACTATAACCGCAAGCATGGTTGGTTGGTAACCGAGTTATGGCTTACGGCGTTTTTTAGGAGCCTGTATATTATAGAGCTTTCAGAAATGATTACAAGTCCATTAATGACCATTAATTTTGTTTGGAAAAGTAATTTTATTTCGTTTGTGTTGGCAATGAAATTTCCGTAACATTAAAACGATAAGATCAAGATTACATTAAAATGCAACATTTTATTTCACCCACTAATTGCATTATCTCGAGCGTAAACATTTGGCGACACCAAGATTTAGTGGTTTTTAGTTGACGGTACTAGCCATGCAATGTTGGTTCCCTAAGCTCATCAGTCACGTGGTTTGTAATCATTTATGAAGGCTATGTATGTTTTAATTACTCACGAAATTTACTATTACTTTTCTAAAACACATTTTAATTTGATTACAAAATGCGATGGAAAATTTACACCCTGACGTCTGTAGGAAGATTTAACAATAGAATTAGTAGTCTATACAGGGTGTTTATTAAGTATTTTTACAAACTTTAAAGTGGTAGTCTGACTAATTTTAAGATAAAAAGTTTATATGAGCATGGATCCACAACGGCTTAATTCTTAAGATACAGAGCCTCCAAAAAAAGAAATAAATTGTTTGCTATTTTGAATATATTTTTGTTGAATAATATAATATGGCTATTTAATGAAATTCGGGAGTATTGATAAACTCAAATATTTACTTAGTTTTTTGTTTAATGTTAGAGGGGGCCACATACGGTGTTGTACCTGGATTTAAATAACCATAACTTTTTTGTGTTGCACTGTATGTTATTTTTGATGAAACACATCTATTCTAAATTCAATTTCATGTACAAAAGGTACTTTTAGTATTTATCGTTGAAAGCAGCCGTTTTGTAAAAAACGAGTTTAAAATTAAACCTGCGTTGGGATTTTGTAACTTGAATCATTAAGAGTTTTTGAAAAACAAGTGAAAAAGAGTCATATCACTACAAATTACTGTCATCAAATTATCATCTTTCCTCTGCAGCGGCAGGACACAGAAAACAGTAGGTACATGTATAGCAAGCTATCCATGACAATTTTTTTTTGTTATTTTGTGTTAAAAGTAATAATTTATTGTGTCGTGTTCAAAATGTTCAATAATTATTTTATTTTGGATGCCCTGTATGTCAAAAACCAAGCCGGACCCATGTTCATATGAATTTGGAAGTACTTAATAAACACCCTGTATAAGTGAGTTGTTTTTGATGGAATTATTAGTTTATTATTAATTACCAAATTTCAATAAAATCTTAAAAAAGTTATTTGTAAAGAATATTTTGTTTGTCAACTTTGATGTTCTCTAGCAGCTAAATAATAGAGGTAAGTTTAGTCAAATGTGGTTATTTTGATTGCGGGAAGCTGCATATACGCGGAATATCGAGACACCCTGTATATGTTAGTCGGTGGTATTTTGTGATCTTTTAACGATTATTTCTTTTGTGATAAAATAAAAGAACTATAAATGACCATCGACTGAAATAAACAACATTGTTAAAAATATTTGGATATTTCAAAATTTCATACAGTTAGCGGCAGTACGTAAACAAAACAGTGAAAACATTTAAAATCTGTGTTAAAATCCAATTTACTAACCGCCTAGATAGGGCGAGTGCAGCGTCTTGGCATTCCTGTTTATGTCACTGATCTGAAAAGTCGAGGAACGGTGATCGAGGTCAGAGTTGCCAGATGAGACGATCTATCCCCATTGTGGCGACACAACTTACTCGAATGTCTCTCAAAAATTTCACGTAACGATTTTTTGGCGGTTTTTAATATAAATGTGGCAACGAGCTCTTTGACTTTGTTAAATTTCTAGTCGGTGGTAGAATTATTTATATCTCTGATGTCGCTTGTTTTTCCATTACATAGTAACGATATTTATGGAAATTCGGACATATTTGATTTTTAAAATTAAAAAAATTAAAGTGGTGCCACCTAACATAATATTTTAACAACGTTCCCTTTTATTTCAAACCGATGGCGACTTTTTGCTACTTTATTTTCATCTAGTGGCGATGATAAACAAAATTTTCCAGGCACTCTGATTGCGTTTAATACTTGGATGACAATCCGGGGAAGGCTCGAGATGCTCGTCTACCTTCTAGTGGCCTGCATGTGAATGTATTCACAGAAGCTGTAAAATTTATTCGAGCTTATAAAGGATGTAAAACCGTTGGTCCCTTGTCCAAACAATGTTAAGACAAGTGAAAGATCCACATCCTACGACAATGTGGGGGTTTGGCAAAGTTTCCAGGTTGGGACTCGTTTGTTTCCTAACGTCGGTATTTAGCCATAGTAGCAGAAATAGGCTGACATAAAAATAACCAAAAAGCAAAATACAAAACCACTTAAAAAAGATTGGAAAAGTTTTGCGATAGGACATCATCAAAGAAATGAAATATTACCGTCTCAAAAANGGAAATTCGGACATATTTGATTTTTAAATATTCTTCACCCTAAAAAAATTAAAGTGGTGCCATCTAACATAATATTTTAACAACGTTCCCTTTTATTTCAAACAGATGGCGACTCTGCTACTTTATTTTCATGTAGTGGCGATGATAAACAAAATTTCCCTGGCAACTCTGATTGCGGTTAATACTTAGATGACCATCCGGGGAAGGCTCGAGATGCTCGTCTACCTTCTAGTGGCCTGCATGTGAATGTATTCACAGCAGCTGTAAAATTTAATAGAAGTTTGTATAGGATGAGGCACCATATCTAGGAAAGAATGCAAAACTGTTGGTCCCTTGTCAAGACAAGTGAAAGATCCACATCCCACGACAAAGTGGGGGTTTGGCAAAACTTTCCAGGTTGAGGCTTGTTCGTTTCCGGGCATCGGTGTTTAGCCATAGTAGCAGAAATAGACAGATAAAAATAACCAAAAAGCAAAATACAAAACCACTTAGATAAGATCGGAGAAATTTGGCGATAGGACATTATCAAAAAAATGAAATATTACCGTCTCAAAAAAAAGGCTTATTAAATCTTCCAATAATAAATAATTTATTATATAATAATAACTTTACAATATTAAAATATGTCCTATCTATATTTACAGCAACAGGTTCTCGCTACTGGTACTTAAGTTAGGCAAAGACTTGAAAACACAGCTGTTGCTCTTAACCACCTCAGTCTTTAAGGAGCTCTGCAGGGAATATTTCTTCTTGCTGTTAGAAGGGCACTCAATATCTAAAGCTAGGATATTATTTCGTGACGAGTCGTCCTGGGAGCTACGTACATCCGCCTCGTTCCGGGGCGTCTCGCACAGGTCCTCGACATGCACGTCCGCCTTCTGGATGGACGAGGCGCTGCTGTTGCAACACTTGACCTAAGCGGCCAATACGAAACGGTTAAAACGGGGACGAAACATGATCCAGTTTAAGGAGAGTACTCACCTTACACTCGTTCTCGAAGACGTAGCACAGCTGCAGGTCGTTCTGCGAGTTGGAATTGGTGTTGGAGGAGGGCTGGTTGTACTCGGCGATCGTCACCACCTGCGTGGGCACGTGTTGCCTGCTTTCCCTGTGGAAGTACGGCGAGGGGGGCACGGCGTTGGCTTTTTCGGGGGCATTCTGCACTAGGATGATCCTGGAGAAAGCAAATGACATGAGTACACGAGTACATCGATTTGTTTTATAATATTTGTGTTAATACAAATTAATAGCAGTTTCACAGTTCTGATTTTGATGCGATATTTATTTATGAAGAAAACCCAACTGTAAAATTAATAAATACCTTGAGATACAAAAATATATGTAAGTAACAATAAAATTACAATAAAAAGAAAAAAGAACACAAATACAAACAAAGCTGTTAAAAATGTAAAAAAAAAACTATTTGTCATGAATTAATGAAGAAACAGAGCAAAATAGGAACACATGTAGATATAAATAATAAAACGGTAACAAAAAAAAGGACAAATAACCAAACGACTAATTATATTAAAAAAATATGTACATAATTATCGATGAATGATGTATACATATTTTTCTTTAATAATTATATTTCAATTTTCCGAAGAAAATGTGTAAAGTGCTCAAAAAAATAGGCCCATATAACAATTTTGGAAAAGGTCAATTTAGAAAGAGGAACAAAAATTGTGATTTCAGCTTTTTTTCCGTTTTTAACATGAAAAAATGTAAAAAATTTATTGAATGTTGTGTGCATATTCCAGATGATTAGTTAGTCATGCAAATGTACCATAAATAAGATTTTTATTTATCGCTTTAATGTGCACGCTGTTACTGAAACGCTCGTTAAAATTAATCCTCAAATAATTAGCATGACGTACATTTTTATCATTCCTATAAAATTTTTTTTTTTACATAATCTACAGGAAAAATTAACTCACCTATTATGGGCTTTCCACCTAGAAAACAAATGTAAGTACTGTCTGCATTGTATGTACATAAAAACGGCACCTCCCGTGAATCCCACGGCAACTACCACAAGTTTAGTCCAGAACGGCCAAGCTGCAAATTAATGTGATTAAAACTGGCACTTAGAAAGGGCAAAGGGTAAAAAAATATATATTTCAAATCTAACTCGTTAAAAAAATTATGAATATGAAACGGAAGTAATCTTGCATCCTTCATTAATTAAATCGCCCAATAAAACTATCATGAAGTGTGTTCATACAGTGTTACAATAGGCATTTAAACAAAAGTGTTATAAATCTCAAAATTCTATTTACATTATAAAAGTTTTACGATATCTCCAATATTATTAATAACAATAACACTGATAACAGGTCGTCGACAGATGAAATTTAAATAATCTGTAAACAATTTGTTTCAAAACTGTTACTATCAGAAACAAAAATCTTTTAATCTGAAAATTGCTCAATAAAAGTTTTTCTCTTTACCTTATACATGGTTAATCTATTTTTTTTTATTGTAAAGTAATCTTATGGTGCGTAATCTTTTTCATTATATGCATTATGACAGTTATTTATTAGTCCGTATAATGTTACGTGGCCCAGTTTCCTACCTATTAATCCTTTCTGTACCTCCTCGGCAGCTCTATCTATCAAAACAAACAAAGACCAAACCACACAGATTGCAGCGACAAAATGGAACAAAATGGCGCAAAGCAATCTTCGCCTTTCCACACTACTCATTTCCAAAATTCTCCACTGAAAATAAACAAATATAAGGGCATTTTTTAAATGTAATACTCTTACTGTCCACTATATGTAGGAATTATTACTTGTTCTAACGTATGGTATACTACTCTTAAAAATAAATTTTAACAATACAATTATAACATTATCTCAGAAAATACAAATATATAAGTATTAACTAATTCAAAATGTAGTATACTCACCTCTGAGAACGGTTTGATTTTAGTATGCAGGATGAAGTTGAACTTGCACAGCTCGCAGGACCTGATGTCCGAAGCGGCTAGCCATTGTCGAAGGCAAGCTTGGTGCACATACTTCAAGCTTCCCGAGCAGTAGCATGGAGACAGCAGGGGATTCTCGGCATCAGCTTCGCAGTGGCATATCCTGCATATATCTCCAGTCGAGTTGGACAGATTGGAGGACGAGTCCCAGTCTTGGTTTTTCACAGAGCCAGTAAAAGCCGTGGTAGGAACGTTCCCTGTGTTTTCCTTGACTTTAATGAACTGTTGAGGCATTTCATTAATAAAAAATAAGATCGGAGATGTCAAAATTTATGTAACTATTTTTCTAAGATTCATCGGGACGTCCGTGTTTAATTGATTTCACAAAACATTTACGACCACTATAAACCCACATAAGATATGGATAAACATTTGGCTCGGTAATAAGTACAATAACAACCAATGCCTTATCAATTTATGATAAGAACATCACTGACAACTGTCAAACGTCATATGTCAGAAGCAGCTGGCCGATGACAGTGAATGTCATCTGACAATAGTGTAATGTCAAAAAAGATTTCAAACAAATTAATTCCTAAGTAATTGCCCCATAATTTATTAATTTTGCATATTTATAGCAAACAATTTAAATACAGAAGTAAAATTGAATTAAACCTTCATTAAAAGTTGGTGGTTAACCTTGGTTTAAAACATTGTAGATGGCGTAAACTTCGTAAACTACAGGAAACGGGAATATTTGTGTTATTGATTTTTAATATTTTTTACATATAAACACAACAGGACGTAAATTAAGTTTCCGGAATACATAATTCTGCTAGTGGAAGTTCATAAGTTTATAATGAGTGCGGGAGTGACCGAAGAATTAAGGAAACGCGCTACTAAAGCGACAGAATCAGAAAATGTAAGTAAATTCTCCAAATCAACCTAAGGCTGAAGAAGATTTTACTCATGCATAATAATTTATGAAGAAAAAATATTTTATTTATTTGGAATGTATGGACTAATACCTATGTATCGCCGTAAAATTTTAATAATCTGCAATTAATCAGAAGAATATTGCTGACATAGTTAAAAAAATGTCATTGCAACATTAAACCAATTAAACCTGTTTTATTAATAGTAATTTCATTAATATTGTCTTCTAGAAGTTAATTAACGTTAGCTAACTATTAATACAAAAATTATTTATAAATATGTGTAGGCTATCTAGAAATAATTAGTGTTTTAGTCTCTAATGGGTAGATAAATACCTTGCATAAATATAATAAATGTCTTGACTTAGTGACTCAATATTGATAAATAGAAAAAAAAACATAGGACAAAGTTCACAATAGGTATCCCTTAATACTTGCAACATTGAAAATATAAAATTTAAAAGTACATATTTCTGATTTCTTTTACCAATTCATCTTTGAAATTATAATAATTAGTACTAAATTAAACAGAGCATGATATCAATTTAGGCTTTCTACTTCCACATGTTCAAAATTTAATATGCATGTAAGTATGTATGGTTAATCTACAGAAAATAAAAGTTTTACAGTAACACCTTTACTTGCACAAATTAGTTACTAAAAATAAATTGTAAAATCATATTTACCAGTAATGTCAACGTAATTACGTGTATAATTTTCATTAACCTTGATAATTTTCCTGTAAATAATACTTTTGTTTACAGTAACATATTTATGCCAATATTATTTTGCAACGGCATTGTTTAATAGCTGTAAATGATATTGTATCGTGAGTCGTGACCTGTGCACTATCGTAATTGTCGATTATTGTAATCGTTCTACCTTTGCATCAACATTATGTGTGATTTTACAGGGCGAATCTCACAAATTGGGAAGTGCAGAATCCAACAGCAGCAGGGAGAATCTCCAGTCAAATCTGAGAGACAGTGAGGTAGGTCAGGGGAAACAGAACAACTGGTTTTATGGTACGGTAATATAAATCAATGTCAAATGATTTATTAAAAAAAAGCCTTAATCAAATTGTTTATTCAGTTTAATCTATTAAGAATATATACAAGTGCATAACTTTTTTCTTGAGTAGAAAAAAATGTAAAAACTTCATTGTACTGTAATAATTTAGATCGACAGCGAAGATGACAAAATGGGACGTAAGGGCAGCATTGACTTGTCCGGGTCTATTCCATCTGGCACAGACAAAGCTCCCAGCATCCTAGACCAAATGCTGCAGGACTTGCCGGACAAATGGCGCAATTGGGTTGTAAGGGGCATTTTCAGCTTTTTGATGCTTGTATTTTTTTTTGTCGTTATATATGGGGGACCCCTAGCTCTGATGATAACTGTAAGTGAAAACGTTGATCGGATTTTAATTTGTTTCATGCATTTGTTGCATCTTTTAGACCTTGGTGGTTCAAGTGAAGTGTTTTCAAGAAATCATCAACATAGGCTATTCGGTGTACCGCATACACGGTCTACCCTGGTTCAGGTCTCTTTCATGGTACTTCCTGATTACCTCGAATTATTTCTTCTATGGGGAGAGCCTGGTGGAGTATTTCGGCGTTGTAATCAACAGAACAGTGAGTTTAGTAGTTAAACTATTTAATTGAATGATTATTTAATAATGCATGAATTCAAATCAGTTTTTTCTATTGTTATCGCAAGAATGTTAATTGATTGATGACTCAGAAGGTTATCGCTATGTTGTGGTAAAGGTTAAGGAAATAACTCGGATAAGGAACGATATTTAAAAACTATTTCCTCTTAAAATAGCTTTTTATCAACACAAACTTTAATAATAATAAGGATGTTATCAAAATGTTTTGCTTCCTATTTTTTTTTATTTTGACTCATTTTTTATCCATACAGGGTGTCCCGATTTATAGATGTACAGGTAACGTGAGGGCCAGATATAATTTTCAGTATGTCTTATAATTTTGAAAAAAACTACAAATTTTCAGGACTTCCTACGTGTTTTGGTAACCTACCATAGGTTCATCTCGTTCTGCCTCTACTGCGGAGGTTTCGTCCTGTTCGTGTTGAGCCTCGTGAAGAAATACTACATGAAACAGTTCTCTCTGTTCGCTTGGACTCACGTAGCCCTCCTTATCGTCGTGACGCAGTCCTATCTCATCATCAAGAACATCTTCGAGGGACTCATCTGGTTCATAGTGCCTGTATCTATGATAATCTGTAACGACATCATGGCGTACGTGTTCGGCTTCTTCTTTGGAAAGACGCCTCTGATCAAATTGTCACCGAAGAAGACTTGGGAGGGGTTCATTGGGGGCGGCATATCGACAGTCTTTTTTGGGTTTGGGGTGAGTAGGAAGTTTTTGATTTAGTATATTTTAATTTATAAGAATTATACAGGGTGTAATAATGATAAATGAAATACACAAAAATAAATAGTTTGTTGATGGCTTCCAGCCATTAAATTGAATTTAAAAACTAGTGCCATTTTTGATGGCTAGGTTGACGTTACAGGTTGTTGACATTGAGATTCACAAATTAATCAGCGCTTTAAAAAAATAGTAATGAACACTTTTTATTAAAAACCTGAAATGATTTTAAAGAATTTTAATTTTTTATTAGGTATGTTCATATAAAATTAAAAAATTTATTTTAGAGCATAAACAACATTTTGTTTTATTCTATCTCTTGCCATATCCACTATTTTGAATTTTGTAATTCCGACTTCAGATTCGTAATCAGCGACCCCAAAAACTCGAACTAATGAAATTTTTTTTTATCTTATTGAGTATTCACCTGATTCTCAATTTCCGAATATCGACAAATACACCAAACTAATCAATTTGAACAAACGATTTCTCAAAAGGAAAAGAAAATATTTAAACGATTCAGAATGGATTTTGAAGTGGAAGAGCAAGACAGTCCATAAAATATTTGTTGAGATAGAATTCCAAGAAAATAATAAGCCAACAAAGTTCTGTTATCGGACCTACTGTAACAATTTACCGCAGCAGGGGCTTGCCTTGTAATTTTCTTCCAATATCTTTGTACCTCAGGTGTCAAATGGGATGCAGGGGTCTTCTTGGAATTTTATCGCAACAAATATCGAACATAGTGTACTTTGAGATGAAATAAGGAGTTTTCTAGGAAAAATTACCTTGAGATGTAACATAACCTTAAATATATTGAAAAACACTCGTTTTTCGCACATTTAGGTTGGGATATCTCGGAAACCCGACGTGGTGGAGTAATTCTGAGGTCAAATTCAAATTGAGCACATCAAAAACTGGCGAAATAGCATAAATTGCTTTAGTTTTTAATATTAATGTACACTATATTTTTTTAGATTTCATACATAATGTGCCAGTACCCGTATTTTGTGTGTCCCATCGAGTATAGTGAAACACTGGGTAGGATGACGATGGAATGCGAGCCAGGAATTCTTTTCCGACCAACCAATTACAAATTACCGGAGTTCTTATGTGGATTTTTGACTATGGTGGGTCATACAGACCGACTAATATCTTACTATCAATTTACTGTTTTATTATTTATTTTTTTCTAGTTTGGACTACCCGACAGCATATCATTGTACCCGTTCATGCTCCACTCCCTCTCGCTCTCTATCTTCAGCAGCGTAATTGGACCATTTGGGGGATTCTTTGCTTCCGGTTTTAAAAGGGCGTTCAAAATTAAGGTAGAAGTACAAACGATATAACAAACTACTTTCATATCTAGCTTTTCTCTCCACGTAGGACTTTGGCGATGTTATTCCGGGACACGGGGGCATCATGGACCGTTTCGATTGCCAGTTCTTGATGGCGACATTCGTCAACGTCTACATCAGCAGCTTCATACAGACGGATAGTCCCCAGAAGCTGCTCTCTCAGGTGCTGTACCTGAAGCCAGAACAGCAGCTGCAGCTCTTCCACATGCTGAAGGAGAATTTAGGGAACCGTAACATTCTAGCCCCCGAGGTGTAATCGAATATTGATGTTTCCGTATCATAAGGCTATATATATATAAAGAGCTATTTATTTATTTGTGCCATCAGTGTTAGAGACATATATATTTTTACGTTAGAGTAATTTATTTTCGGTAGGTCTTCTCAACCCTATTTATTGATCTCGGTTGTGTTTCGTTTCGATCGGACGTCGTTGGTGATTTAGGTATGTGTACCTATGGGGCATATCAGGAGGGGGATGTAAAACAGGTGACAGTCGAGGATGTAGGAAATTGGTCTATGGAATAAAGGATAATTGTATTGACGATGTAATCGAGTCATAAAAATATCTAGTCACGAAGACGAGTGGAAAATGACGTTCTGACACTATTTTACATCTCTTTGTTCTCTATTGGGTCATTTATGTATTCTATCTCCGTTTTGATGCCAGTGCTCTTCGAGTCTGTTCTGTTCAAGAAGTTGTGTTATGGGACCAAGTTGTACCGTCACAGGCGACCTTATTCGGATTAAGTTTTTGGGCCTTCGAACCGGATTTTTTCCCTGCATCAAATTCTTTACTGAGTTAAATAACTAAATTTTCTACCATTTACCTTTGCATTCGTCATAGAATATATAAATGATGTTCGTGTATTCTACAGGGTATTTATCTACAGAGGTGACCTCTTTCCGGGCATGTCAATTTTACTGTAGAATCGGTCTTTTAACAGCAATAAATCTTACAAAAATATCAAAATGTTGCCACTGAGAATACAACTCTTTTTTTTCTGGTTTACGAATTGAATTTAAATATCTTAGGTAGATAAATGTTATGAAGTAATATGACCTTTAATGTAACGTTTCGTCATTCTTTTATTGGTGGTCGAGGGATGAAAATGAACGTCTTTGGTTCCTATATATTTTGGGGAAGTACTAGTGCATTAAAAAAAAAATGGAAGCTTGAAATGTAAATTAATCTTTTTTTATGCATAAGTAATTTTGTATACAGGGTGGCACAAAAGTATGGAAACCCCTGAATAACTCTTCAGGAGTGCATTTTCTTGAAAAATGATATTTCCAAAAGTTTTAGGATTTTTCCCTGGCTATTCAATGGCGCCCTTGTATTCGACCTTGACCTTGACCTTCGAGGTCATATCAAGGTCAAAATTGTTTTTTCAAATGGGAACCCCTATTTTTTATTGCGGATTTGGAAAGAGCAGGAAATTTTATGTCCAAAATTGGTCTTGACCATAACTTTGACAATTATCTTGCTTTTTCCAAATCCACAATAAAAAATAGGGGTTCCCATTTAAAAAACTTAACTTGACCTTCAAATGATCTTGAAGGCCTATGTCAAGGTCAAATCCAAGGTCATCATCAGATAGCCAGGGAAAAATCCTTACACTTTTGACTGAAACATTTTTTCCCAAAATCCATTCTTCGAAAGTTCTGCCGTACTAGGACTTTTAGAAGTCGACCCACATTTGACCTTGAAGGTCATTGTCAAAGTCACGGTCAAGACCAATTTTGAACGTAAAATTTCCTGCTCTTTCTAAATCCACAATAAAAAATAGGGGTTCCCATTTGAAAAATCAATTTTGACCTTGAACTGACCTTGAAGGTCAAGGTCAAAGTCGAATACAAGGGCGCAATTGAATTGCATGAAAATGCACTCCTGACGAGTTATTCAGGGGGTTTCCATACTTTTGTGCCACCCTGTATAATTGTTATTGTTTGTTTCACATTTTTTTGTAATATTTGGAATATTACAGAAATGTGAGGTTTATATAATATACAGGGTAAGTTCTTTTCCAGTCGTAAGTAATTTTGATTGATATCTCAAAAATTCTTCATAGAAGTCGGAAACGGTCCTTCGGCAAATATTTTTGGGATTTCGATTTCAACGCCCTGTATATAAAGTGATTTGTGAGCATTTCAAGTGGAAAAAGTTGTTTATACGATTGTTCCTGTAAATACCTTTACGCAATACATAAATTTTATATAATGAAGAGAGTTTTAAGAAACAAATGCATTTATCGATATAAACTAGGTGTTAAATCTTCCTATATCATGCATTACCCAACGTAGACACGATTGATGTAATCTTGATGTAAAATTATAACAATAAATTATTAAAGTCAGCCGCTGGTTTCATTCACCGATTATCCGATTTTTATAATTCGGTGTACCACAGGGATCGGTTCGGAGACCACTCGAACTCAGAATGAAAGTCTTGATAAAAAATACAAAACATTTTAATAAAGTTATTAAAAAATTAATAATCACATGGTTACCTATACACTAATCATCGTAAAACAATTAAAAAAATAAATTATAGAACATCTCTACCTATAAAAAAAAGTGGTAACTCTAGTATGTACAATATATTGGTATTTGACAGTCACGGGCGATACGGCCAGATCCGCATGGATACTAGCTGTTCGATATTGTGCAAACGCAACAGCTAGGGAACCAAAAGACATCTGTGTAGAGTTGGTCGCCCCCGCCTTCTAGAGCTACGAGTCTCTTCTGGACGTACTTTTGCTCGCAGCGGGACGAATAGCCCTGCGGGAGGCTGCAGATTCCGTTGCAAGTCTGAGACCTGCGAGAGAAAGTGTCAACATTAAATATAGTGTTTTGTGTTTCGCATTCTGTAAATGTGACAAATATAGACCATATAGTTTTTTGGCGAAAAATCCGCTAATGAGGTTAACTATAGCTTTGTTCCAGGTGCAGTCCAAAACAGTTTCCAACAGTCATTTCAATTTATGCTTATACAGGGTGTTCTCAAAGTTGAGTCATTTATTTTAACAGCTCATAAAAGCTCATAAAAAAAGTTGATTTATCAAAAATCGTTTATATAAAAGTTGTCAAATAAAGCAATTATTATTAACCATTATTTAAAAAAATTGAAATTTAAAAACTTTCTAATACAAACCTGATTTATTGTCATTTTCGACCACTCCATTGTAAAAACATAAATTGTTTGTTTACTACTGATACTGGGTATGTCTTTTTTTTTGTAGTTGCACGGTTTTGAGTATACTTCTCGATTTGACAGTGCTAAATAATTCGTACAGTAGTGTGATATTATTTTTGATTTGTGGGTGTTTTTGTGCAATAAAATTGTTTATGAAAACAATGAACTAGTCGATATATTAACTTACGGGAAGTGTCAACAAAATGCAGCCGCAGCATGTCATTTGTAGGCGGAAAAGTTTCTTTTACAAAATCATCCGGCTCCGCGGATGTTTTTAAATTTAGTTATAAGATAAAAAATTGTTTGTTTACTAACATGGATCTAGTTTTTGAAAATTTCTAAAATTTCTTCCTCGATCTCCACTATTTCGCGTGACCTCCTCTTTGTTCCTTTAAATACCCTGTGTAGTAGAGTGTAATAACTAAATTTACCAACATCCACGGAGTCGGATCATTTCGTAAAGGAAACCTTTCCGCGTACAAGCGACATGCTGCGGCTGCATTTTGTTGACACTTCCCGTAAGTTAATATTATGTCCACTAGTTCATTGTGTTCATAAACATGTGCCATTTTTATTGCACAAAACACCCACAAATCATAAATAATATCACACATTATTTAGCACTGTCAAATCAAAAAGCGTACTCAAGACCGTGCAACTACAAAAAAAAGACATACCCACTATCAGTAGCAAACAAACAATTTATGTTTTTACAACAGAGTGGTCGAAAATGACAATAAATTAGGTTTGTATTATAAAGTCTTTAAATTTCAATTTTTTTAAATAATTGGTAATAAGTGCTTTATTTGACAACTTTTATATAAACGATTTTTGGTAAATCAACTTTTTTTACGAGTTCTACCAGCTGTTAAAATAAATGACTAAACTTTCAGAACACCCTGTATAAGG
The DNA here is from genome assembly GCF_000390285.2 of Anoplophora glabripennis. Lineage (NCBI taxonomy): Eukaryota > Metazoa > Arthropoda > Insecta > Coleoptera > Cerambycidae > Anoplophora > Anoplophora glabripennis. The sequence goes on from NW_019416443.1 coordinate 361,534, forward strand.
TTCAAAATTCACTATTTCGAATATAAAATGCTATTGCTTTTGACTGTTGAAAACCGTTTTGGACTACACAAGTTACTCGATTTGGCCAATTTTGTCAAACCAACAAACAGTACTTCTAACGATACAAATTTAATTTTAATTTCCAAATAACCGACTCGATATAGAATCACGTATTCAGCACAACAACACGGGAAACGAATACTTACACGCACACCTCGCTCTTGACTTGCTGAGTGTACCGGCTGTCGACTTCGGGCATGTTGACGACATACATCCAGTTGCCCTTGTTGTTGAGGGCCGCCTTGGGCATTATGTACTGAGAACGGGACCGGCACAGGGGCTCGTCCGTCAAGGTGCTCTGCCTCTTCGTTCTCTTGCCAGTGGATGTGCCGTTGGTGTAGGTGCCCGATTCGATCGTTTGTAATACTGTTTGTTGAGATCTTCTGTGCCTCAGCGACCGCTTCAGTCTTTCGTAGTTGTTTTCCACTCTTCTGCAAAACAAAGATTGATGAAAATAATTATCCTGATAATCTGTATGAGGATATTCATAAAACAACTATTTTAGACCAGGACGGATTTGTCGAAATATCCCACTTTTTGAATGTAAGAGCGGGCAAGCAAATTTTTGGTGGAATACCTTCAGTACAACAAACATAATAAAAGTGTAGATCCCTAGATCTAGGCCGAGGTCCGGAACATTTTCAAAATTGCAAAAATGTTAAAAAAATACCTATTTTATCTGAGTTTTTTACTTACATCTTGAAATCTATGCATTTTGGAAAAATATTGAAGAGGAAAAAAGTTTTAGAATTGAATTTTGCACAATATACTGTAAGTTAAAAATGTTTAAATTTATTACCGATGTTGCAAAATAGCAATAATTGATGGAAAAAAGGCAAAAAAGGAAATAATCAAGTTTTTTGTATAATCTTTTAAAAATATTTTAATTGCCCCAAGGGCATTCTAATTTCGGTAAAAAAACTTTAGAGTATAATAAAACAACACACCAAATTTCATTAAAATCAGTTCGATAGTTTTCACAAAATAATTTTTTGGAAAAAATTTTGAAAAAAAAATTTGGAATTTTCAAAATGTTGCACAGCCTCTAATAAAGCATCTAGATACTTGATAACTTTTTTCACATAGAATACCGCTCAACCTTTCAAATGGTTTTTGAAAAATTGAAATCGGTTGATTAGGAGGCCACAGTAAATTTTTAAAGTTAACACTCTTTTTTTTAATTGTAAACAATTAGATTACATTTATCAATTTGCAATTTAGTTTCTTTCAAAAATTATAATTTTAAAGTACTCGGAAAGACACTTCTTTTTTTTAAAAAAAAGTTAAATTCTGTTTATTGGATCTCGAGATATAAGCGGTGAAAGTTTATCGGCATTTACCGTTAATTTATAAACAATTTAGCAATAATCTTTGATCTAGTGGCTCCGTTTTTCCGAGTTTTAAGCTGGAAAAAATTTTCATATCCTTAAGTTATCGGCAACATAGATAAATCAGCGGAAAAACTGTCGCTCGCACGCACAAAAAGTGACTCAGAACACGAAAAGTGGGGTAGGGGGCTTTCGTCACAGAAGATAAAACAATTTTGCTCCGAGACTGAATTCGGATGATCAAAATGCGAAGATACGAAAAAAAATGCATTATCTCGGCTTCTAATGGACCAATTTCCATCTTTTTTCCGATGTCTCGCGAGCCAAGGAATTCGAACATCGTAATGCCAACTGTAATTTGCACGTATTTTGTAATAAACAAAGTTTATTGTTTATGCATTAAATATACTGTATATTTTACCCTAGGCCATTGGATTTTTTCAATGAAAAAAATTATTTATGTACATATATATTTCAACACAGAAATATAAATGTTTTTAGTTGTAATTATTACAATTATTTAAATAATTTTTGTTTAAACAAATTTAAAAAAAAATATTTGGAAATTAATTTTTTTGTTAAATACAGATAAAATTAAGAAACAATAGTAAGTACTTTAAAATTATAAATTTGAATAAAAATAAATTGCAAATTAATAATTGTTTAAAAATAAAAAAAGAGTTAACTTTAAAAATTTACTGTGGCTGTCCTAACCAACCGATTTCAATTTTTCAAAAACCATTTGAAACTTGAGCGGTCTTTTCTACGTGAAAAAATTTTCAAATATCTAGATGCTTCATTTGAGGTTGCACAGCAATTTGAAAATTTGAAAGTTTTTTTCAAAATATTCAAAAAATTATTTTGCGAAAACTATCGAATCGATTTTAATGAAATTTGGTGTGTTAAATATACTGTATATTTGCTAATGCAATTTTTCAATGAAAACATTTTTTTTACGTATGTATTTCAACATTCAATATGTATGTATTTAGTTATAATTATTACAATTATTTAAATAATTTTTTTTTAAACAAAAAAAATTTTTCTATTTGGAAGTTAATTTTTTTGTTAAATACAGATAAAATAGTACTATACAATTACAATTTTTGAAAAAAAACTAAATTGCAAATTGATAAATATAATCTAATTGATTAAAAATTAAAAAAAAGAGTGTTAACTTTAAAAATTTACTGTGGCAGTTCTAATCAACTTTCAATTTTTCAAACATTTGAAAGGTTGAGCGGTCTTTTCTATGTGAAAAAATTTTCAAGTATCTAGATGCTTTCTTTGAGGCTGTGCAACATTTTAAAAATTCGAAAATTTTTTCAAAATTTTTTTTCAAAAAATTATTTTGCGAAAACTATCAAACCGATTTTAATGAAATCTGATGTGTTGTTTTATTATACTCGAAAGTTTTTTTTTTTACCATAATTAGAATGCCCTCGGAGCAATTAAAATATCTTTAAAAAATTATCCAAAAATCTTGATTTAGCCTTTTTTTCATCAATTATTGCTATTTTGCAACATCGGTAATAAATTTAAACATCTTTAACTTACAGTATATTGTGCAAAATTCAATTCTAAAACTATTTTTCCTCTTCAATATTCTCCTAAAATGCATAGGTTCCAAGGTATATGTTAAAAACTCAGATAAAATATGTATTTTTTAAATTTTCTAAACATTTTTGCAATTTTGAAAATGTTCCGGACCTCGCCCAGATCTAGGGATCTATACTTTTATTATGTGATTGTACTGAAGGTAATCCAAAAAAAAATTGCTTGTCCCCTCTCACATCCACCTCAAAACAGATCCGGTCTATTTAGATTACACAAATTTTTATGATTGCCATTTGGTTTAATAAATGCTCCAAGATCTATAAATGAAGTTCGATCACCCTAACATCTCGCAATATTTTTAATAGTTTGAAAAAAAAAACGATTACAAAATATTAAATTAATTTTTAATCGTTACTATAATATTATTAAAATATGCTTACCTTTTCCAAATATTGTTGTTATACTGAGCAACCTGAGGCCCAACGTCGTAGTAAGCAGGGGGTTGGTACTCCTGAGACGAGTAGCTCCTGGGGGGTATATCGTTACTGTATTTATAATTCAGGAGTTGCCCGCTTCTGCCCGGTTGCTGCTGGTATGAGCTCTTCCTATCCGGATACCCTCCAAAACCGTTGGTATAGTTCTGGCCAGGTGCTACTTTCGGTGGGATGTACCATTGTCCGTTGTCCTGGAAGGGGTGCTGAGGCTTGGGTATGTAGATCGGTTCGGGATAGTAACCCTCTGAAGGGACGACGTTATTAGGGCTGTAGTTGGGAGGGCCGTACACCGTACTCGGGGGAGGATAGAAGTAGGCGGTGAAGTCTTCCTTGGTTTCGCTGCTCAGGAGGGTGGTGTGGTCGTATCGCCATTTTTGAATGAGATAGTGGATCAGCTGTCTGAAAAAGAATTTACTATAGTACGTGTATAATTATACTTTTTTAATTTAGTAAAAAATATGCTGAAGATAATATGTAAAAAAATAACGAAAGCTTACATTATTAAAATTAATAATAATAGTATTTTTAAATTATTTGTATTTATCGCGATTATTCTCTATTTTAATACGGTTTCCAGCACAAGTAAAAAATTCTTATTATAGTTCTCTGTCCAAGGACACCGAAAAAGGCCGAATGAGATCAAAGTGCCGACAATTAAGTGAAGTTACTGGTTTACATACCTATGCAGTGATTAAAGTTTGGCCAAGCAATTTAGTTCCAACCCGTATAATCAATCAGACAGAAACTTAAAACTTAAAACAAATAAATTGGGCACATATTTACACCTGCACCAGCGGCATGTCGAATTATAAAGAGCTAGCGCGAGCACGACGCTGTTGTCATCACATCATCGTGCGATACTAGATTTCGTATTGCGGTTCGGGTCAAAAGGTCATCACTGCTGATACATCGACGTCCTGATCTTACAACATTCCGAAGTAGTCGATAAGCATGAGGTAGGTATACTGATTAAAAAATATTTGTATTTACTATAATAGTTATAAAATTACTTTTTAAGCTACAATTTAACAAATTAAAAAAAATTATGCAGCTATATGTAGTACAGTGTCCCGACGTCAGGAATCTAATGTAATCATAATTAGGATTGTTTCATTAAGTAGTACTTAAGTAGCCTCCTTTCTTATGGAACAAACGTCAAGCAAGCTAATCTACGTTATGCGTAAATGCTACAGTGAAGTCAGTGGTTCTCAATAAGTTTTCTATTAAAAAATCGTGCAGATTTGTTTAAAATTTGACTTTTTCCATGCCGTTTGAACTGGTAGGATTTGCTTACTTAACATTAAACAGTGAATTATTTGCTCGATTCAAAGTCAAACATTGACAGAGGAGAAATTTCTCATTACGAACACCTAAGCAGGGTTTGTTATGAAGTGCGAGTTACACGAAATGAAAAATATTACGACCTAACCGTGAATGGCGTGCGAAATTGCCCATTACTATTGATGGGCTGACTTATACCTATGTGCCGTGAATAATGAATAATGAGTGAAAGCACTCATTTTGACGTGGGTGGCACGTAAGGTGCCTGCGAAAATTAGCTGTTTTACATATTTCGTGTAAAAAATTTGAAGAAAATTCGTTTCGCGGTAATTATTTAGCTGCACAACGAATTTATAACGTAGTACAGAATACATATATGTATGTATGTATGTATACTTTGCTGATGGAGGTTCGTTTTACTAAACAGGTAATGGTGAAAATTTAACCTAAATGTTTATTGAATGAACAACATTAACATACCTGCACCCTGCACTGATAAAAAATGTCACAGAATTTTTACATATTTATACTTAATGGTTTTTATACACAAAGAATGTTAAGTGAATTGAACATACATAAATACATTGTATAGAATTCACCTTAGCAAAGCGCATCCCAGGCTGTATAGAGGCATTACCCTACCCAACTATACCACACATAAACACGACACCACCCCCGGGGTTTACACAGACGAGCCGGCGAAGCAAGAAGAGCGCCAGAAGACAGGGCCCTAGCCGGCGGGGCCCAGCCAGGACAAAAGGAGATCCCACAAAACGCCTACACCGGCCGCATTTGCGGTCGGGGTAGACGACGGATGGGGCCCACCTACGAAGGCTGTCCAGGCCTACACGAGATGAGGCAGGCTAAAGAGGGAAAATCCCCTTCGATTCCAAATCATGAGGCCAATTTCCAGCCATGGAATAATGGCGCGTGTATAGAATTACACATTTGAGTGTATACCTTCTTTGTGATTCATTCTTATCTTTTACGTTGTACTTTTACATTTTAAAATGTATTATTCCTAATTCTTTATGTGTCTTTACTATATTTGATGTAAATATACTAATAAAAGTGTGAATTTACAAGGCCTGATTTAACTCCACCAATCAGATTAATCATGTGATCACCCGGTGTGGTGTTACCGCGCGTGTGTAGATAACTGTGCTTGTTGTTCAGTAGGCATGTTTAGATTCATTTGTGACGTAATAGCCTTACGAGGATAATCTGTCAGACCATAGCCATAAAACAAACCCATACTAAAATGAAGAAAATACTTTCTGGTGCGAATCTTTATATGAATCTTTAAAAGGAATCGAATCACCCATCGAATAATGAATAAGATAAATTTTTTTTCAAAATTTTCAAAGCTTAGGTACTGGATTTTATGGATTTAAAATAATGGCAATTTCGCTTCATAAATAAGCAGGGCAGAACTACAGAGTATTTTTCAACACCAGCATTTTTCATGTCTTACAAGAGTTGATTCACCTTGCGAGAACACGCTGTATATGCATAATGACACGAAAACATGAAATTAAACAAGTTTGATGCCTAGAAAACGTATAGCATTAAGAGAATCGACCACCCTGTACTTATATTTCTATACAGATTATCATTGAATGGCAAACGTTGGATCTCTGCGTTGGAGATTTATAATTACAATTACATAAAATGAGACCTGTGTCCTGTCAGTCGGTCGTTTAACTGAGACACACCAGAGACTGCCAAACGTTTTGAAATCAAGTTCTGAGAAAAAAACATACCTGCATCTCCGTCTAAACTAAATATGATATTCCCATAGTTAAAAGTTTTTATTTTAGAGTACCTACATAAAAAATTTTGTCTGAAAATAGTACAGGCGCTTACTGCCCGATTAACAAATTTAATTTAATTAATTGATAAATGAATTTAATCTATTATTATAAGTGAAAACATTTATTACATCATCATGGATATCTTCTGTGGACATCTTTCATAAATATAAGTGCGGTAAAATTTTACTATATTATACAAAGGAATAGCTATGTAAATTCTAAAATAGCAGAAAAGCATACAATAAAACAAGCACAAGTTTCAAACAAATGACACGACCCCCAATAAAAAATTGCCGCAAATGATTTAAAAAGCATATACCTATTACAGAGGGGAGGTTCCTGCACTCAAAATAGGACCAAATTCAGTTAATGGGGCATACTTTTCGCGATATCTTGAGTACGACGACGTAGGGACCTCACTTATTTGATTTAGTGCAATAAAAAAATACAAAAGAACACACTATCGCCTACTTTGTACGAAAATCTTTGTAGCGTATTTTTTGGTATTTATCGACAAACCGCCAAATCGTTCGAATTTATGCGGAGACGTTTGGGAACTGCCGGTTCAGACCATTAATTCATTCGCCTTACCCATCCATTGTCTATCAAGCGGATTTATGAGGAGGAAATAATTTACGGTCGCCTTAATATTCATAGGAAAATTAGTGCTTTCTACCAGACATCGGGCCCATCCCAAAAAAACTGCACGGCGCTCTTGCGTAACCAAGTCGGCGACATAGAAAGCGATCGTAAATCTAATTTATTTTTCGGGAATCGTAAATTTCGCGGCGCGGTACAATGGTGCGCCTGGGAGTAGCGAAATGTCGGAAAGTTGTATTATATGTAAATGCGTGGGTTCTTTTACATTGTCGGACATGCATACAAAATCGCTGGCGAGTGAAATAATAAGTTTTAGTATATAAATAATAACTTTTATTAGTTTTATTCCAGTAAGATCACGTACATGATACTAGAAGCGCCAATATTAGGACATGCACCATACACATAAAAAATAGAATATCTATGTCAATTTACGTGGTGCATATAGATTATACAGGGATGGCCAGAAGTACGGAATAAAATTCATATCTTTTGAATGAGTAAATTTTTTTTAAAACGCCGAAACACGTTATCTGATTTTGATTTTTTCCCATCTTTCGGTTATATAATAATTAATTTTTCTTCAACCCCCTAACCTCCAGCTACCCCTACTTTTTTTTTCAAATGGAAACAAAAGGCATGAGGGGGCTCGTTGAAAAGCTTATAGAAAACCGAATCCAGCCATACCAAATAAACAAGTTTTATTTTTTCAATAGCAAGGTTTTTAGGGTTGTATAAAACACCTACTTAACAAGTGAAATAAAATTTAATTATCTTCAGTGTTATCCTCCATGAATTTGCACAGAATAAAATAAAGAATTTGAAACTGTACCTATCACTGCTAACGCAAAAAAGATATATTTTTTATGTTGCGTTTTTTTGGCACCACTTACTTGCCAGGCTTTCTGGTTAATTTTTCGCTTTAGTTGTAAATTGGAGTTCGAAACGTTACTATTGTGTCAAAATCAAGTTATTTACTGAATTGCAATGGTATTGTCGGAAAGGCAACGCATCGAAATCTTGATATTGCTTGGATGTGGAGACAAAATAAGAAGTCAGGCTGAAGTGCGCGATTTATTTAATGCGAAATATCCCGAAAACCAAATCTCGCAAGGGACAGTTAGTAAAATATTTCACAAATTTGAGGAACACGGTACAGTACAGACTTTGCCCAAAACTGGACGGGCACGTGCTTTGAATGAAGAAAAGAAATTAGACATTGCATTAGAACTTGTTGAAAATCCTCATACTTCAACTGTTTCATTGGCCCGCAATCACGATGCTTCTCGAACTGCAATTCGAATGTTTCTGAAACAAGAGAAATACCACCCCTATAAGGTATGTCTTGTCCAAGAGCTTTTGGAAGACGATTATGATAGGCGATTACAATTTTGTGAGGAAATGATGAGACGGTGTGACGACAATAATGGTTTTCAACGAGACGTACTTTTTTCGGATGAAGCTACGTTTTATTTAAATGGAGTGGTTAACAGGCACAACTATCGCTTTTGGTCCCAGGAAAATCCACACTGGACATGCGAATCGCATACGCAGCATCCACAAAAAGTTAATGTATGGGCAGGTATCATCAACAACAGAATCTTGGGCCCATTCTTTTTTGAAGAAAATCTTACTGCCGCACGCTACCTGGATTTCCTAACATTTGACCTGATACCTGCTCTAGCTGTGATTTTCCCTCATGAAATTGATCCAGATATACCGAATGAAAGAATTTGGTTCCAACAAGATGGCGCTCCCCCACATTTTGGTATTGATGTTCGAAGATACTTAGATGAAATGTTTCCAAATCGCTGGATTGGTAGACGGGGTACAGTTGAATGGCCGCCAAGATCCCCCGTCTTAACACCCCTGGATTATTTTCTATGGGGATATTTGAAAGAAAGAGTCTACCAGGACAGACCGGATAAAATAGAGAATTTAAAGAACAAGATTAGGGCGGAGATGTATAATTTACCCAGCTGAAGCCATTCAGAATGCTATGGACAGCTTTTACTATCGTCTTGGAGAATGCCAAATAGTGAATGGGGGACATTTTCAGCATTAGCGACATTGAGTTTAATTTTGTAAATTATCTAGTTGTTTCAATTTCTAAATGAAAAAAAACTTGCTATTGAAAAAATAAAACTTGTTTATTTGGTATGGCTGGATTCAGTTTTCTATAAGCTTTTCAACGAGCTCCCTCATGCCTTATGTTTCCATTTGAAAAAAAAGTAGGGGTAGCTGGGGGTTAGGGGGTTGAAGAAAAAATTAATTATTATGTAACCGAAAGATGGGCAAAAATCATTATCAGTTAACGTGTTTCGGCGTTTTAAAAAAAATTAACTCGTTCAAAAGATATGAATTTTATTCCGTACTTCTAGCTATCCCTGTATAGTAATTGAACAAAACAACAGATGAGATAATTGTACAGAGTGGACACGGGTGTCTACTTTGGTCGGAATTAGCTCTGCGAGAATGATATTGGAGACGTCTTCGCGGTTGCATCTTGCAATTAGAAGGTTGAGCAAAAATTTGGAATAAGACTGGTTGAAATAAAAAAGAAGCAGTATGAATCGCCCTTGTACAATCACTTCAACCTAAATTAACATTGAGAAGATTCCACATCCTTAGCACTTCAAAGAAAATATTCGTAGTTGCATAGATTACCATTACTAGCAAACAGTATCGCTTAAAATCTTTTTATCCTAATATTTCTAATATTTTTAAAGATTAAGAAACTGTTATCTTGTCTCCAAATCCAACTAATTGTAAATAGTTTATATACTTAGGTGTAAAAAATGTAAACGAAACTTCTAGTCAAAACAAAAAAAAAATCAAATAAACCTTTACCCCAAAAATGCTTTCTTGCAATACAGGATGTTGAAATTCATAAAAAAATAGTATCTTCTTAATATTTTCAGAACAACTTGACAGATCGTTTTGAAATTACACTTTGGTGTTGTAAATGAGAAAATCAGTAAATGTTACTGACAATTGCTACATGATGTGAGGAATTAGCAGCAGTGGCGGCTCGTGACATTGAGAATAGGTGAAGCAGATTCATTGATTGACTGAAAAGAAAAAAAAAGCGCTAACGAAAATTTTCAAATTTTCAAGGTCAAACAGCTTTAAATGAATCTGGAAATTTTTAGTTGCATTTGCAATATTACCGAAAAACTGACGTTCGTGAGAAGGATTTTCATTTAGATTTTATAAAAAATAGAAGTATTAGTTCGGCTTGTGGACTTCTGCGAACATTAGCGCACACATGTATGTTTCAAAGAAGCTTTGTGGTTATAGGCTTTTGATTATATCCAAAAAACAAGGTTAAAAGGAACTATGACGTCATTTTAGATAAAAAAACCGCGGAGTGCTATTAAATTAGAAGGTGGAAATTGGAGATAGGGGTGAAAATGCACCCCTTTCAGTTTTTTAATTGTAGTTCGAAAACGAAGCAAAATTTCACTATAGTTCATAGGAAAAATTATTTAGAGAATTGAATTTCCGATCGAAATGGCTTATTTAAAAAATGTTAAAAGAAAACTGTATGCAAAAAATCATTAATAAAAAATTTGAAAAAAGCAAAAAATTCGATTTATTTTTTTATTTTTGCCTCTAGTTTTTTTTTTGAGTAAAGCTAGGTATAGGCATTGCTTCATAGAAAAAAAAAGTATATAAAATTTCCTTCAAAATAAAGAGGTTGTAAAGTATTTTTGGATAAAAATTGACTGATAACGGCAGGCAAAATAGGAAGGAAATAAGACGTTCAACGATTTTCATCACGACTTGTTCGAAGTCATTAAAAATGAAAAAACCGCGGGGTGCTATTAAATTAGAGGGTTTTAACAATTTTAAAAAAAGCAAACAATTATATTTTTTGATTTTTTTATTTTTTTGACTAAATTGCACAACCAAACGGAAATTTTAGGTGAAGCGGTGCGTCACTTGCGTCACCTGACGAGCCACTACTGACTAGCAGAATACTAAAAATCAGTGACGTGCAATCACCACTACGGTGATCTTCATTAAATTGCAGCCCATATAATTCGTTATTGTTATACTGTTAATTATTATTTATACAATCATTTTTGAGATAAAATTATTAAAACGTTTAAATGTGCTTTAAAAATGCAGAAGGAAAAAATTGTATTCTTAAAATCAAGTAGACATGTTTTGATAGCCTAACAAAAGCACTTGCTGTCATTCATTTTTAAATGTAGTAAATAATTGTCTGCAATTAGAATTGCAAGAACTCGATAACCTCACGAGTCACCCTGTATACATACGTACGTATTTGAGTGATTTCTAAATTGTTTTATATAATGCGTTTTATGTAATATTTAAATTTTTCACATTCAAACCTGAAACTTCTGAAAAGATCGTCGCATGTTAGAAAATAATTATATCGTATACATGTATACGTGTGATGAGGTGCGAATGTCGAAAACCAAATCACACGCTCCAAATTTCTCTTTTTCACTTCGCCGAATTGTTATTCTGGCGGCGTCGACGGCGTACATGACACGCGTTCGGCATTCCCAAAATAAATAGAATCTCCGTTACTTTCTACACACTCAGAGCAATAAAGTTTGTTAGTCATACCTTTCCAATCGCATTTAAAGTAAACACGCATAGACAGTTACGCGAAACGTGTTCCAGATTGTAACAGTTAACGATTCTTAGAACTGTCGTAAGTTTCATGCTGCCCGAGCGGTCGTACGTACAGGCAGGAGGCAGGGTTGCCAAATTGGGAGGTTTTTGAAACGTCCATCTGCCATTTAATCATTTAAATATCGCCATTTGAAATATATACCATATTGTGAGCCGTATGTTTCTATGACTGTGGTATGATAAATCATAAAATTAAAATGAGACCTTTATTACAGTTTATTTTATGAATGTGGTTCACGTTTTTGTTGGAGTTCTGTTTGGCTAAAAGCATAAAACCAAGACGAGGAATAAAATATATACAGGGTGATTCACAACTTATCCAAAAAAATTTGGGAATAGATGCGGCATGAGAAATGGAGTCAATATTGTAAAAAAATTTTTTGTAAAATCCTTATAGTTTCTGAGAAAAAAATTATTGAAGTTATAGCACATTAAACCACTACATATCTGGACAACTGTAGTCTCCAGCGTCATTCGCAATACGCGTGGAGAGCCATGTGACTCCTAATACTGAAATCCGTCATTGCGGTAGTTTTTACCTGTTATCTGTGGTATTTACATCAGTTTTTTAGTAGTTAGTGTCAAAAATGGCTCGCGTGTATAGCAACTCAGAATTGATGGATATCGTTTTAATTTATGGTGAAGCGTTTGTGTTATGGTGAAACAAGACATCATTTGTGTTAGTTCGTAGAAAGTGAGTAAGACGGACCCAAATGTGTTTACACGTGAGTGGATAAAATTTTGAACAATTGCTGTTGCAGCATCGGGTATGTCAAATGATTTTATTATTTAAAAACACAAATTAATTTTATTAGTAATTAATAAAGGCAAAAGCATTTAAATTTGCCCATATAAAATAGGTGTGATAAAATTCTATTTGCATATTTCTTTCCTTGCGAAAGTTTTTGTCCGTTTTTATCACGCCGCCATACCGGTCGCATTGTGCGAGGTCAGGTTTTACAGTGGACCAGTTTCCAGTGCCGTGCAGAAGTGTATTTTTAAATCAATTTCGAACTGACCTTTTTGATTTTTTCTTTACAAAATATTGTATTTGTAAGGGTCCCCTGTACATCCAGATTTTTTTTTTGATAAGTTCTGAATCACCCTGTATATAACATAATATTTGCTACAAAAATTTTGCATTTTGTTGGAAGATATTTACCTTTGGCAGCATTTTTGGGGTTTTCCCAGAGAAATTGAGAAATTATTAACAGGAACAAAAGGCTACCCTATAGTCCATCCCCTACCCTTGGAGAAAAAAAAATTGTTACCTGGACTTTTATAAGTGGAAATGGTAAAAGGGCTTGTAATAAACCTAAAAAAATAAATGCGTGAGCAGGGGCGGCGGAAGGTTGATTTGGGGGGTTGAAAAGTTATGAAAAATTGTATCATTGGGATTTCTGGCGAAAGTTGACGTCAAACAAAAAAGTATCCATTACAAAAGATGTAGATCATGCAAAAATCTACAACTTTTGTAGAGGTCTCATTTCCGCAAAAATATTTTAATTTTGACGAAACTTGCTGAAAGTATACCTTTCTCTGTCTTAAATAACCTCAAATTTTTTTAGATAAAAAATCAAGAAGTTTCTGAGATGTTCATTTTTTCGGCCTGAAACTCTTTTTTTTTCAAAGAAAAATTCTACTTAAAAAAATCATCGTACAGAGTTCTGCCGGTAATCATTTTTTTCGTTTTGACATATACTTTTTGGTGAAATAAAAAAATCTGTAATAACAGTTCAAAAACATGCTCAAAAATGCAAAAAAATAAAAAATCACTTGCATCAATGAATTTTTCAGTTATTGTTGATAATTTATTTAAATTAAAAAACATTCAAAAACTGATTACACCATTCAATTTATGAAATATATTATAACAGTAAAAAATTATTGGATATTTTGTGCGGTATTAACTTGTATAATGTTATGACTTCATCCAATAGATATTTTGAAAGCGTTCAGAGCCGTACTCAGAAAAAAATTTAAATTATAGCTAAAACAAGTTAAAAACTTTTTAAGTGATTGCAATAGTAATATCCTCTAATTCAGAATTAAAATGACTAGATTTTATCATAAAAATAGCAGCGACTTAAATACTGAAAAATTCATTGCTGCAAGTCATTTTTTACTTTTTTGCATATTTGAGCATGTTTTTGAACTGTGATTACAAATTATTTTATTTCACCAAAAAGTATGTCAAAACGAAAAAAATTATTACCGGCAGAACTCTGTACGATGATTTTTTTAAGTAGATTTTTTCTTTGAAAAAAAAAGTGTTTCAGGCCGAAAAAAATGAATATCAGAAACTTCTAGATTTTTTTATCTAAAAAAATTTGAGGTTATTTAAGACAGAGAAAGGTATACCTTCACCAAGTTTCGTCGAAATTAAATTATTTTTGCGGAAATGAGAAATAAAAAACGAAAAATCAGAAAAAAACTATTTTTTGCATTTTTCTCGGAAATTTTGAAGTTATGTTAAAAAATGACCTATACAAAAGTTGTAGATTTTTGCATGATCTACAACTTTTGTATTAGATACTTTTTGTTTGACGTCAACTTTCGCTAGAAATCCCAATGATACAATTTTTCATAAGTTTTNCTACAAAAATTTTGCATTTTGTTGGAAGATATTTACCTTTGGCAGCATTTTTGGGGTTTTCCCAGAGAAATTGAGAAATTATTAGTAGGAACAACTGGCTACCCTATAGTCCAACCAAATTACACTTGGAGATAAAAAATTGTTACCTGCACTTTTATAAGTGGAAATGGTGAGCAGGGGCGGCGCAAGGTTGATTTGGGGGGTTGAAAAGTTATGAAAAATTGTATCTTTGGGATTTCTGGCGAAAGTTGACGTCAAACAAAAAAGTATCTAATACAAAAGTTGTAGATCATACAAAAATCTACAACTTTTGCATAGGTCACTTTTTAACTTAACCTCAAAATTTCCTAGAAAATGCGAAAAACAGGTTTTTTTCTGATTTTTCGGTTTTTATTTCTCATTTCCGCAAAAATATTTTAATTTTGACGAAACTTGCTGAAAATATACCTTTCTCTGTCTTAAATAACCTCAAATTTTTTTAGATAAAAAATCAAGAAGTTTCTGAGATATTCATTTTTTCGGCCTTTTTTTTCAAAGAAAAATTCTACTTAAAAAAATCATCGTACAGAGTTCTGCCGGTAATCATTTTTTTCGTTTTGACATATACTTTTTGGTGAAAAGTTATTGTTGATAATTTATTTAAATTAAAAAACATGCAAAAACTGTTTACACCATTAAATTCTACAGAAAAAAATAAAAAAAACTGTGTCTCATTGTTTGACCCAAAACTTTATTTTTGTTCAGTATTGCTATAAACATCTAAGTCGAATTACAAATGCACAAATGATAAATTGTCTCTGGATGATTTGAGATTTCAGCAATACAAAGTATTAACTGCAAAGTCTACTATTGACGCGAAATCCGAAAACCCAAAATTTTGCTTGTCTTTGCTCTGAACGCTTTCAAAATACCTGTATCTATTGGAGGATATCCAACAATTTTTTTTAATCCATAATTTAAAAAGTTGTAACTAATAAAAAAATAATACGAATTTATGAAATATATTATAACAGTAAAAAATTATTGGATATTTTGTGCGGTATTGACTTGTATAATGTTATTATGACTTCATTCAATAGATATTTTGAAAACGTTCAGAGCCGTACTCAGAAAAAAATTTAAATTATAGCTAAAACAAGCTAAAAACTTTTTAAGTGATTGCAATAGTAATATCCTCTAATTCAGAATTAAAATGACAAAATGACTAGATTTTATCATAAAAATAGCAGACTTATTTAAAAAAATTAACCCGATGATGGCCCCTCGAAGACGAAACGTCGGATTGCAAAAATGTCGACGCCTTTGTATAGAGCGAAAAAAGTGGCATTGTAAATATGTAAATTCGTTTTCAAATAAAGCCAGAAAACATTAAACAATTTTGCAATATTTCGGGTTTTTCCGGATATCTCCGGAACTACCCAATCAATAATTACTGAAAAATTCATTGCTGCAAGTCATTTTTTACTTTTTTGCATTTTTGAGCACGTTTTTGAACTGTGATTACAAATTATTTTATTTCACCAAAAAGTATATCAATACGAAAAAAATGATTACCGGCAGAACTCTGTACGATGATTTTTTTAAGTAGAATTTTTCTTTGAAAAAAAAAGTGTTTCAGGCTGAAAAAAATGAATATCAGAAACTTCTTGATTTTTTTATCTAAAAAAATTTATTTGAGGTTATTTAAGACAGAGAAAGGTATAACTTCACCAAGTTTCGTCGAAATTAAATTATTTTTGCGGAAATGAGAAATAAAAAATGAAAAATCAGAAAATAACAACTTTTTGCATTTTTCTCGGAAATTTTGAAGTTATGTTAAAAAATGACCTCTACAAAAGTTGTAGATTTTTGCATGATCTACAACTTTTGTATTAGATACTTTTTGTTTGACGTCAACTTTCGCTAGAAATCCCAATGATACAATTTTTCATAAGTTTTCAACCCCCCAAATCAACCCTCCGTCGCCCCTGCTCACGCATTTATTTTTTTTTTCGTTTATTATAAACCCCTTTACCATTTCCACTTATGAAAGTCCAGGTAACAATTTTCTTTTTTTTCCCTCTAAATGAGTTATTTTGATCGGTCTACTACGTAGAGGTCCTTTTGGTCTCGTGTCGTGTTGTTATTGTTAGAAAAGTTACACACAATATTAAAAAAGATACATATCTCTCAACAAACACAATGACAGACATTGTTTCACATATTCCAAGGTTATGGCCAATTTTTCTCTAATTTATCAAACTGCAACAGAAAAAAATCCGGTAAATGATAAATTTGCCAACGCTTCCAACTTTTGTAGATTGGAAAATATATCAGAATGCTTTCCAACTAACTTGAGTTCAATCTGAAAGAAGCAGTGGTTTTGAAACTAATAGCAACCGTAACTGCATGTTTCAATCTCTTATGCTCACATAGCTTTACATTTAATTGTTCAAGTACGCACCCTGATGTGTTATCATGTCAACATAATAGTTATTTAGATGAACGTAAAAAGTCATTATTGTAAGTGCAATAAACAGACTTTTATACGTGTATTTTACAACGTTTTATCTTCAATCGTGCAAATTCTCGTGGGAAAAGGTCAACTTCTCATGAATACCTTTGTACAACTATATCGATTTTTTGTAAATGTCACTTTGACGGCTAGTATTAATCGAGTGCCGTGGCTGGGCCGATACACCATTAAAAATGTTTAGCAATAATTAGTAGACTGCCGTAATAGGTATTTGGGAAACAATATTGTAAATAAACTGCTGTAGTTGAAGTCGTCATTATTGTTTTTAAAATTGTTAAGTTAGAAATGTTTGATAGTGCGAAATGCAATTTGAGGCAAACTGCAATTGTAAAAATTTGGTAATGCAAAGTACGCGGGTCAACGTTCAATCCCAGTCAATTGGTCATTTCGAGTTTTGCCTATCTTTGGATTGTCGTCGATTCGAACAGTTGATTGGCTTGTAGTTTGTCGTGGTATTGTGGTTTTGCATTGCGCTTCCCCAGTTCGAATTTAGTAATATTCGGAAAATTTATTATTTCGAAATTCGAAACTGGGACGAATTTCTGACGCACATCGTCTGTGATTGCTCTTCCAACAACATCGACCTTCAGCGGTATCGTGTGATGCGGCTCTGGTGTCTGGTGGTGACAATGTATGATTTTTTTTCTATTATGAAAACTAAAACTTACCCAGGATAATGCTCGGGATGTTCGCAGTAGGTGAGGCCTGGTCGAGCACAGGGTGGTGTTTTACCGGGAGGGGCGGGCAAGAAGGTGCAGGGTTCGCTGCCGTACAGGGAGGAGCATATCGAGTGGCAGCCGATGAACGCGTTTGTTACCAGAATCCAAAGTATCTGAAAAAAAAAATTCTATCTTTTTTCTAACTTCCAATTTTTTCCAAGGTATCTATACGAATAATATCGCGCATTATAATATAATTATCCTGTAACACCCGTGGCATATTCAAAGTTTAATGTTCTATTAGTTTGTTATTTAATTGGATTTTTTTACATATGGCTGATATTACGACATTTGTTTAACGAAATTCCGGATATTTATGAAATTTACTGTAATTTCAGCTGCTGTCACTTGAAGGGATTTATATATGTACATATAATTATTCGTGGAATGTATTTTTGTTTCTTTCATTTTTTCAGTGAATCGTTTGCTTTATGAATGAATATATTTCCTTAAACAATAATACAAGTTCAATGGAATCTATTTCTAAGTAAATAAGGGAGTGTAACATATATCACAACATATGGAAAACTTTAAAATGAAAGAGGTTTGTTTCTTTTTTTTTGTATAACATTATCTCGCGCTTAATGCTGTTGCCTTAGTGAATAACTTGGGAATTTAATAAAAATAAAAAAAGAAGAAACATGATATTGTTTACAATTATATCACTGAAAAAAATATCCATCAAAATACTTAAATCTACGGTAACGTTATATTTATAACCTTAGCGTTCTCTTCACTTATATTGGACAAATTAGTCATTAGAGAGTGTTAAGTGCTGAAGTATCTGTAATTGGCCACCACATTATTTAATTTATTACATCACTGTGTTTAAAACAATTATCCGAGTAATGTATTTCTCTTGCTACTGACTGGGATTCCGGATGATTACTGTGCTTGATTGTGATTAAGCTGGGTAATCTATCTTACTTTTTTCCCTTGATTGATGGTGTGTCAGAGCAGTATCCTCGATTTGTTTGCAGATTTAATTGCCAGTTTTGAATGTTGCATTGTTCGCATAGCTTCGAAGTCGATAATAGCAGAAAAAAAATGGGGAATGTGCACTTGAGACAAGCAAACGACGCGGTGATGAATGCTACGGAAAATGTATGAATAAATAATATAAATTATAGGTTACGAGGATGTCATTTGGTTTTTCTTTTTGACGTCGATTCTTTTTGTTTGTTGCACATTGCAAAAAAGGAGGTACCTACAATTTGTAAGGAAAATTTTAATATCTTGTAAATTTTTCATTTCATTTACTAAAAAACATATTTTTTGATTAACTACCCAGTTGGTGTAATAATAATTGACAGAAATAAAGTAAACATTCCTTAACTTCGTTTATTTCCATTGTATTTTTACGAAATTGAGAATATATTGTAGCCTATTGGTTAAAATATTCCTCCATAAGTCATAGGTACGTCATCGTAAAACGACCATACTTAGTTTCCAAGTACAGGAGTTGACGTTCATACGCAGGTCTTGGTGGCTCCGCTGAATTCTCAATATGGCCCGCTGCATTCGAAGGTAGGAAAGAATTTTCACGACCGTGTCATTTTCGCTCCGGTTGTTGTGGCTGTCATCCTGGTGGTCTGTAGACGTGGAAGGCTGCCTCTGGTGGACATTGACCGGTCCTCAAAGTGTTTGGCTGCAGGGTTCGAAAATTCGATGGTCAATTTTTTTCCCACATTTCATGCTATTTTAGTGCCAATTTTGACCCTTTCTATAAAGAGTTTCATGTCGGAGAGCAATGTTTCTCCTTACTAGGCCTGTTATTACGAAAAATTCGAATGGTTGGTGATTTTCTAGTGAATTATAGCACTTGAGGCTTTCAACTGAGCCTTTTTCTGCTGTTTTTGTTTTAGCAGTTCGAGTACTTGTACTTGTATCTTTGTCACTGTGTTTTTGCTTTTGAATGTCTTGAGCACCTTGATTTTGAGCTTCTTGGGTACCTTGATATTTGGCTAGTCCTTGTTATCGGCCACACGTCTCTCGTTATTCTTGAGCGATTTTAAACAATGTTTTGAGTTGTAAAAATGTATTTATTTGGAACACTTATATGTATAACAATTTTTAAGTTTAAAATCGGCGGATGAGTGCATGCGACACAATGATCATATAAGCCTCGAAGCGTACTGAGTAATGGCCAGGAACGTTGCATTGGTCATTTATTCGAACAATACTACAGTCGACGTTCAATCACACATCGGGATGACTCCACCAAATCCTGCTGTGATATTCGCATCAGCTGCCGACATCTGGCCACCCCGGATTTGGGCGATTTCTCATGTTGCTTAGCTCTTCGTGGAATCTGGCTGGGTGTTGAATTTGAAAGATCGCAGAAAATTTTGATTTAAATTCGAAACATTGATATTTTCCTGATTGCGCATCGTCATCGGTCACTTTACCAACAGCATCGGGTTCTGTTGGCATCGTTCACTGTGGCTTTGGGTATCGGGAATAGTCTGCAGCTCTGTGGATTCGAAAGATCGTTAAAAATGTTGATTTTCCAGCTGGGTTTTGGGCTCTTTCGGGCTCTGCGTTAGACTTCTGGTTCTGCATTCGAAACTTCGTTGATTTCCTCACATGACAATATCTACACTTTAAAGCAGTTATTTCTGAAATACCCTGTATATTACCATACTCAAGCGATGACGGCATGTCTTTTCTTTAGCAAAAATAACATACAAGATTATCAGCGTCAGAAGAACTAACACAATGAGACCCGACAATAATTATATCCGATTCAATTTTGTCGTCCGCTTCTGAGAATTGTCACCTGGTAGAAGTGACATAACAATTGATTGATTATTGACATCGGCAATCTGCAGAAGAATGCCGCAACCACAACAGGACGCGTCTATAAATAACCCAGTTTATTGTTACAGTTCCGACAATCGAGATCATTTTTTTAATTGGTTCTTCACATTTCAACGTAGGCGTCGAGTGCGTGCAGATTTTTTTCAGCTCTCAAGGCTCCAGACATAAATATCTCTTGATTTATCCATCGACGAGAGCAATCAGCTTTTTTACGTTGATATTGAACGGCCATGAGAAGGTCTAATATTCTGATGAGAGACGCTAGCTAGGTGCAGATGATCGGAAAAACAATTGAACATCAATTTAAAAATATGTAGTCGAGAATAGTTATTTATGTACCGAGGGAGATACAGGGATGATTATGACCGCAGGCGACAGGTGGCCTAAGGGTATAATCATCCTAGTATCTCCCGTGGTGCATGCAAGGTTTTATTTTTTACTTAGACATCTGATTTAATGTTTATTTTAAATTTAATAATTAAACGTAAATGAGAACGAAAGAGAACGAGAGAATGAAAACAGTTTTTCAATATATAAACGGTGTATCCAAGGTGTATCTATGACACCCGCAAATTTCTTGATTTTGATAGTTTGATGCTTGATTCTGAGGAGGCATATTGAAGAGGAAGAATGGATAATATTCCAGCAATAGGTGCTACTAAAGCCAATGAAGAATTACTGTCTAAAAAATCTAAATTACTTTATGATATAGAATATAAATGTTTTGAGATTTGGACAAATGGAAACTCAGTTACAACTGTTTAGTGAAACTATATTAATGGGATATTTCCAAGAACTGGTGTGTATTACCTTTTATCACTTTAACTCTTTCGAGGGCAATGGTCTAAAAAATAAACCACCGTAAAAATCACCCTATGTGAGTGGTGGTCTATAATATGGACTATCTTTCAAAACTCATTTTATTTAAAGTGTGGTGATCCAAGTCCTGAACCACCTTCTATATTTGATGCATATAGTTTGACTCTTCAGTATGAGATGGCGCGAGTAGTACGATTTAGAAAATTTTACAGGTTATTCGAGTTCTAGCGTGTTGAAAAGTATTGTTTACTTTCGCTTTGATTTGAATTGCTTTTTTGGTGAATAAAAGTTTGTTGTTTTTAAATATATTGGTAAGTACGTGGTTTTTAGTATTTAAAGATAACATATATGAATAATATTCAATAAATTACTTTTAAAATTATTTATAAATATAACTTTATTCTGCGGTACATATTTTGTACCACCGCCCAAATAGAAATTATTTTATTTTATATTGTGATTGAATGATATTTGTTTGTAGATACAAATGGACGACTTGCCTTTTAGACTAATAGGTATGACTCGAGCTGAGTTGATGGAAAATCTCTATTTGGACGATGTCAATGATGACCAAAATAGAAATTCTGAAGTGGAGAGTATCCCATCTGATAACGATTCCCTGGTCCACGAAGATGTAATTGCCGACGAGTTGAATGATGATATTAATGTTATCGATCCGATACCTACTTTTTTTTCCGATTCGGAGGACGATTTAGAAGAAGACACAATTACACTAAAAGAATTACGGTCTCGGATACTCAACGAAAAGCAACAATTTCAACAAGCAAAAACATTTCTAGATTCACTAAATTGGTCTAAGAATAATCCTGCGTTTTCGGGTATTTTGGACTTTACAAGTACTTCGGGAGTGCCTGACTATATTAGAAACAATCCTAATCTTTCACCAGGATCAATATTTCAATTTTTTTTTGAAAACGATTTTATAGACTTTCTTGTGTTTCAAACAAACTTATATGCACAGCAGTTAGCAAAGCCATACAAACCAACAGACAGCAAGGAAATCAAAACATTTCTTGGCATAAATTTAATAATGGGCGTAAAAAGGCTCCCTAGTTATAGGGACTATTGGTCTTCCAACAAATTACTTCACGATTCGTTTATATCTTCACTTATGCCAGTAAAACGTTTTAGCTGGATTTTGGCCAACTTACACTTGAATGATAATTCCATACAACCACATCGCGATACTCCAAACTTTGATAAGCTCTACAAAGTCAGACCTCTAATAAATCACTTACAAGATAGGTTCTTGACATGCTTTCATCTTTCAAAGAATATTTCTATAGATGAATCAATGATCAAGTATAAGGGAAGATCGACGCTAAAACAATATATGCCTAAAAAACCTGTAAAGCGGGGGTATAAGGTTTGGATGTTGGCAGATCAAAGTGGATATTGTCACAAATTTGAAATTTACACTGGTAAGGTAGGTGATGTTGTCGAAAAAGATTTGGGCAGCAGAGTTATAAAGACGTTGTGCCAGGGTTTGGAAAATAAAGGCCATTGCCTATTTTTCGATAATTTTTTTAATAACGTACCCTTGATGATATATCTTCAAGAAAAACAAATATTTGCTTGTGGAACTGTAAACTCTACGAGAAAATATTTACCAAAATTTTTACAAGACAACAAAATGAAACGGGGTGAATTTGATTCTTATACATGCGACAATGGTCTTTTATCTGTCAAATGGAAGGATAAGAGAGCAGTGTGTTTACTTTCTAACTATCATGACAATCAGGATATATCTACAGTAAAAAGAAAAAATAAAAACGGTACAGTCGATGATGTACCACCATGTCCACAACTTCTAATTGACTACAACAAATATATGAATGGCGTCGATAAGTTCGACCAAATAAAATCTACTTATGAAGTTCACAGAAAAAGCCATAAATGGTGGCATAGAATATTTTTCTTTTTAGATGCTTGTATTGTTAACGCCTTTATTATATACAAGGATCTTAATCTTGAAAAGATGACAATGAAGGATTTTAGATTAGCTGTAGCGGAATATCTTATTTCTGTACCTGACATAAAAAAAACAAACTCCGGTCTAAATAGTCCTATTACCATAAAAAGCACAAGCCCTTTGTCCCTCCAGAAAGAAGACTTACATAAGCTAATCATCAACCCACATACTCCACTAGAAGACGGTGTGCCTTGTGTAGTACTAAAGAGAATCAAATACGCACCAACTGGTTTTGTTCGACGTGTTGTGTACCGTTGTGTATGGGAAAACAAAAAGATTGTTTCCAAGCATATAATAAGCACTAAAGTGCGCAGTGGTACAGTAAATGTATCACCATTTTTTTTCAAAAAACGTAGTTAGGTTTTTAAAAATTCTTATCAGAATGTATTAAAGTTGTGTTATGGAATATAAATAATTTGAAAAATTATTATTTTTTTACTTTTAATTAGTCTGCCCACATTGATTTCCAAGAACTGGTGTGTATTACCTTTTATCACTTTAAAGAAATATTTATAATTTTTGATAATTTATATTTTTTATACATACATAATTATATCTTTTAGTCAGAATCATTCATTCATTGCCCTAACACAGTGTGGGCAAAGTATTCAATGTTGAAGATCACATCATTAGTTCGTAGAAAAGTAAATATAGAAGAATATCATCGATTATATTTACTTTTTTTTTGCATTTTTTTTATTTGAAATATTTTAGACAGTTCTCAATAATAAAATGTCAAAATTATTTTAACCCTTCAAAATTAATTTAACCCCTTCAACCCCCAAATTGAAGTTGGAATTTATAATGAATTGTAAAAAAAATTTCTACTGTCAGTATCTATGGAAATATTTTACATATTTTTATACTAATTATAAATAAATATAATAATAATAATTTTACAAAATAATTAATTCTTTCTTCAATATACAAAATCCATAATTGTATGAAATGTATGAAAAAATAAAAAAAATAAAAATATTGAGTTTTTTAGGGGTTAAGAGGGTTAAATTAATTTTGAAGGGTTAAAATAATTTTGCCATCATTTTTTTATTGAGAACTATTGTCTAAAACATTTCTAATAAAAAAAATGCAAAAAATTCATTTTTAGGGGGTAGGGGGTGGTTTTACAAGGGTAGAAATCATCCAGAAGTAATTTTTTCGTCGAGCTCCTCCAAATTAGAAAAAAAGAAGGTTACATAGAACCCGAGATATTACAAATTTGACATTGTCAGTTTTTTCCTGGTTGACACGAAGATCACCCCACCACCACTCTCTGAAGAAGCGTACCCTTACTTTGACGGGCTCTGGATTGATCAATTATGGGCAAATTCAATTAAAATTAACAGGGCATAAAGTTTAAACCTTCATTTACAAAATATTAAAATTTCAAGTCTTAATGTTTATAACTAATTGCTCTGTGATTAAAAAAATAAATGCTAACTCCGGACCTATTAGTCGTAGAAACTTGGTTTTTTTCAATTTGTAGTTTTTTTACGAGCTTTCGAATGGTGTAAAAAAAAGTTAAAAACCGCGGAGTTATTTTATTTGTTTTGTAGGGAAAAAAGTGCCTTTTATTTGGTAACAATTATATACAACTAAATTTGAAAAAAAATTAATTTTTTTTTAACTAGAGGATACTTGGTGTCCCTTCGAAGAAAATGAGTCCAAAAAGAATGTTTTAGTCAAAATCCTGCCCCCTGAATAGTCATTTGAAAATGGGCCTTTTTTTGCAAAAATGGGATAAATAAATGAAATTTTGCAAAAACTATTTCCCCGATCGAGACCATATTTTTCACATCTCTTAAGGATATAAAAACTCACATTTTGGGAAAGTTTGGTAAGATTTTATGAATTATTTAAAAAGTTATTAACAATTAAAGAAAAAGCACTTTTCCGTTTAATTTTGCAATAACTTTTTTGTTTATAAAGCAATTTTAACTTATAGTCTCATTTTAAAGATGAGTTTCTCTAGATTAAATTGTATGTTGAACATTTTTGCTAAGATTAATAGTTTTTTTACAATAACGCGTAGAACGAAAAATGACGAATTTTTGACCTATTTGTTGATAAAAAAACAATGACACTATACTTTTTTCATGACCCAATTGATGAGACGCCTCTTATATTATCATTCCCAAGATTTTCCAACAGTAAAATCACGCCCAGTAATTTTTACGAGTTCTCCATGATTTTTCACCTTTATTTTTTGGTCTACTATTCCGTTTCTTAGTAATAAACTATTAGACCTAGCAAATTAAATTTTTACTCGAAAAAAGTCCTATCCGCTAGATTATTGTAAAATTGTCTAAAGGAACATAATACAAGACATCTCTCATCTCGTGAGTCAAAAACTTTTAATAGCTTATAGGGAGTAAAATTATCTACAAAATGAGACTGGTTAAATTAAAATCGGTTAATAAACAAAAAAGTTATTGCAAAAAGACAAGAAAAGTGCCCATTTTTAAATTTGTTTATAACTATCGTATTTATTGTTAAAATTTTATAAAACCTATGACAAGTTGAGGGTTTTGTCATACTTTAAAAGTGTGCCAAAAGTGGGCGCTGTAGGTGCAATAGTTTTCGCACAATTCTATTTGTTTATAGCGGAGGCTCCAAAAGTTATGAACTTTAAGCCTCTGTACAAACGTTAATTTTCAATCAAACATGATTCTGAAAGCGTCATTGTAATCTTAAAGACGCAATTAAGCGACCTATTAAAAAATATCACCGTTTTTTTGACATTAACATTCTCAAATTGTGCATTAAAAAACCGTGCGTTTTTCGCTTATAAACAATTTGAATAACATTGTTGCTATTTATGCTATCTCACCGAAAATAGGTGCAATGGATAGCTGGAAAAAAAATACAGTTTTAAAATAAAAAAAGTGCCCTCTACGACCAACAGGAGCCAAGATAAGAATCTTTTTTTAAAAAATCGTAGCGCAATTGTTTATAAATATTAAGACTTGAATTTTTCGCAAAATAAAGTTTACGACGTAAACTACGATTTCCCGTGAATTGCATTGAAAAATGTGGAAAATTAACGACTCACGAGCCCTTTAAAGAGAAGGTACTCGCTAAGAAAACTGTCCGGCGGCCGGCGGCGTGGTGGTGGGGGAAGCTCGTCCAAGCGGTAGCGCTGGCGAGAAAAGTTAAATCCAAAGTTTAAATAGGTGCGCGCTCTAAATTTTGCTATATCTCGGCTTCTATTCATCGTAGAAACTTAATTTTTTTTTTAAACTGGGGTAGCTCGACGAAAAAATAACAATGGGCATATTTACGAATTCGTAGAATAGCCCTGAACCCCAGAAAAATGCGTCTTTTATAATTCATTTTTTTTAATTTACAAAAATGTCACAAAAATTATTGATAAACGAAATATTAATTAAAATTTCAATTTCGGAATTATTTTACTATTATTAAATAAATAAATGAAGCTATCGTTCATTTAAAAAGTTATTTTTTTACATATTAAGGCAAAGTAAACTTGTTTTTTCAATATTTTGTTAGCTATTTCATTACGATTTAAATGTAAATATGTGAGCCAACGGTTACTTTCACCAAAACAGGTGGCCCGTTCTTTGAATCAAAACATCTGTTCAGCTATGTCTATTTCTAAGCATGCGCTTTTGAAAAAATTGGTTAGTCGAACTCTCAAAGTAACACGAGTAAGTTATGTTTTAATATATAAAGTTTTTTTATTATATTTATTACTAATTTTATAAACATAACCAACATTAATTCAAAAAATATTAATCACAACCATTTTCAATAATAGATATAAATAATGCAATATAATACAATTTAAAATTTAAAATTTTTTCTATTTTTATGAGCTGTCTGGGAGTCACTTTTCGCTAAAATTGATGGTTTTCCCTGCAAAGTGACAAAACTGTTTTCCTCACTTATTTGTTTAAATAGAAAAGTTAGCTAATAAAAGTTTTTGACTCACGAGACAAAAGATGTCTTGTATTATGTTCCTTTAGACAATTTTACAATAATCTCGCGGATAGGACTTTTTTCGAGTTTCTCTTTTATTTTCGCTAATTTTCCTGGTGTATATATCGTCTAAGTAAAAAACAAAATTCATTTTGTGTATACAAGTTACGTAATCATATTATGCGAGTTCCTGGCGTTCTTCACCTGACCAGCGTTCATAAAACAGTAGGTACAGTACTTTCTTACGGGCTAATTTATTAGCTCGATCATCCCGCGTTGCTTGCAGGTACATAAATAAATCAATTTGGAGGACACTGCTAACCGATTGTCGCATTTATTAGACGGATAATTTATTACAACAACATTATTTTAATTGCCAGTTGTAAGCTGCTCCAGTTCCATTCGGAATGCGAGGGGAGAAAAAAAACTGATCTGCATATTGTTTATTGTTGCGCGTTTTTTAGAAAGGGCAATTATTCGCAACAGGAAATTTATTTGCGTGTTCGCAGACGTACAGGGTCACGTTCTAGCGCTTGCGGTGGCGATATATGGACTAAAGGCACTCGTTTAATATACGTGGTGCAAGAAGTGGACCGATCGGAAAAGATTTGTTGGCGATGGTGGTTTGAAGCGACGTGCAGATCGATTGCAGATCTGTGAGAGGATAAAATGTGTAATTCTAACTTGAATTAAAAAAAAACCTTGATACTCGTATTTACGTAATGTCCATTTACTAGTAAAGTATGCTGCATATAAACTAGGCACAAAAATTCGAGGATAAAGAAAATCCTAAATTTTTAGGTGATTTTCAAAGGGATTTCAACTTCGCGACAGATGACAAATAAAAAAAATCGATTTTAGGAACACTAACCACCTTAAGAAGTCATAAGAAATTCAGCGGAAAAAGATTTTCATGTTTGCTTCTCTTTGAAACGATCGATGTGTTATTTTCACGGGCGGTGATTTCCTATTAAGCATATTTAATTTTTTTAGTAAAATTATTATTCAAGGTAGTACCTGAATTTTTTACCCCTCCCCCCCCTTAAATACATCAGTTTCAGGGTTTGAAAAAAATCGAGTTACTTTTTAAGACTCTGCTTATAATCCGCGAAGTGTTAACAGAAAACATGTTGTTGAAAACAGAATGATTTTTTTTAATCCAATTGTTGTTCTCTTTAGGTGTGGTACTGCATTTCGATCGCATTGTACTGATATAAACTATCAACATTTTATTGCTTCTCAACGAAATGAATAATGTATTTATTGCATTGCAGAATCATTCAACAAAACAATAGAGAACCGTCACTATACCAGGTGATTAAAATGGCTTTTCAAACCAAATTTTTCGCAGCATCTGAAAAAGTTTTAAACGGGGTGTTTTTAAATGAAGTAGCAAAAATGGTGCCAGTGAATGTAGAGCCAAAAATAAGAGGATTGAAGTAAAAATATCTTATATGAAAGCTGTACGGATATTTTTGGTGGTATAACTGCAGTGTTACTATTTTTTTCTGGATTAGAAAAACACTTGTCGACACATTGGTCATTGGTATAAATATTATTTGCCATAATTACTCTGATAAATTACTCAATTGGTACTAATTATTATTGGTTGACAGAAAGTGTCAATTTATTGATGATTGATGATAAAATTGATAAATAACAATTTATTTGTTATGACCTCCGCCTATTTTATTTTTACAAAATTTAGCAATTACCCCCTTAGTGGACGACGACGCATCTAATTTTTTTAATAGAAACTATCGGTTTTATCGAAAAATTACAAGAGGTAAAAAAGTTGCGCAATAAATTAGCCTTCCCAATAAATAAATATTTTTAAGTAATTAATTTGCTTCATATAAAAAATTTGTAATAAAGTATTGCAATGGGGTTGACTGTTTCACTCCTTTATAAAATACACCAATGATCGAACGAATATTGAAAAG
Source organism: Anoplophora glabripennis (assembly GCF_000390285.2). Lineage (NCBI taxonomy): Eukaryota > Metazoa > Arthropoda > Insecta > Coleoptera > Cerambycidae > Anoplophora > Anoplophora glabripennis. The sequence goes on from NW_019416443.1 coordinate 390,683, forward strand.
TTGTCTCTTTATTAGTAGGATGCTCAAACCAAGTTCCGTGTTTCTAGCATTCCTTATGTTAAAGAAAAAAATTAAAAAGTGAATTTCAATCCCCTCCTTTAAAAGGGTTCAGGGGTGCAACTTTCTTATAAGGTATTTTTACTTCAATCCTCTTATTTTTGGCTCTACATTCACTGGTACCATTTTTGCTACTTACTAAAAACACCCTGTATTTTCTTACATTTGCGTCTCACGTAGGTACTCTAACAATATTGGCGAATTTATATTAAATTTGCAGCATCTAACAGAAACTTAAAAGAAACACCAACTTGTTTGTAGTTCGGTTATTCCGAACACAGAATTGAGTTTATATATATTATATTATCATTTATATAACCCATAATCCCGTGGAATTACCAACTAGTGAAAGTCTTTTTATTGGTAAGGTGCTCGTTATTGTTTTATAGCTGGGATGCGTGGGTAAATGGTTTGGATATTTGTGGAGGTAGTTAATTTTTCATAGCACAAACGAATAAGTTGGAAATTCACGAAAAACTGATATCTAAGGGTATAATTGGTCATTAGAATTGCCAGTTTGTTCATCTGACTTAATTACCTTGAACTTTCGTTAGTTTCATGCTAGTTTTTTACTATTGTTTTCGCCCTATACTAATTTATCGTTAATAAATCTGTTTTTGACGCAAATCCCTTTTTTGAAGTGTCTAGTATTTGAATTTGAAACTTCAAAAATCTATACTTATTATTTCATAATACAGGGTATTCTACAGGCTCTATGTTCTTACATGAACGTAGATCATTATGTGGTGGTGCACCATCGCCATCGTGCTGATCCCATATATTTTGATCAACATTAAGCCCTACTTCTGAAATATAAAATTCAATTTTTTAAAATGTTTGTAACTTCTAAACAAAAATGAATCGGACCTGTTCATACAAAAAAAATGTTTGAAATCAACTCAGCTACCTATCTGTAAAAGTTTGTCGTAGAGCTTGTAGAACACCCTATATACGGATGATTTAGTACAGCTCCCGTATATTTTGCTTTGTTAAGTTTCCACTTAATCCAATGTGAGAAAATTATTAGGTGCATTGCCCACATTCCATTAATTTGCATAAAAAATGTGAAAGCACTTTCAATCGAGGAAATAAATAGGTATTTCTCTAGAAATTATCATATGAAAGACAGTTTAGATGATTGATAACCCCATATAGTGTAAGAGATGGAGAAGATTAAAAAAACACAATTATAGAAATAGAAAGCTCCAAAAAATTACAATAAAATTTTATTATAAAATGAGAAATGTCATTTTCGCGTTGGGTAATTTGCCGTGGGACGAAGAAACCTAAAATATATCTCGACAATCTTATAACTTTATTTTTTAATACGATTTTTGATTTATTATAATACACAGGTGTGGAGAAAATTAGATTAATATGTTGGAAACACAGAACTGTCTTTAAAAACATGCTTATTATGTTTATAGAGTGATATTTAGATAAATGACAGTGGCGTAACTAGACTATCATTCGGGAGGGCCTAACGATTTCTCCCGCCATAATAATTACATATTTCAGTTCCAAGCAAATAAAAATGATTAAAGGACTTTAAACCCTCTAGACCTCCTTTATCTACGCTACTGACTACTTTCAAGGAACTATGAATATCAAGACCAGCAAGAATACGCTGGTCCTAGCTATGGTTTCCTTTTGTGTTCGTCTTGTCTCAGGTGGGATTTCTTGGAAAACATACATTAGTGTTAAATAAATAACGATATAATTACACCCAACACCTGCTACGTTTCTGTCACTTTGGCGCCGATTGGAAGGTTAACAGAAAAGTGGAAGACTAATATCACATTTATTGATTTAAGAACAATTTTAAATAATGAGAAAAAAAATCTCGCCCAGAAGAGATCTTTCATTGGTATTGGAAAAGCCTTGACAGTTTATGAAAAAGAATGTGTACTGTTCATTAATTACTTCTTAAAAAATGGTGAATAAAATCGCCTCGAATCGATTTAGCCGATCCAATAAATATTAGTTCCATGTCATCATCATCCTGTATGCACAATCCCTTAGTATTTGCTGATAAACGACACAAAAAAAACATTAATTAAAACATGATTGCTTTAAAAAATTCAATGCTTAATGCCCCAACATCTTTAGTTTTTTTAAGTCGCCTCTAAAATACAGGATATACCGTAAAGTTCTAATGAGTCAGATTTGGTAATATTTTCGGATGAACAGCCCTTACGAAGGCGGTCTGGTTTTTTATTGTCTACAAACGAACCTCTTTGTTCAAATTTGGCAATTAATCTTTCACAGTTCCTCAGGGGCGTTCCTTTTACCGTAATTTGCGCACAGTCTCAACTACACACTCTCCGTATCTGTAATGAATTTTCACAATCTCAACTTCCGCCGTATAGCGCTCCATTTTGTCTAACCGTGACGTATTTACCACAACAGATGGGCCAGCACAATGCTGCCAACGCTTCGGAATGAAAATGGCGTACAATTTAAATCCTGCGTTACTTTTGGGACAACCTGTAGAAACAATGTTTCAACGAAGCTTTTAACGGTGCATTATAAATACAAAACGTACCGAAATACAAAAGTTGCAAAGAAAATGATGATAGTTTCTTGGAACCACAATGTTGAAACCAAAACCAACATTAAAAAATATTGAATTCGTTTGAATTTTTTTTATAAAACACCACAGAAATGAGACAAACCCCAAATTCAAAGCCAAAGGCTGTGCGGAAGGGGGCTGCACTTGAAAAAACTCGGACAAACACCCATTATTCAACGACATTGCCAGTGTCGACACCAGAGATCGAACCCGGACCAGAATAGGAAGTTTGGCCGAGAAATGCTTGCCACCGCATGCTCGACCGACTACGCTACTGTGGTGATGATTAGTTCAAATCTTTAAAACAAAATAAAAAAGGGAGAACTGAAAATAAAACATGTTTTTCACATAGTCTCTCTTTTACAAAGTAATCTCAAAAATCCGTAAAGTTTGAGTGAATGTAATCTAGGTTCTTAGAGTTACACCCATAGGCGTAGCTAGGATTTTTGCCTGCGGTGGGCTCAGAGCCATTTTTCCTTTGATTCTAATTGGATCATTTTTATTCTGGGATGGGCGCCAGGCTCTCTGGGGGAGGCCGTGGACAGCCCTCACCCCCTAGCTACGCCCATGGTTACACCCTAGATTTGCCAAAATGTACAAACAAAAGATGAGGTTAAATAAAAAATAACCACCTGCTTCTCTTCTAGGTCAGGTCGGCTCATCTCAGTTTTGATCAAAAAAACGAAGTCCAATCTCATTCAACTGTTTCTAAACAAGGAAGCGCCAAGCAATATTAAGTAATTAAATATCTTCCGTCTCTTTACCTTTGATAATTACCCACAATAAAGTTTTACGATCAAAAATCGTGGCCTGTTGGCATTAAAACCATCGATTAGCTTTAATTGGGTTTACAGACTTACAGCCAATAAAATTATCTAACAATCCAAAGGAGAAACGTGGTGCCCTATCGCTACGTCATCCGATGACGGCTTTACGATTTTCCGAAAGGTGTAAATTAACTCGTCAAAGGTGTTACGAGTTACGAACAGAACAGAACGAAGTTATGAACAGATGATAAAATTAGTTTTTGCTCCATGCCTAATAGTTAACTTGATAAATGAACGTTCTTGTCAAAGAAAAATAAATACGAAACGTTAAGTTGTCGAGAAGGTGGTTTGTTTAAAACTTTAGTTAAAAACCCATAAAACTTTTTAGATTAATTTACTTCCTCGACTACATCATTCATCAGAACTTACTGAAATATAACTCTTTTTTAAAGTTTTGATCTAATTTAAACAAATTAAAAAACAAAATCGAAACAAATGAAGTTAAACAATTTTATTTAAGTACGTAGTCAAACTTCAAGGGCAGATTCTTTGAGTAATTCTAAGATAAAAAGTTTATATAAACAAACATAGGTCCGGCAATAATGCTTCATCTTCAAATTAAAAAAAAAATAGTTTTTTTCGTAAAAATCTCAGTAGGTAATCCTTTAGCGGAATTTGTTGAAATTTGGCAGTGTTATTTATGGCAGAAAGGGGGTAACTTAGCTGGAACTAGATTAAAATTATTAAGTCCAGTGGCGTCCTGTGGGCACCTTTACCAATATTTTTTACAAAAATAAATGTGCGCCACTGACTTTTTTAAACTTTTAATATAATTTTTCGCATTAAGCAACTAATAATATAACTTTTTTTTCTCTTGAATTTTTTTCGTATATTGGCTTCATTTTTGGAGAAAAAAATAAAAATCATGGATAATAAAAAAACATTTTTTAATAATAATTAATAAAACACAGAAATTTTTTCAGCTAGCATTAATGTTTATAACAATTTTCAAGTCTAGAATAGACAGTTCAAAAGTTTTTGATAATTTGGTAATTTTAATTTTTTAAATTATGAAATTGAGAGATTTTTATAAGAAGCACCTGATTATAAATTTCTCCTAGAAAAGGTAATTCGATATAATTAATATGAATCGATGGATTTAACTAATTTTGGACAAGTTTTTAGGTCATATTAATAAGAATTATAATCATTATTATGTTAAAAACAATGAAAATCTAAAAAAATATTTAAGTTTGACCGGTTATAACTCAGTCAATATTAGTCCAAAAACTTTTGAAAACGTATCATTTTGAAGGGAATCTCATTTAGTTTTTTTGTATAGCAATTTTATTTGGCTACTTCTACTATAAAAAAAATTAAGCCAAAAAATTTAAAAAATCAAATGATCTTATTTTTTGCTTTTTTTAAATGGTTTATTAGCGATTTTTTGCATAAAATTTTTCTTTTCAATCTTTTAAATAAGCTACTTCGATGGGAAATTCAATTCTCTACAAAATTTTTCCTATAAACTATATCGAAATTTTGCTTCGCTTTCGTGCTATATTTAAAAAACTGCAAAAGTGCATTTTACCCCTATCTTCAATTTCAACCGTCTAATTTAATAGCACTCCGCGGTTTTTTCATTTTTAATGACTCTTCGAACAAGTCATATGATGAAAATCCTTGAACGTCTTATTTCCTTCCTTTTTTGCAAAAAGCGTATAAGGGTAAACGCGACTAAATCGAAAAATTGGCTAAGTTTGAGCGGCCATATGTCAGTCAATTTTCATCCAAAAATACTTTACAATTTCTTTTTTTGAAGGAAATTTTATCTATTTTTTTATGAAGCAATGCCTGTACCTATCTTTACTAAAAAAACTAGAGGCAAAAAAGTAAAAAAATCAAAAAAATCGAATTTTTTGCTTTTTTTACAAATTGCTTATTAACGATTTTTTTGCATAACATTTTCCTTTAAATAAGCCATTTCGACGGGAAATTCAATTCTCTAAATAAGCAATAAAGTTGTTCGAACATCATAGTTCCTTTTAACCCTGTTTTTGGATATAATCAATAGCCTAAAATGAAAATGTTTTTCTCAGAAACGGTTCATTTTATTGTATCGCAACAAGAGATACTTTTTTAAATAATTTTTGATACTCTTTAACATGGTGCTGTACAAATTTATAAAGCGGTGAAAACAAAAAAGTTGTGGGCCATAGATCGAAGATTAAGGTCAGGTTAGGCCGTTTGGCACTGAAGTATTTGCATCATATTTGGAACATAAATGTACAAGGGCACTAGTAGTATATAGGAAAGACTTGGAAAAAATCAAATCACAAATAAAAAAGTTATCTAAGAAAAACTAAAAAAAAAATATTTTTTTTGACATCCTGTATCTCCGTTAATATTGAGTTTTCGAAAAATTGTTATAGGACTTTGTGACTCTAATTTTTGTGAGGAATCACCTCCTGAAGTTTTGACGCACAATTTCCGGACACCCTGTATAGAAGATTCTATATAAAATAGAATTTCAATCGCAAATAAATTGTTACCATCTTCAGCAGAGTTTTCGGACCTTGTCAATAATACAACGTCCGCAGTAAACTTAAACAATTACAGCAACACCCAGAACTAAATCTACGATAACTGACAGCACTGGATCTGGCATAAATTTAACGTCCTGTTTACAATAAAGATTTGAAATGTTATATTACTTGAAATGTACATTGTATTTTGCAGCTAGGTGACAAAAAAATCTCACTTAGTCAACTGAAAATTTAAGGAAAATGTCGATTTTTATGACAGTTTTCAAAAAAAGTCAGTGCTAGTTAACTAGTATCTTTTTGACATTCCATGATAATTTTCGGACAAGTTAATCGCACTGGGTAATAGGTATTTAGAAATAACTCTAATAATACTAATAAGTTTTCCTCCCACCTTTCGTCACCATCTTCTCGACAATGTTTCCAATGAGAGAGAACCATCCTAAATGTCAACAAAACGACCGAATAAATGACCATCCAATACAGTTCAATGTTCTATGTCATTCTTTTTCTTGTCCGCGAAGGTTAACAAATCCATTTGTATCAAATTATTTTCGTTGATTACAATATTATGATAATGAGTTACACATGTGTTGTAAGTACTCATAATTCGCTGGTGTCGGACATCCTGTTGGTCTCGTTTGAATGACTGTTTCTTTTTTAATTAATTAGGCTCTTATAGTCGTCTAAGGCGATAATTTTTTTGTTACATCAGCCAATTGTAATAGCACCTAAAAAGCGGTTATGCTAATTCCTGTTTGTTTTGGTGAAAGCGACAGTGCTCACATTCCATTTCCACATGTGAAGATGCCAATGGCAATTAGATTTATGTTTGTTGTAGAATGGACATCCTAGAAACTAAAAAAGATGGTGCCAGTACAGGACTTTTTAACAAGAATAATTGCTGCACTTACAAAATTAAAATGTTCTTAAATATGTAAATGTTACACAGAGTTTTGTCTGTGGATGTAAATTCTACAGAACAATTTTGACGATCCAAACTCGCGTTCCCAGTAGAAAGATTAATGCTTGGACGATTTGTTAGAATTATTAACAAAAATATATTTGATAAATAGATGCTTATTTATAACTCGGTATAACGATACTGTAACAATAACTGACTATATGGACTCTAAATTCGAAACTTTAAATTTGAATCGTATGTCACACATACTGGCTAGGTACTTGTACCTGGTTATATAACTGCAGGTTATCAAAGTCGACGTTCGATCAACTCTAACGCGAACGTGTCGAAACCTGGGCGATCTTCGGTACGAAGTCGACTCTCGTAAATCTGGCGTTGCCCTCAAACTCGCAGCTGTTTCGGTGGGCTGGAAATATGTATGTGATTTTTTGAGTTTCTTTTCCGGCGGACGGCACGGTTCTTCGGTCTTCCCCTGTACTCTGGCTCGGCAATTTCGCGGTTCGAAGGATATCAGGCCGAAGTTCGCTCACAGTTTTCATACGACACCATCAATGATAGAAAAAATGTTTTTACGTGAAAGCAATGTTATTTTCGATGTTTTCTCAGATATTCTAGGGTGGGCAGTTTTATCAGTTGACTCACTTCGTGAGCCTTATGCGAAAGTTTGCCTATTTTTTTGCTCCGTCGAAATTTATTAGTGTTGGTTGGGAACACCCATAATAACTGGTCCATAACTCACGTCGACTTGCATAACGGTTAAATCAGACGGCATCTGTAGAGTTCGTGGACGCTAGTCACTATGAGGATTGTTTCCACTTCCTAGTTGTAATAATTCACAATTAACTGCCAGACGTTTCAATTTCTTTCAAATGTTATCGAGATGTAATCTTGTACCATTGGATTGGATCTCTCGACGATATATCTTTAAGGTTACCAAATAAATGTTTCTTTGACGTTGCGAAACGTTACAAAATATTTAATTAAGATGCAAATTTTGCAAATAGATTAAGTTTAATCAGGCTAAAATGTCCCCATATTTGTTCAGAAAATGACCGAACATTATTTTTTTAACCTTTTTATTTTAATTTTTGTTTGGTGTGGGCCTATGGCTACAATCTCTAATGAGGCTCTAAAAAAAGCTTTCGCAATCAGCATCTTGCCAAATAAAATTTCAAAAATTTGAACACGTTTTGATTTTATTCTAAAAAAAAAAAGGTGACGCAGTCAGTGACTTACCGATATGCCGATATGATAGACGATAATATTAGATCTTTTTCTGGGGTTTATGTTTCGATTATTCCTTCATAGATTTTTTAGTGTTGATATTTGAAAAAACATTTTATAAAATATTTCCGATTTTGATGAAATTATATTTAACGATTTGTCTGATTATACTTAAACATTTACTAAATTTGACTATAAAGTCACTGCTTGTAAAGTTGCTACGATAACAATTGGAACCTGTGAATCTCAAAGCACAGGACCGTCTGCACTTCTCTTGAAATTTCTTCCTGTACTTTAGGCATTATCTGTCTCGTAATTTATACTCGAATAGCCATTGGGCGAGTCCGGTATTGGTAGACCAGTCCGCCTGATGTAGAATCGACGGCTGCACGCTGGTCGTCAAAGCAAACTGGTCCACTAGGTCGTAAATAATTTTTTGCATGGTATTAGTTTAGTGTCGAGCGCTGTTCACTTGGTTTTGCCAGTGCAGTAGAGAGCAGTGCTTGGCGTTGTTATTGGTATAATACGTATTATTAATTATTAGTTATATAATATGATTATTTGTTTATATCGTAACCAGTAAAGAGTAATAGTTATTAAAATAAATATTATATATGCAATTATCTAGTAATTTAGCATGGCTTTCTGGAGACTCTTTGAAACGGAAGATAACGAAATAACCCGGGAAAATCCCCAAACAGCCGAGCCGGTTTTTGTCCAAAGCGTCGTCACAAACTCAGAGTTTAAAAACAAAAATTTACACGTACACAGTCAACGTATTATTTTAAATATATATGAATGTTTGAAAAGAGAAAATAGTGAACAATGTGGTAAAGAAATTAGGAAATGGATTAGAGAATTAACTTAGATATCAGAAACGTCAATTTATCGTGTAATTAAAGAAGGAGACGTTATTAATCACGGTACAAAGAGGAAACGGAAAAATACAAAATTAAGGAATATTGTTGATTTTACCAGAGATGTAATATGGCGTACAATTTATAATATGTATAAAGAAAATAAAGTTCCTACTTTAAACATGATTCGAGATAAATTATACGATTATCCTGATTATAATTATAAATCTTTGGATACTTTACGACATGTTACAATGCGGTTTTAAATAAAAAAAACTTGACAATCGTACAGTAATTATTGAATCACGACGTATAGTTGCACTTCGGGAACATTATTTACAAAAAATTTGAGAATATAGTCAACTAAATAGGAATAGGAATATAGCTCGGAATATAGAATATCTAGAAGAGACAGGGCAAATTTTTTCTGGACGCCTATGGATTCCGTACAGTTTATGAGTTAAATATTTCATCTACCAAGCACTGGAGATTTTCTCCGAACTCTTTCCCCGGAGTCCCCCCGGAGTTTGCTCCCGGACTTTTCCCGGCACTTTTTCCCCGGAGTTTTGCACGAAACAGTTGGTACACATTTGTTTATGCTCAAAACTCGACTGCCTAACAGCTAATAACATTTTGCTACTTTTTATTGCTGTATATGTTTTATAATCAAAGCTCCACTTCCAAAGCTTCAGTGCGTTTAATTCCCGACAATTAGGGCGCGTGTTTAAACTGAAACACGTGTTTTTTATTATTTCTTATACGGTCTAAAAATAACCGTTCCTATAGAAAGTTTTTTTTTTTCAAAAATAGGAAGCAATTTTCTAGGCAACGCTAATTTTAGAAACTAATTGGAATAGCTATAGGTATTATGATCAATATAGGGTCAAATGTAAAAAGTATTCATTCCACAAAATCTAATTGATATGAATGTTCTAAAAAAAAGGGCACACAGTCAACGACTTACCGATATGCCGATATGCATAGACGATAATATTATACAATACGCGCCTAAAGTATGGAATAAATTCAGTAAAAACGAAACAATTTTTTTTTGGGAAAAATCCTCGAACAGGTCGATTTTTAATTTACAAAATACATATTTTAGCGGAAAAGGCGATTTTCAACCGTCATTTGTTTTCGAGTAATGACGTCATCGATTTTTTTTTAAATAGCAATCCCTTATTTTTTTTCTTGATTCTGAAAGATCGTTTCATTGTCGATCCGACAGTATTAAAATGTTGCCATCTTACGCTGACGTTTTGCATGAGGATTCTCATAATGCCAATAATCAAGGTTGTGGTGATTGAAAACTCCTTGTTAGTTGAAATGAGCTTCATCGATAAATAAAACATTATAAAAAAAATCTGGATTGCGCTGAAAGGATCTTCGTTTTTGCTATTTCTTATTTTGTATAGATTTAAATGGATTTTAATGGTGTTAATATTAAACAAAAAAATTATAAATTTGAATTTTTCTTTACAAAATTTTCCGAAAACGGCTCCTCTTTCGAGATTTTAGTATTCTACATTTCTGTTTTATTTTTTATTTTAGAATATATATCCGGCCGCTGGGGAGTGAATTATGACTCACCCTGTATAATACAATTTTGGAGTTCTTCTAAATTATGTGGTCTACTAACGTATACTTTGGACTTTAAGTAGCCCCATAAGAAATAGTCCAGGAGTGTAAGATCTGGGGATCTCGCGGGCCATTCTATCGGTCCTCGTCTGCCGATCCACCTCCTAGGAAAACAATTGTCCGGAAAATCTCGAACAGGGCGTGCATAGTGAGGAGGTGCACCGTCTTGCTGAAACCATATGGTGTCATCAGGAATATCAGGGTCATTATCGTTAGGAAAAATTACTGCAAGCGCTGGAACAAGGTCATTTTGTAAAGACTCTAAATATCTTTCTCCTGTAAGGGTTCCTTCAAAGAATGAAGGCCCTACTATTCTGTTGTCAACTATTCCAGCCCACACATTTAATTTTTGTGGGTGTTGGGTATGTGTCTCTGCCATCCGATGAGGATTTTCCCGACTCCAATACCTGCAAGTTTGACGGTTCACTGTACCATTGAGACAAAACGTGGCCTCGTCTGAAAAAAGTATTTGCCGGTGTAAATCTCTATTTACCTGAGATAAATCCATCATAATTTCACAAAAGTGTAAGCGGCGGTCGGGATTGTCTTCATTAAGTTCCTGCACAAGTTGAATTTTGCAGGGATGATATTTTTCCTTCCTCAGGATTCGTTGCACTGTAGTTTGACTAATTTCATTGTTTTAATGCAACCAATCGCGAAGTATTATGAGGATTATCTACCATACTTATCAAAATGTTCTGTTTGTGATCTTCACTAACGCTTGGACGTCCAGGCATTTCGAAAAACTAAATTTGATAACGTTTTTGCTTTATTTTAATTGATTTGGGTTTTCTAACATTCAATCGTCATTTACTCGAAAACTTTCCTATGTATGATGGCAACATTTTAATACCGTCGGATCGACAATGAAACGATCTTTCAGAATCAAGAAAAAAGATAAGGGATTGCTATTTAAAAAAAATGTCGATGACGTCATTACTCGAAAACAAATGACGGTTGAAAATCGCCTTTTATGCTAAAATATGTATTTTTTAAATTAAAAATCGACCTGTTCGAGGATTTTTCCCAAAAAAAAATTGTTTCATTTTTACTGAATTTATTCCATACTTTAGGCGCGTACTGTATATGCAAAAAATATATGATAAAAAGCAAAAGACAAACTCCAGGTGTTCTTAATGACCACTATGATAGAAAATGTTCAGCTTCAATCAAATTTTATCTAAAAAAAAATTAGTAAATTAACTTCTTCTAAATCAGTTTATTTTCATCCAAGGAAGTTACCTTTGAAGTATGGCCTACTTGTTTCCGACCACCCTGTACGCCATACTGAATTTATTCTTGAAAAAAAAGTTATAAAAATTTAAAAGCACACTCCATCAAGTCCACCAACTGTTTACAAGTAAAGGAATATTCGATTTTCCTTAAAAAGCAGTTTTAAAAAGCTTCACCGAAACGATCGGTCTTGAATAATACCTTCACCGCTAATTACAGTCCATCAATCATTAAAATCAAATTATTGTGAAAGCTCCTTGACGGAAAACCGCTAGTTGCAACTCGAAGACGTACACACCATTAGTGTGTTAACACTATTACCCGAACTGACGTCGATTGTGTAACTAAACTGAAGTTTTGTAACGAAATTATTGAATGGTACATGAATACATTAACGGCTGAAGGTAAGTGCTTTAATTATCGAAATATGTTTTAAAGAAAGTTGCCTGGAACGGCGACATCCTTGGGAAAACCGTTCACAAATTGTTTCTGTTATTACAACCGTGACCGATCCCTGTTAAAACCGTGTTACAAAATTGTGGCTGTGTGTACAACGTTCGAGCTCTATTAATTTGACCATATACGTAGACGGAGGCGTCTGAGTCTCGTCTGCACGGCCAAGCCAGACCAAGCCAGACGTGCCCAACTTCCATAAAAGGCGTCTATTTCCCAGTGGCGTAGGCAGAAGTCAGGGGGGCTAGGGCAAAACAATTTTAAGGGCCTTTCCACTATCCTATATAAGGTGAATTTTCCAAACAGGACTTTCCAAAAATAGGTATTTCTAGTGAGGACATCTCTTGGCAATTAAATGCGTCGGAAAGGTAGATCCTTCACTGATGTACTGTCAAAATTTCATGACATTTGGACGAATAGAAGCGGAGTTATTGCGTCTGAAATGACAGTATGTACAAAAATGAGCATCGAACAAAGAAGAAATAAATGATGAGCAACATGTTGATTAGCCAATATCTTCATTGAAATTCATGGAATTTGAATTGAGCATCTCAGAAACATCAATTTATCCAATTTTGCCTGAATATTTGGGCTACCGAAAAGTGTGCTTGTTCCGCAAATCGTTTCAAATTATTTTTTAACAAAAAAAGGGTGATTCCCCAAAGTGTCATATTTCAATGTTGACATCTATAGTTGATTGATTATTTACGTTTTTCTTAACTGACAGTCTTATTGAGTTCTAATGATAAAATCAACTACTATATTTCTAATCATGTCTTTATAGATAACACCCTGTATATCCAAAATCAAAACTATATTCTTGTACATTTGAAAACAAGCAGAATGTTTGAACAAGAATTTTCCCAGTTTTTTTTCAATGAAATGAAAAGGAAAAAAAATATCTTCTATCTCCATCCGTGGGCGCTGTAGTTTTTAATATTAAGATTCCAACACAGCTGAGGCCCTCATGCCTCGATCTGCCCTGCTGTATCTACACCACTACTATTCTTTAATATCGTGCCGAAATAAATAATAGAAGCCTTTAAAAATGTTCACAGTTTTCACATCTACCATTTTAGATGATTAATGAATAATTTGAGGCTACGTGTGATATTTATAAATATATTTATCACCGAAATTTGAGAAATAAAAAACTAATTTCACTCTTTTTATACAGGGTGTTACAAAAAAGTAGGTCAAGCGGTTTAACCGCATTCTTTGGATGGATATTTCTTACGCCACTTTTCATTTAGACGCTTATTTTTGAAGATATAGGGTGTCAAAATTATAATTCAAAGATTGATTTAAGTTGAAATTCATTCATGAAATTTGAAGAGACTTTTACTTTATGCCGACGCCCACACATCTTTAAACTAACAAAATCTTAATATTCTTATTCGAACCCCCTTCAAAGCCCTAAATAAAGATTTTGCAAGCGTGAAAATTATAAAATAATTGCAATGTGTTATTAAAAAAAAAAAAAAAACAATATCTTTAAATTACAAGCACGTACAGGAAAATACTGTAACGATTTTTGACCAAAAGTACACAAAAGATGTGTCATCCAAAGGTAAAAAAAGTATGTCATATTGGTCATTTCAACTGGGTATCTTCAAATTTAACGGAATTATTAGTACAAGATTTTGAATAAGAAGCGTCTGAAAGAAAATAGGGCCCCATTATTTTTACTTAAAATATATGGTTAACGGTTTGACCTACAGTTTTGTAACACTCTGTATATCAGCGTGAGTACCTGAATAATCAGAAATTTATAACAAAATACAGTTTAATTTGTCGTATACTAAATCTTAGATATTAATTGTATGTATATTTATCGTTAGATATATTCTCTTAAGTTTTTTGTGTCTGGTGGGCTCAAATCTAGTAACCGAGCTGGCCAAGGATGTCAGTTATACTTCAAACTCTACTATTTCTGTGTTTATATAATATATTTACTGTGATTTTTTTAAAGAAATTGAAACAAATCATGTTTGCAAGTTATTTTACATTTTTTTTCTACTTTAAACAGTGGTTTTGATAGACCTGGTTAGGAGTCTAGTAAACAATAACAAGATTAGGATTGCAATCATACTGGGGATTTTTCATTGACAGGTAACAATAACTGAAAGATTTGTTCTTAAACTGTTGCTTATACAAAAAAAAAATAGCAGATACTTATTTTTTCGCAATCAGATTGGACTATCTGGAAATTTGTTCAAAAATGTATGATCAGAAATTATACAGGGTCCAGAAATTAGCTTGCAATGTTTTATCAGCGCATTCTACGACCCAAAATCAGAGAAAAAATATATTATATGAACATTGGCAATGTGAGTCCTTGTAAGGTTTTTTCCAAATAAACGATGAAATTCAGAACTGGTTATGACTGTTATGAATTTAATGGTAAAAAAAGTACAAAATTCAATCAGGAGCTCTTTGGGTGTGAATTTTTCCATTTAATTCAAAAATTAAAAACTGTGGAGTGAATAGATGCTCGAGTTTTTGAAAATTGTATACCTTATTTTCAAACAAAGCGAAGGGTACCTTTCTACCATCTAATTGTCCAAAATTTCAAATTTTTTAATAAAAAATTGAAAAGTCCACACACAAAGGAACTAGAATACCTGAAACTTAGTTACAACCCCTCACTTTAAAACGCCCCTTAGAAAAATTAAAAAATATTTTTATACAATTATATTTGCAACTAAACAATAATAGGTACTTGGGTTAAAATTTCATTGTTTTAAAAAAAAATTCTCAGGGGCTCATCATTAACGCCTATGTTCAATATTGCAGGCTAATTTCTGGACACCCCGTGTATGATTACTACAATATTATCTAATGCATATGTAAGAGTCGGATTATGATTTTCCCAAAATGTGTGTCAGCATTAATATACAAATTAGACTAGAAAGTCGATAAATCATCGCAGCCAAACAAGGTTTCAAATCTTGAGGAGAACCGGAACTGAATTTTTTAATTCCGAGATTATTCTCAAAAATTCTTTGGGCTACTCACTATGAAAACGTTCATTTTAGGCCTGGACACAAACCACCAGTCGCACTTAAAACAGTTCGTAACTAGTCTATGACACTTGGGGTACCGAACGTGAGAGACGCCGTGCCGTTCTCGATCATTTCACCAGCGGGGTCAGAATGTGCTTGTGTCGAGGTCTTCGCGCGCACGGCGAAGTCTACCGCGGCGTGTTGCTGGCAAAAACCTACTCGAAGAAGGCGAGTGGGGACGCCAGGTCGTGAGTGGTGAAGACAAATGCAGCGCGGTGGTTATATGGATCAAGGGAGGCGTTTTGGGACCGGACCGCACACGCCGCTATTCCGAATCGAGTCAACCGTGCGCGCCGCGTTACACACGAGGTAGTTGTGGGTTCGCCAGTCGATTGCAAGGTGTAAAATCGATCGCGAAGGATACATACGGTGGCCCGTTTTACTGCAGATAATGCAGAAATCGACCGGATCGTTTGCGTTATTTCTGCGGCCCCAGCGTTTTGTCTACATTCACTGTATTTCAATCTATATATATTGTATACCAATTAAAGATTACTATAACACTCAAATGTCACACTAGTACGAATTAGCACTACCGTTTTTTTTAACAGCTGGCATTTCTCAGGAAGCAGCTTTCGAGGGTTCCCCCACCCACATCGTACCACAGCTGGCTTCAGTCCTCAGTCTGTTATTGTCGGCAAACTAGAGAGTCTGAAAAGTCCGATCGGTGCGAATCCGCACTAGTGTGACTTTACTGTGGGCAAAAGTGAGGCTGATTTTATATCACATAATCTAGAAATAAAGTGAATTGAAATGCAAATTTCCGATTTTTTTCACCTCATTTTACTTTTTGAATGGACTAGATGACTAGAACATTGTTTACATGGTTATTGTTAACAATTTTTCAAACATATTTTTTCATTAATAGTTTAATTGTAACATAATATTGTTTAAGTTAATATTTTTATACAAGAGTGCAAAATAAACATGAATTTACAGAAAAAGAGCCAAACTTAAAAAATGCTTATTTTCGAGATACCGGGAAAAATCGATAATATCGATAATATCATTTTATCAGTGTGTGGTATTTTTTTTCTTAGAAATATAGACTTTGAACTTCAAAATCCTTTTTTTACTCTTCCTCTAGCCATTATTTATAAAAAATAGGAATTTAAAAGAAAAAGTAAATTTTCGAAAAAATGTGTTTTTTTCAATCGCATTTTTTATTAACAAATTAATTTTTTCTTCAAACCTAATTACATCATTCGATTTCTCGGAAAATCTGACCCCAGTTTTTATATAAATACGCTGTTTTCGTTAACAAATAAAGAAGACATAAAGGTTCCAAGTTGGCAAAATCCCAACTCGCACTAGTGTGACATGTAAGATGGCCCACCCCAAGTGTAACCTTTGAGGGTTAAGAACCGTTGAAATAAAACGGTATACTCCACTGCCAAAATAGTAGGCAATGACTCATTCCCAATATCAAAACCATTGCTCGTACAGGGAATGTAATTCCATGGGCGTATCATTTTAGAAGATTCAGAAATATAGAACAACAAATATGTAGATAGGTATGTCGATTTTGGTGAAAACTAGATTATCCCCACAAAATTACACTTACATTGCTGTATCGAAAAATCCAACAGAATTGGACAAGTGGCCCCTGTGAAAAGTCTATTTTCGTAGTGTCTACCACACTACGAAAATAGACTTTTTCGTTTTTTTTTCACATTAAACACATATCATACTTTCATCTTTTATCTTTTTTTAAATAAGGCAGACCAAGTAAATTTATTAATTTATCACAGAAAGTTGCCATTTGCCACATTTCATATAAATATGTATAATCAAATGTATGTATAAACAGAACATCGCAACAACATCAACAACAACAACAGAGCTACGTATTGAGGTTAAAGCTCATGCACCCTTTCAATTTTTCTGATTCGAACATTAAGATCACTTCGATTGCACCCTGCTTTTCATAACAATAATCGACGTATTTCATTATTTCTAGACAATATACCTGAAGATCTTAACAAGGACAGGATATGTTTGTTGCGTTTACCATAGCAGAAACATTCCTTTCTAACTGTTTGTTTTGCAAAAAATCGCTTTCCTTGACAAAACCCATTATTTGCCTCATAATCACGGGTGCTCTGACCCCTGATCACCCACGTCTCAAGCGCCAGTGCCGATTGTTCCCTCTATATGGAAAAATCATAGGCGGCAATGTTAATCAGTTGGATAAATATACATATTTTTGTATTGTTACAAATTGTTCTTATTCCCTTTAAGAAATGTTTAAACAATAACATGCAAAAGTGCAAAAACATTTCGCCGTTCCATAATAACGCACCAGGAACAAAACATTTCAAAACAAAATGGCCCTATTACTAACTTCTGTAACATCAGACATATAAATAACATTTGAACAAATGCAAGAGCTTCCGCTTAGACCGAAAACAAATGAAATGTCCGTTATCTGATGATTTACTATGGCAATTCGTTTGTTATCGATGCAAACAAATTAGCACTTGTGTAATACCTACTAGCGCGATGTTTGGTTTAGGCTTTCTTAATCTTATGGTAATTTAACGACTGCAATGTTTGTTTGGAGTTTGTCGACGCGTCTTTACGAAATTCTATACTGTACAGTAATTAAGTGCAAGGTGGCACAGTCAAAAAAAAAAAACAAACGGGGATGCGATACACTGCCCGACAAAATTTGAGGAACCGATTATTTACGTTAAAGGAATTCGTTCATTTCAACACGAAATATTAAATGTTAAATCTGTTTTATATAGTGTAAACAGACTTTTGTATTATTATCTAATAGAAAAACGATTATTTAAATATATAAGATTATATTTATAATAATATAGTAGACCGACAAGAATTTAAATCAGATACCAGACTAAAATAGACTTTTCCGAAGATTTTTGACGTGTTGGATTCCGATCAGACTTATCTTCAGCATTTACTTAATAGCATCCAGGTACGTAGAAAATAGAAAATATAAAAAGCAGTAGGTACACTTTTTATAAACTTATTTTTGGAAAAATGTTCATATGACATACCCCTGTAAAAGTTACACAAAAAATCGATTATTTTGCTACTATATTCAAATTCTGCTTCTTGTAATTTTCATGCTATCATGACAATGACTAGACGGTCCTTTTTTGCTGTTTTATTAATGATGTATCACTAGCCAACACCGTACAGGTATTTCGCTGATACGATCTTTCAACATGATTTTAATTGCTATCTACCTGTCAATCAGATCTTGATGTTGTTCGCGATTAGTTTTTAAACTAGGATGCGAAAAAAAGGGATTTCCAAACTTAAGACTAACAATAAACAAATCATCACTTATCAATGCTATAATAGCATTCAGACCAACATCGTTAAAAGTTTGTAGTAACTAAATAACGACTTTAAAGCAATCAATTTACTTACGGAAGGGAAAAGATAAATTAGAAAAGTTAATTGTTAAAACTTTATTATATATATTTAAATTTTTGTAAGTGGGAAACTGTATATTTTGTAACAATTTTTAATCATGTTTATTATTTATTTAGTACAGCTATAAACATTGATCAACAGTAAAAATATGGGTGAATATATCTAATATACGATATAGAACAATTGTATCTAAGTACTTTTTCTTGGCAAGCAGTGTATTTTTAGTTAAATGTTAAACATCAGTACCTTATCTTATATAATTTTATTAAGTAAATAAATATTAAAGAGGTTTTGTCCCGACAGATGTTTTTAGGCTTCTTAAGTGTCATCGAGGATATTTTTGTCTTGGGAAATTTTATATTAAAGGTAACATGACCTACAATTACCAAACTGAAAATAAAAACAATGTATCACTATGGTGATCAATCATACGCTTAAACTATAAACGTTATTATAGAAAACTTCTTATTTGTGCAACTCCTCTCTGTCTCTATTACTAAATAAAAGGACAGTGGTATGAGATTTTAGTTGAGCCTCCTATTCACAGATGGCGCAATTAAGGCATAGCCTAGCACGTCACAGTTGTCCACCAAGTTCGTTTCAATTGTACAATTTTTTTTTAAATTCCAGTTAAATAATATCGCAAAAAAATACAGTCGATTCTTTTGCCACATCACTTTATTTTATATCTGAAAAGGGACAAACAATGCGATTTTTGGTAGATTATTTTATATTATTTCCTTTGGATCACTTGAGGGCAGTTGGATTAGCTAAATGGAAAGCTTTTACACGCCTTAACCTCAATATGTAGATAGTTTTATCTAGAGTTTCTGCAAATAGGTACATAGTAAGGCAATTTAATGAATCCAAGTATTGTGCATCAAACTGCAATCTCGCGTTACTCAAACGGATGGAACTCTCCAATATGCAAAATCGTTACGTTACATTTACACCCATTTCCCAACATTATTTTCCCGCAAGTGCGTATTTTATCGAGCGACTCTCCTTAAAAATTACCAATGTACGGCTCACGCCTTGCCATTTTGTGAAATCTAAAATTTCTAACAGAATATAAATGAAAAAGAAACTTTTTCAACTCAACTGTGAATCATGTACGATTTATATGCAAGCAAGTGATCTAGAATACCCGTACTTTAAAAAACATAAGTTTCTCCGGCGAATAATTATTTGCGGAATATTTTATTCATTTCTAGATGTGGTCGCAACTTAGTCAATAACGGAAGAAAGAAAATTGTAAGTAAAAAAACAAATGAAGGTCAAATACATTGCCTACTGCAATTTGTTATATTCTAATTTTTTAAAAATAGGAAAGATATTGGGGGTAATAATTAAAATTGCAAACAAGCATTCTAAATTTTTTTAAAAGGATTACCAACACATCCAAATAGCATCAAAGTGGAGATAATAGGCATTCATTAACGTTTGGAAAGGTAAGACTTTAAAGTAATTTAGTAATCCATAAAAAAATGCATGTAAAGCTACCTACTGAAAATACAAATATGGCAATGAATATATAAATAAATGCTTCAGGTACTTTTGTGTCACATTTACCAACAAATTAAAGACAATGACTCAAGAGGAACAGTGACCTAAATGTTCGAAACAATTTTGCAGACTTACGTCTGAAATATCTTTGCTCACTTGTCTTTAGCAATCAGACAAGGATTTGAGAATGGGCTCTACCTTGAAAGTGGATGTGGTCTTTCGTCATTTCATATCAGTACCAACATTGTTGAAATACTTTTTAATATTACATGAATATTTAACAAAACGCTCTATTCTCGACTCTATCTATGCAAAAGATTAACTTGAACTACTTCTTCAACTTTATTGGTTTCCACAGATATACAATATAAAAAAAGTAGTTTACCTGTATATTTATTTTTAACTAGGCACAAAAAGCTATCTTGGGAACAGAGAGGCGTATGTGATTTCTCTTTTTTTTTAAATTACTATAAAAATAAGCTTTATTTAATGCAAAAAGGACGAATTCCCGAGCGGTATTTGAATGGCCTTAGGACAATTTGTTTATAACGCTGTTTTGCCCGTCCTACTTTGTTTTTTGTAAAGGGCTAGCTCACTTCTTTCGAGTTTTTTTTGTGATATTATCATTCTACGTATTATTGTTCAGGGGCAATTTGCATTTTCGGGTCTTTAAAAAAATAAACAACGTTGATGCTCAAATGTGAGTCACGATCTCTGAACCCATTCCGAATTTCTACTTTTACTCGAAACGCCTTGTCCTACTGAATGCATGAATAATTTCTAATTGTTAATTGTTCTGTTACTTAGAAAAGCCATGTTACAGGGAAGACGTACAATACCGAAATAAAAAAACGACCGTATAACCGAAGGCCAAAGCGGGTGAAAACTTATTACGAGATGAAAAATTAGAATTTAATGGTTTCATCGGAGTTTTGCACGGAATTAATTAGTTCGAGATGTTTCGGCTTGACCTGTCAAGAAGAATAACCGTACAAATTAACTGTTGTGTGCTGTGGTATTCCCCAAGGTCGCGCCCTCTGCTCTGCGCTTCTGATAGAGATGGGTAATTGGGGAGACGAAGACAAACATGCTTAAAAGTGATAATAACGAGCGTTCAAATAAAAACGTGGTCAAGTTGGTTCTGAAAATTTGGACGTAGGGCGTAGCGTATAGCAAATGAACTTAAACGTCATCTGTCAAAGCGCTATATCGCCGCTATCAATTTGAATATTATCGTTTTAAAAAGCGTTTAAAATGGTGTTTTCTCAAGAACAAAAAGTGTTTATCATAGAGTCCTACTTTAGAAATGGACGCAAGATTGATGGAATATGGAAGTATTCTATTGAGGAATGTTTCATAGAATTTCAAAATCAATTTCCCGGCGTTGTTGAGTACAAAATTTTTCAAAGTGCAGTTCAGCGTTTGTTTTTCGTGAAACGGGCAGTGTAACAAGAAAAGATGGGAGCGGCCGACCTAAAAAGCGGACTGAAGAATTAAAAGAAAATGTCCAACAAATAATGGAAAATGCACCAAGAACTTCTGTACGTGTTTTATCACAAATGGTGGGAGTATCAGTCGGTACCTGCCACACAGTGTTAAAAAAAGCTCCTTTAATTGTTTGTTATTGTTATCACGATTATTCTTTAAAATAAAGTTATATAGTCATTAACGTTATTGAAACTGACAGCTGCTATACAGCTCGTTGAGAAATGAGGTTAAGTTGGTCGCTATAAGCTACTCCCTACGTCAAATGTGTCAGAGCCAACTTCGACCACGTTTTTATTTGAACGCTCGTTATAATTCTATTATAAAGAAATTTGTCAATTTCTTTTTGGCCAGCAAGCCTTGTAGATATTAATTTTTCACATCTAATATTCTCTCAATCAATGTTTCAAAGAACCAAACGGAAATGTGTGACTTTATATTGAAACAAAATTTTCTGACGGGCTAACTAGTAAAAATGTAGATGTAGATTTTAGGGGTTTAGAGTACAAAAATAATGTAAAAACCGTCAAATTGTTTATAATAATTGAATATTATCAGCGTATACTAATCGTTTTGTACTTGTAATTTTGCAATGCGATGACAGATTTTTTTTATTATATTATTACCTATTTGAAATTTTGAAAATAGTAGGCCATTTAATTTTTTCGTTGCCAACAATCGTGCTGTTTATACCTACATTGTTGTCAAACAATGTTTGTAATATGTCAAAGTGGCGTTGAATTAGTAAATCGTCAAGAAAATGACGTTTGAATGAAACGTATAACTGGATAGTTACAAAATAATGTTCACTAAATAGATGTAGGCACAAAACATATAATACAGGTACATATTTGTGCGATGTTCCTTTTTACAAGAATTTGAACATACAAATGACCGATATCGTAAAATACGTTCGACAATATCGTTTTTACGCAACCTTGGAATTTCAGAGAATATGAAACATTATTTTATGGGCGTTTTCACATCCTTATGCCAGTGCCTGGGGACCTTGCATTCATGCCATACCTGAATAGTGTCAAATAAACTTTTTAACGCGGGCAAGGGACAAGGTAAACTGGAGCAACTATGGATATGAGGGGGAGTAGTTACGCATTTTGAACGCATGAAAAAAAAAAAGTGAAATAGAAATACGTATCTGAATGTGATATAAATGTTTTGATTTCGGCGCGGGAACCTCGAATATATAGGCGTGTTAACTGTACAGGCTGGTCCATTTTCGATGGGAATTCAGGGTATTTCAGAAACTACTAAAGATATGATAAATCTGATACCACGTTCTCGAGCTCGATTTTCATGGCAAACTCGACTGTCAGATCAGAAATTTGCTATCTTCATTTGTTTCTCGTTATTGTGACACTTTTTAACATGTCTGTATCTCTGCTGTTAAATAAGTTAGAGTTAAAGTAAAAACCTGTCAAGACTAATTCTTTGGCGTAGAATTGAATGCCGAAATTATATTTTTTTAAATGGAAATCGTAGCTGACCATGGCCTAAAAAAATAGAGATTTTTTTCCGCTTTTCACTTGCTATAGTTATTTTTACAAACACGGGAGATACGGGGTGTTTTATATATAAATTATATATTTTTTTCCTTTTTAATGTGACCGGCTATGAAAATACAGAAAAAACTATAATTCTTACTTTTACAAAAGTCATATCTGTTGTAAAAATATGACATTTATTTTAAATGCACAACATATACTCGTGTGATAATATAATACTAACGAAATTTTAGGAGATAGGTAGATAGGAACAAACGGACCGATCAGATGGCCAGCTAGGTTACCTGATTTGAGTCCGTTGGACTTTTTCCTTTGAGGTTTTCTAAAAGACATTATATTTAAAATTCCTTTTAATAATATTTCAAATACCTATACATTTAATGAATGCTACCCGAAGCGTTGCCAGAAGATGCGTGAAATGTGTGACAGTTGAGGGACGGCAATTTGAACATTTAGCTATCATTTTTGAAAGTTTTTATTGATGTAGGTACTTACTATTGTTTAATTTACGTTTAATATTGTAACTTCAGTTGAAGTGGAATAAAAATTTGAAAACTCTGTCTTTTCTTATCTGTAATATATATTTTAAATAAACGTCATATTTTTACAACAGATATGAGTTTTGTAAAAGTAAGAATTATAGTTTTGTATGTATTTTAAAATGTAAAAAAGGATCGAATTTTTATATAAAACACCCCGTATCTTCTGTGTTTGGAAAAATAACTATAGCATGTGGTATATTGCTGAAAAGCAAAAAAAATCTCCATTTTTTTACGTCATAACCAGCTACGATTTCCTTTTAAAAAATTATAACTTTGGGTTATAACTCCGGAATCTTAAGACCTACTAAAAATCTAATACCGGCATTCAATTCTACGCCAAATAATTAGTCTTGAGCAGTTTTTACTTTAACTCTAACTTATTTAACAGCTGAGATACAGACATGTTCAAAAGTGTCACAATAACGAGAAACGCCCTGTAACTAAGAAACAAATGAAGATAGCAAATTACTGATTTGACAGTCGAGTTTGCCATGAAAATCGAGCCCGAGAACGTGGTGTCAGATTTAACATACCTTTAGTAGTTTCTGAGATACCCTGAAATCCCATCGAAAATGGACCAGCCTGTACAGGTAAAAAATATCAGTTGCTCCTTTTAGGTAGAAGCATTACTTGCAGATATTGGCAGGAAATCCGGTCTGTCTTTTAATCAGCCGTTAAAATAGAAAGGGACTTCTTGGAACAATTACTAATAGCAATATTAATAAGTCTATTTGCATATCAGGAGATATATCGATCTATTTTTTAGATAATATTAATTGTTTTTTTTTGTGATTACATCAACCTATACGTGTTACTCTGTTTCTCTGTCAACAAATAAAAGAATTATTACATTTTCGAAGGGCAATCAATTTTAAAAAACCGTTTGAATGTATTCGGAGAAAAGATAAAAACCGAGAGTAATATATATCATAAATTGACATTACAATTACATAACAATAAAGTGAAACATTCACTTTAAGACTGAAATTTGCGCAATTTGAATAGGAATATTTTACTGTTTAATGTTTAATATATTTAAGTAGGTTAGGTACTTACAAAATTTCGTTTTTATACTTGATTTTTCACTCGTTTTCGCATCGCTGGAAACGCAATAAAAGTTTATTTTTCCATTTTGGTGCTAGTACGGAACACAGATAAGCTAGAAAATAACCCGAAAAATTTGATGTATTTATTTTGTTAACCTATTTAATTATTCTACTTTTTCTACACTCCCCCCCCGGTAAAAAACTCGGGAGCTGGCGTTGTTGGCAACTGTTGGTAATTTTTTCTTCAGTTAAAATGTTTGTGAAAAATGGGTTCAAGGTTCAAGGTCATTTACGATTAAGAATAAGCAAAAAAATTCGATTAATCCATTTAAACTGTGCGTGTAAGTTATATTTTTGTAGAATCTGAAAAAAATTCGTATTTATAAATACATAGTAGAACCCAGTGAGACGTTTAAACAGGTTACCTTCCGTTTGAATTTGGCGCAGGTGAGTTACCTGTTGCAGCACCAATCGCAGCCACCAAAAGGAGCATGTCACCTTTAGCTACTTTCGTTTCATTTAACTGTTTTTATTTACGGGACGAGCAATCAGCAATACTTACCTATCCCGAAAGACAACATTTGTGAAAATTATGAAGGATATGGGGTCAATGAATTGAGCCCGACTGGAATAAACTGTCCTTAAACGATTGGAAAGTATGTAAACATTTCACAAAGATGGCATTTCTATGCCCTGTGCGTATCAGACGTGGAAAAAAGAAAAAATGTAAGTACGTCCATTGTCCTTTGAACTCCTGTGATTTAATTTTGGGTAATTTTCTTATTGTAGCCTCCAGTGTAGATTTGGAAAAGGAGCTGAGCAGGTCCAACAATGGGGTCACCCCAGGGATGGGTCGAATTACGGGCTCCGCGAGTATTGAGACTTTAGTGAGGGTGGGCATCGAGAAGGAACATGGATTGTCTCCGGACAGTAAAATGGTAGTTTTGCACGATTTCACTCCCTGCGTGGATGATGAATTGGAAGTCAAACGTGGACAGGTAATAGTGAAGGAATTTAATATTTAATATCGACCAAAACAACTTGACCTACTTAAGGTGTGTGTCTTAAATATATTTTTTTAATTCAAAACATTGCTGACGAAATTAAAACATAAGACATGTTTTTTCCTGTTTTTGTTGTTGACTGGTTTCCGACACGAAAAGTTATTAATTCTGAGGTTTTTTACACAAAGTTTATAAACTTTGCTTCCAAATTTAATTCTTGCAAAGTGTTAAAAAAATATAAGTGCACAGAAGACATTGAAATATAATATACTTTCCGGTTTTTCTTCTTACTAGGTGTATTTACTCATTTTTTATAGATTGTTAATATTTTGTACCGCGAGAACGATTGGGTGTACGTTATTGGACTCGACACAAGACAGGAGGGGTTTATACCCTATTCATACTGCACGCCTTACAACAATCACCTGGCGGAACTGGCCATCAAGAAGAAATTGCCCCGAGAAGCCCATTTAGCATCCGGGGATAGCTTAGACACTAACCACGACTGGTAAGCAAATATGGTTGTGTTTTGCAGATTTTTAGCATTTTTTTATAGCGATGGGGCGGGTGTAGACACAAGCGACTGTGATTCATTAGGGAAAAAGCACGGAACAGGTGCAGCTTCCCCCATTAGCATCCACTCTGAACCGGACATGATCCCTTTTTGTAAGGACCCGTCGGGAAGGTACATCGTACTGTATACTTTCATCGCCCGCGATGAGAACGATGTGTCGGTAGAGAGAGGGGAATTTGTCACTGGTAAGTTTGACGTTACTACAAATTTTATTTATTTATAGACAATTTTGTTTTTAGTAGACAAAAAGTAATTTTGTACAATATTTGTTCAAAATATTTTCTTTAAAATAAAGGAGTTCCACAGGGAAGCGAACTTAGGTCTCTGTTGTTGTGTATTTATACTCCTGATTTATCATTTGTAACAATATTTAATTTTTTGTGTTTACAATGCGTGGATGATGCAGGCACTTATTTTTTTAAATAATGTGCTGGAAAATGCCTCCTTGACTCTTAACTCAGGCTTGATAACACTTCAATTTCCTTATTTTGCATAATTCAATACTCGGTGCGAAAGAAATGCATTTACTTGTGTTTTTCAATCATAATCTGTTCAGTAATTTAGTTATTATTGTTGTTAATTAGGAAATTTCTGTATATCGCTGTTAAATTTAATAATTTTTATCTTTAAGGGACCTCTTAAATATTAATTATACATTTGTACTCTGTATAGTAAAATTAATGACAATAATTTGACGAGAGTGTTACATATCCGATGGAGTAGTTCAAACGTCTCAGTTTTAGTTGTAGATTGTCAGTAGGTAATATTGAATCAACTAACCTTAAAATTTCCAAGTTCTCTAGTGGAAAATTATACATGGTGTTTCAATTAAAATTTCCCACCTGGAAAATATTGAAATTAAAAAAAAACAGAAATAAACCTGGTCACATCGATTTTCTTCAAAACAAATTTTTTTATCGAGAAATTGATGAAGAATTTCATCAGATTATGCCCGAAATACTTCGAAATGTTCGTTCGGAAGAGGAGCAAAAATTTTATTGTGTGGAAGCAGAGGGAAACCAATTTCAAAGGGTTTTATTGTCATATCCAAACCAAAATTTAAAAAGTCATATGTCGTGGTTGGCAGAATTGAAAAAGCTTTAAAATGAGGCGTCACTCAACATAGGGTGCCATTTAAAGTTTAAGGGTATTTTACGGCCCTGCCTAAGGGGTAGTTTTAAAGACACCAAAACTTATGCCATCATGTGTCCCGGTTAAAAAGAAAATTGACCTGTCTCAGGTTTATTTGTTTTTTTTTAATTCCGATAATTTTCAGGTGGGTAATTTTAACCGCAACATCCTGTATAGTGGAAATTATTAATATTATTTTTCAGTACTTAACAGAGAAGACCCGGACTGGTACTGGATCGTGAGGAGTGACGGACAAGAAGGGTTCATCCCTTCAGGATTCGTCTATCCCGCCGATAATGTGATACAAGGCAAGATTTTAATTATTCTTTACTCTGAAGGGCAAAAAAATTCAATGTCCGGTTGTATTTGTAACATTTTCAGTGCTTTTTCCTTTCCCTTTCTAGGGCACCTGAATTCAACGAATCAAAACAGCGGTAACAACTTCACCAGTCAGACTAACACTCACACACTAACGAACTCGACCGCCGACGATTTGCGGTACCACGGCACCGAACTGGTGATGCTTTACGATTACAAAGCCCAGGCCCCCGACGATCTAACCGTCCGACGAGGCGATTGGATCTATGCCGATCTCAATAACCAGACGGTCGACGGGTGGTTGTGGGCGTACGCGCCCAAGACTAGGAAGTATGGGTTCATACCGAAGGCCTACGCCAGGCCGCCAGCTATGACCAGCCTATAACATTGCCATGCACCATGCTCAATTTTATTATTACTTTTTTAATTTCTTACATTTTTTTATATTCATATTTTTGTAAAAAGTATTTTATGCCAAATAGAATTTTCATATTTTTATCGTGGGCGTTTTTTTAGTGGTTGGGAGTTTATTATTTTTGAAAAAAAAACTGTATATTAGAGATAAAATGGTAAATGTGTATGCCGATAGCGAACTTGTTAATGTTATCAATCTACAGGGAAAGTCAGCAAAATGTTGCAGAGGCATCGTGCTGTTGCAAAGCATCGGTGAAAAGACACTTGGAGACAGCATTTCTGTTGCTTCAGGATGTCAAAGTGATTCCAGCAGAGCTGGTACTTGCCTTCTCACATAGCACCGGCTTATTTTAAACTTTGTACCAGCAGCATGCACAATATGTTACAAGATTTGAGCGTCAATTTTTACAACTATCTACGAGTACAAGGCATTGTACGCCAGTTCAGTGGTTCTTCTCAAAGGAAAATGTTCTGTGAACACTAGTTTTATCCATTCTATATATGTCAACTTCAGACTATAATCTCCAAATCATACCGCAGGAGATTGATTTTGTCGAAATAATTTTATAAAATTGCACGACCGAAATAATTTAATAGAATTGATAGAAGACATGTTGCTAAATGTTCATAAAAACAGTCAGAAATTAGAGTGTGAGATTGATTGAAGTGTGACTCGAAGGACCAAATTACTAATTTAGTTTGGGAAAATTTAATTTTAAGGTTCCAAAAGTGGTGTTTTTTGTATTCACAGGTGTGTAGAGGTCACCTTTTAATAACCGAGATATTTACATTTTAAAGGATTTATATCCTTTAGAACCAGTCTGTACTTGCCTTATAATTTATACCTATATAGAAGTTGCTGTTTTATTTTGGCCTCGATTTTTTTTCCACGTCGCGACGGAAACACTTGTACAAAAACCGATCATCACAGCGTCTTTAGCGAGCTCATATGCATAGGGCATCGTCTAGAAAGGCACCTTAATTTTTTTTAATTTTCGTGCTATTAGAAACATCATTCCAATCAATTACTAAGTTCAGTGAGGTGGAACGCTCACCTGTGTCAATTGACCAATCAAACTATATTAAATAGTTCCAAATTTTCATGCTGCCATCTGTTGTTCAGAAAGTGCACTAAACTTCGGGACAATACTTTAGCAGATAGCCAACTGTAACAGCATCATATTTACTAGTGAATTAATTGAACACACGTATAGATGGCGCCGCCTCCTTTCTTAACAAATAGATCTGTGTATTTTAGGTTAATCTATAACTACGCAAGCACTTGCACAAAAACCGACTATCTCAACGTGTTTATCGATCCCAGATTCTTATGGAACCACCTCTAGAAAGGCAGATTAGTTTTTCCGCGATAATTTTTAAGATGCAAGCGCACCAAGCGGCGAAAGCAGTAAGCTCCGAGACAAGGTAATTTTTAGTGATGGGCAGAATCGAGTATTTTTAAGAATCGAGAACTCGCCATTATTCTATGGCTAGAAATTGGCCTCAATGATTTGGGATCGAGGGGAATTATCCCTCTTTATCCTGCCTCATCTCGTGTAGGCCTGGACAGCCTTCGTAGGTGGGCCCCATCCGTCGTCTACCCCGACCGCAAATGCGGCCGGTGTAGGCGCTTTGTGGGACCTCCTTTTGTCCTGGCTGGGCCCCGCCGGCTAGGGCCCTTTCTTCTGGCGCTCTTCTTGCTTCGCCGGCTCGTCTGTGTAAACCCCGGGGGTAGTGTCATGTTTATGTGTGGTATGGTTGGGTAGGGTAGTGCGGCTATGCAGCCTGGGATGCGCTTTGCTAAGGTGGCCCTTAGGCTAGCGCGNTGAACAGTGTTAATTGTTCATAACAGATGTTCTGGAAAGCTACATAAAATATACAGAGTTCTACGTAGTGTTATATGAAATATCCAGGTTAGAATTTTCAAAATTCTAACCTGGATATTTCATATAACAGTACGTAGAACTCTGTATATTTTATGTAGCTTTCCAGAACATCTGTTATGAACAATTAACACTGTTCACGAAACACATTTTCGTAAATTTCAAGTAAAAAGATATGTATTTAATAAATAAAAATTTTGTAGTTTGAATCCGCCATTTGTAATTCGTGATGACAACATTGAGTTCCCCCACTCTCATTCAACTCTGTTCATCCCACATAAAGTTACTATAATTTTATTTATTAAATACATATTTTTTTTAGTTCAAATTTGGGAAAATGTGTTTCTTAAACAATGTTCATTGTTTATTACAGATGTTCTGAAAGCTACATAAAATATACAGAGTTCTACGTAGTGTTAACCGAAATATTCTGGTAAGAATTTTGAAAAAAATTTTTCTCAAAAACTGGGTTCGACCGCACAAAAAAACTTCAGATTCGTGTTCAGCACCATCGAAAATAGGGGGGTAGACAAAATTTTGTGAAAATTGGAGGTGGTGCCACTAAAGTAAATAATTACCGATATTAGTTTGCCACAAAATATTAAAGATGTCACGACTCACGAGTAAATCTAAAATGTAAAACCTAACCCTACTTTTCTCTGAAATAAAGTAGGAACAAGAATTTTTTGTTGGGGGCTGGGGCGGCTAGTTATTTTACCCGTCAAATTGGAAAGATGACCCATTCCGTCGAAAAAGCACTTAACTTGCTGCGGTCATTACCAAGAGTTTGCTTAGCTAATATAAAGGATCACAATAAACGGAGAGTAAGTACTGAATCGTAACAAGAATAGTGAAATAAGAAATTTTTTGTAGAAAGGCCATCGAGGCAGAGCTCAGCATGGTGGTGACAAACACGGAGCTGGTAATAAAGGCGCAGGACAACGCCAGAATTACATGAGGTTGGGTTATGAAACAGGCAACAATCCTTTCTATCTACGATTTCCTTGGGAACCGTATTACAGAGGACATCAGTAAGTGTTTATTGGTGTATATACAGGTAGCTTATTTGAAAACTTGTGTTTTTTAGCGTAAAGAGGCAATATCCTCCGCTCTCTTTGTTAGATCTTCAAAAAATGGTTGACACAAATAGAATCGACACTAACAAACCAATTGATCTGGTAGCCATCTTAAATTCTGGATTGTACAGAATGTTTCCCGACCAGAATCACTTTGGAGTCAACTTAACTGACGAAGGTGCAGATATATTCGATGCAAAGATTAATATAGAAGTGCAGTGGGCTAGCGAGTTAGTTATTGCGGCGGTAGAGAGATCTGGGGGCGTTATCACGACTGCCTATTATGATCCTCACACCCTAATGGCCATGATAAATGCCAAGAAATTTTTTGAAAGAGGTAAAGAATTGATATAACTTTAATAAAGGATAAATATCAAATTAAACTACTTTTAGGTATTCCAATACCCCGTAGGATGATGCCACCACCGGACGCGATAGAATATTACACGGACCCCACGAAAAGAGGTTACTTGGCCGATCCAGAGAAAGTATCTGAAGACAGATTAGTTTTGGCTCAAAAATATGGTTATAATTTACCTAAAATAGAAGACGATCCGGATTACAAGATGTTGACCGAACGAAAAGATCCGAGGCAAATATTCTACGGGTTGCACCCCGGATGGGTCGTAAATTTACGGGATAAGGTTATACTTAAACCACAAGATGAAGAATTGGTTGAATATTATAAATCGTAACTTTGATTTAGGTTTTCGTAATAGGTAGTAGATTTTATTGAAATAAAAGATAAAATAATTGAAAATTTTAATTTTTTTATACACCGTTATTGAAAGTGATAAATTCGCTGGCTGATTTTCATCGGAATACATACCACAGGTTTTGATTTAAGTTATTTAATTGTGAGAATATTCTAACTCGCAAATATAATTACTTATCTTGTTATAAGTAAGTCTATTTGCAAAAGGTTAAACATGCTGTGATGCTGAATGCAGTTTTGGATTGGTGAGGCCACTTATAGTTCAAAGGAATTTTTTCAGATTTCTCCGAGCCCTAAAACTTTTTGAAAAAATCGATGGACATAGTCTATGAAAATTGTCAAAAAATTAATGCGCTCATGTCTAGGCGGTATAATATCCATATGAGTAACTATTTATTTAGTCTTATGGCGGTATCGTAGAATACGCAACTGGAGTAAAAGGTCGCTGCAGGGCCCGAGAACTTATACTTGAAAATATGGGGAAACTGGGAACCACGTGACTTGAGATGGATATACAAGTTGGGGAAAGAGTCTATAGATGTCGCCACAAAGATTTTGTAGAATAAATTTTGACAATTGCAATTATGAATCATTTCATGTCATTCTTGTTCATGTTTATTGTTTATTGTTGGTTAGGTTTGGCGAGTGTTGGTGTGTGTTTTATTTGTGTTTTTAGTGTGTTTTATTAGATATTTCATTCACATTTATTTATATAACATAATAATGTCTGATCATCATATAATCACATTTTTTATTAATAATAAAATTTTTTTTTTTTTTTTTTTTTAATAAAAAATGTGATCAGAGGTAGGTAGTTTTTTTTATGGATATCAACACAACGAAAAATTTAAAGTTGCATAATAAATCTCTATTACAAGAATTAATCAAAGATTGGTTTAGTAAAATTATTTACTTGTAATATTTTTTTATTCACCGTGAAAGCTAATACAATATAGAAAGCACTGAAACTCTATAATCATTTTCACTCTTTTTTTTTCAAAATATGTACTGAAATTTGAAATTTTTTCAACAAACATTTTAAAAAGTTACAGTATCAAAATTATTTCTTATTTTAAGTAGGAAGACTATTAGAGCATTTAAAAGTGTCTTTAATGCTTGAGTGATTTTAATGCTTTTTATCAAATGTACTTATTTTCTCATGGTGACAAAAAAAATTATCTACGTGAAAATTATTTTACAAAATCAATTTCTGAGTGATCTGTGTAGGGTGAGATTTGTTATGTAATTTTAAATTTAGCGGCGGCAGAATACCTAAAACAAATATTGAGTAGGTAGGTATATAGTTGTAGAGCGTACAACTAGATGGCGCTTGCATCTTTTACCGGCTACAGGTAATTTAACTCACTGTATTACCGATAATTCCTAGAAAAGGAAAGCACTAGAAGTTGGAAAAAGTGTCAACAGTTAGCGATGTTAGTGACCACGAAATCTGTTCAAGTTTCCTATCTATAGTATCATTTATCTAGGGGTCGCTGTCGCTAAACAGGCTTAGGCCTGTGTATAGATGGCGCCATCTATACACTAAAAGTTGAATTAATTCACTAGTAAATGTGAGACTATTACAGCTGGCTACGGCTAGAATTATTTCGCAGATTAGTGCAATCTATGAGCGACAGATGGTGATATGAAAATTTGGAACTATTTAATGCAGCTTGATTGGTCAATCGACACAAGTGAGCGTTCCACTTCATTGAACTAATAATTGATTGGAATTATGTGTGTCCAGATGCACGAAAATTTTCAAATTGGCGGTTCAGGCGGTTGGGTTTTTGTGTGCGTCCGTCGAAAAAAAAAAAAAAAAATCGAAAATCTCCCCTTATAGACTACCGAATTTTTTTCAGATTTTTTTGAGAAAATCGATGGAAAAAGTACTCATCTAAAGGCGGTTTTGTCTCAACTTTGAGAATATATTGTACGGAGAATATTTTGTTCTACTGAGCAGAATGAAAAGTCGTATCTTTAAAGTGATCGCATTGGCTGTATCGAAGAAAAACCGGCTTAGGTATTTCTGCATAGAGATGTTTTTTTCTCATTTCTTTTTATTGTGAACTGTTAACCTACATTAGAAAATACAGAAATTATTATATTTACTGTTCTACAAATAAAGGAAGATTTATTTTTAATTGTGTTGTTCATTTTTAATGCATTTACCTATAATCCTTCTCAGTCCTTGCTCATTAAAATACGTTCCTTTTTCTATTCAGTTATAAAAAAATATAAATAAAGAATTGGGGACCCCTGTAAAATACTAAAAAGTTTTAGAATTCTTATGCAGCCAAGTTTACACTAGCATTGTATTGATGGTTGCCTAACGAATAAAAAGAAAATTTTCTCCTTATTTTCACTATTTGTTTAAGGAAAATGAATTTTAATTAATTATTAGCAGGCGTCTGTTGTAGTGTTTGAATTTAAACAACAATTGTAGTGGACAATGGACATCGTAAAGCAGGTAGGTAGTAAAATAAAGTTTTTTTCCAAGACTTTATTTATGAATGTTAGCACAAATACAAAATTAACCTAAAAAACAAATTCAAGAGGCAAATATTTCACTAAACAAATTAATTTATATGGAAATGATTATCATATTCAATTTTCTTCCCTGTAGAATATTTTTAATTCTACATGGATATACATTTAGGACAGGAATTGAGAAAAATAAAATCCAAATTTATAAATTAAGTCCGATTTTAGGTATACTTAAAAACTAATGCATTAATGAGAAAATAGATAACAAATAAAATTGTTCTAATTTACCTAATAAAAAAAATTGCTAAAGTTCGAATTGCGAGCGATTTAAAGTGTAGTTTACAACAGAACATTTATATAAAAAGCATGTGAACAGTATCTAGCAGAAGAATGTTCTTTGTAATAACGAAATATTGTTGAAATCTAGAAGCAACAAACAGCCAACAACGTAAAAGTTGGAAATCGGAATTAACTAATCAATGTACGTGTATATATTCTTTTTTATTTTACACAGTTTAATAATGTAAAACAATGCCCAACAAGATATACAAGGACCTTAAAATTAACAATTCCAAATCTTTATACTTATTTTTTTTTTTAAATCATAAAACCACTGTCAACAGTGTACAAATATTCTAAATTATAAGAAAATAATTTTAAATTATTATTTGAATATAATTATCCTCACAGTGATGTTCAAAGATATATAAAAGTGAAAATACAATCACGTTACGCCATATAAAATATTATACACTGGTTCTATGAATTATCCAAACGTATCCTACCTCTACGTGTATTTTTAACATCAAATATAACGCATGCTGCACACGAACAGTATGAAATGAACTTACGACATAAACACTACATAACATGACGTTACGTTACAAGTAACGTATTATGTATTTGATTTTCTATAGACTACGATTCAAGTTATAATTTAATCAACTCCATCTAGTACAGTAAGATCCTTTTCTCTACGGCCTTCCTGCAAATTGGACATTCCGTCATCTGATCTCCGCACATCTGACACAAGCCGTGTCCGCATAGGAAGATCATGTTTTTCAGACGGTCCAAGCAAACGGGGCACATGGTCTACAAATACAAAAATGAAGTTGTTCATAATTGCTCTTGAATTATTTTGTTTTGATGTGTTCAGTTTAAAATACCCCAAGTCCAATATTTGAAAACCAAAAGCATTAAATTTGAATTAAAATTTTTGAAACAAAATTTTTCCCTAGAACTAGGAAAAAACTGTAAATCTGGCATCGCTGGGATCAGGTGCAATGACGAATAGAAAAATATCAGAATCTAATGCAATTAATATACAGTTAACTCAGCAAAAAAATTAAAAGAGCAAAGAAATTTCCAAATTTTTTTCAGTGATTTTTGAAAGACTGTAACTTCGTGAATAATGGCCGTATCGAAAAAAAAAGAAGCATATTGAAGATTGTAGTTTTGAAATTTTGAAAAAAAATTTTTTTGAGCATCACCCTCTGCGCAAGGAAATATGCAAGGCAAAATTTAAAAAAAAATTTTTTTCGAAACCACAAGGGCTCAGACATTTTTTTGGCTTAATAAATGCCAGGGTCATTTAACCTGATTCATAAGCTTCAATTTGTTTTTTTTTTGTTTTCTGTATGATTATTTCTCATTGAGATATCGGCTATTGATTGAAAAGTAACCTTTTTTTTTTTGATCATCAATATCTCATGAACTGATTATCGTACAGAGAATGGAAGATGGGTTTTAGCAACCTGAATCAATCCTCTTCAATGGCCTTTTGGTATGTTTGAGATTTTTTTTTATACTCAGCATTAATTGAAAAAGTGCAAAAATGACTTTTTCTGCTGTTTTGGAAAGGAGCAATTAATGATTAAGATGAAACAATTTTTTTTGCGTTATTTTCTCACAACTTCTCGTTAAATACTCATCAAATATCGAAAAA
Organism: Anoplophora glabripennis; assembly: GCF_000390285.2. Taxonomy (NCBI): domain Eukaryota; kingdom Metazoa; phylum Arthropoda; class Insecta; order Coleoptera; family Cerambycidae; genus Anoplophora; species Anoplophora glabripennis. The sequence continues at coordinate 427,074 of NW_019416443.1, forward strand.
AAAAAAATTAATTTTGAAAAAAACAATTTTTCAAAATTTTTTTTTAATTTCAAAAAATAATTTTTTTCTCGACATTTCAAATATTCAATGCAAAATTGTAATAAAAAAGAGAACGCAAAAAATTTTTAAAAAATTTTGAAAAATTTTATTTTATTAAATTTGGAAATTGAATTTTAGTTTATTTGCATCTATAAAAAATTTATTACATTCCGAAATTCTTTATTTTGTACAAAATCCCTGAACAACATATAAAATTCCCTATTTCCCTAATTTCACAAATTTGGAAACTTTTTCCCTAGAACTAGGGAGAAATCCGCAAATCTGGCATCGCAGGGGCCAAGTGCAATGATGCCAGACAGATAGATATGAAAATACCTAAATATTAAGCAGAAACTCCCTAGAAAGTTTTATTAATATATTTTCTGGCTGTAAAATCAAATGAGCAGGTCACTGAATTACCTTAAACAAAAATTGTACGAATTTATTTGCATGAATGAAAAATTTGTTATAGTCTCACATTTTTTTTCTCCAGTTTCCTAAGTTCACAAATTTAAAAGTATTTTACCCTAGAACTCGGGAAAATTCACAAATCTGGCATCACTGCGGACTAAGCAGAGTGATGCCAGATAGACAGACTTGAAGAATTGAAAATGACCTAGATATTAAGCAGAAATTTCCTAGTACGTTTTATAAACTTATTTTATGACGTAAATTCATAGGAAGGGGTGGGGAGAGGCAGGTGAAATTGCAAAATTTAGCGAAGTGAATTGTATTCAGAAAAAACTCAATGTCAAAAGAAATTTTACATTAATGAAAAATTTATTATACTATAAAACTCTATATTTTTGTTGAAAAGTACAAAATCCCTCTAGATATCACGTAAAATTCCATATTTCCTTAGTATCACACATTTGGAATATTTTCCCCTAGAACTAGGGAAACATTCCCAAATTTGGCATCAATGGGGCCAAGTGCAGTGATGCCAGATTTGAAGACCTGAAAATGCCCAGCAATCAAACAGAAATTACCTACTATGTTTTATAAATGTATTTTGTGATTTAAATTCGAAGGAAACAGTGAAAATTAGCGAAGTGAACTGTTTTCTAATAAAAAAATAATTAATTGTCAAAACAAATTTATCAAGTTACTGAATTGTCTTTAAAACATAAAAGCACAACATTCCTAGATATCATATAACATTTTTTATTTCCCCAACCTCGCTAATTTGGAGTATTTTTCCCTAGAACTAGGGAAACAATACCAAATTTGGCATCACTGGGGCCAAGTGCAGTGATGCCAGATGGACAGACTTGAAAATAACTTGATATTAATCAGAAATTATGTAGTACATTTTATTAACATATTTTTGACGTAAATTCTTAGGAAAAGGGGTGAAAAAGTGAAATTTAATGAAGTGAATTGCTTTCTAGAAAAACTGCCAGAAGAAATTTATCGAATTATTGATCTACCTTTCAAAAAAAAATTTTGTTTTTCACCAGTTTGGAGTAATTTTCCCTAGAGCTAGGGAAATATCCCAGAATCTGGCAACATGTCACCACAATATCTTTCAGCAGAATTGAGACATGTCCTTTAATTTTAGAGACATCAGGCTGGGAAACGGTAGAAGCCTCGCTCACCTGTTCCTTGATGTCCTGCAGCTGCTGCTGCAACTTCTGGATGTCGTTGGTGTTGGTGGTGTCCCGACCTCCATTGTTCATCAAAGGTCCTTGAGGAACAGGAGCCTCGCTGGTAGAGGGCTTGACTTCCTCCTCGACATCGGCTTTAACTTCTGAGATGATGCCCAGTCCTCCGGCGCAAACCGTCATCGGGACCATCAGCTCGATCTGGGCGCGGCACATCACGCACTTCTTCATGATCTGGGAGCAGCTCTCGCAGGCGCACATGTGGCCGCAGGGCTTGAAGAGGACAGCCGATTTCTTGTCGGAACAGACAAGGCATTCCTCGATCTAGAAAAAAAAGGTGAGTTGTATTCTACGATAAACGTACCAATAAATTATCAGGTTTATCCTACCGATTTTGCCAAATACACATTTTAATAGTCATTATTTCTTACATTCTGCAATTTGTAGAAACTTTTGAAGATCTTCTTCAAAAGCTTCAGCCTTCAATGGCAAAATTTTTGCAATCATTTATAACGAAACAGAAACAAATTGCAAAGCATATTATATAAATTAATGAATCAATTAAATTGTCCCACAGAATTGCGTCCTCAGGCCATTATGGTTTCTAACTTGCATGAACGACTTTCCAAATTATGTCAAAAACGCTATAATAATTATATTGTTCATGGTTTGCAAATGATATAACAGTATCCAAGTAAATAATAATTTGAATAAACTACTACAAGATATGCAGAATGCTGAATCAAACTCTTTTAATTGATTTGCAGCTACTTTGTTACAATTATGTTCATTAAGCAGGTATTTTATCGAAATTTTGTTTTGTAATTAGAAATTTAATATATAACTTCCATTTAATCAATATATAAAAAAAACTATCTCACTTATTTATACGTTTGTTTATACACTATTAATATGGTGGACTTTCTACTCATTTGCATGGAATTTTTAAACTTCAAAGACACGATCTGAGAATAGTGACATGATTGGAGTTTCTACAAGATGTAAAACACGAATTCATTGAATGGAACATATGACAATTCCTAGTTGTTACATTTTTAGTTGTTAATCTGTGTTAAAAATAATTACTAGATATTTTTTTCATAGCGGAAAATTTAACACCTTTATTAAAAAAAATTTAATTTTGCTAGTCTTTCGATAAAATTACACAAAATGACATCTGTCAAACTGTCATTTTGGGATAATCGACGGCGGTCTAGGGACTTTAAAAATCCCTATCACTCTTGTTCGCAATATAAATAAGGACAACAGGAATCTTACGGGAGTGTCGCCATCTATCATTTTCATTTTTAAGTTTGACTGATTGGTTAACATCATAGATCTAGTAAACTATGGAGTGGCCCTAGAAAGAGGGGGTTAATCGCGCTGATGTGTGCAAGACAGATGAAGCTAGTGCAGGCAAATACCGGTACAAAATACCGTAAACAAACCTTAGAGTAAAAGTCATTTAAAAGATTTCTTAAATGTTTGTGTGTGATTTAGTGTATGTGAAACATTTGTGAAAACCAAATATGGTGCAATCGTCTTCAGCGATCAATTGCGTAAAGTGACGCTTAAGTGGAGAAAAAACAGAATTTCATAGGTAGAAAAGAGGTTATGAAGGTACCAACATTTTTATACCTTTTGCATCTTTCTGAAAGTAATGACCAAGTAGAGTTGTCTCTGTTGATAACATATTTGATTATATTATTTCCTCCATCCTCAAAATAAAATGTCATTTTGACATCAAACTTTTGCCACTTTAAATGTGTCACACTTCAAATTATTTTTTAACATCAAACTAAATACACATAAATAGACAATTTCAACTGAATTGAGCTTATAATATGCTTCAGAAAAACCTCTCTTTAAATAATATGTTGAAAAAGAGCATCTATAATATAGTTTTTTTTTAATTTAAAATAACTACTTCAGAAGAGCTTGCAGTAATTTTAACTGATCGAGCTTACGATATGAGGAAAATAAATGGAGAAATACATAAAGAAGGCATTATAAAAACTATTTGGAAAATTGTAACTACGAATATTTTTTAAATATGTATAACAAAATATCTTTGAATTTCTAATTATTACATTCTCTAGTTAATATCTCCAATTTGTACAGAAATTCCATATAAACAAATAGTGCTTATGCTCTTATTCATTAATAATAATTAAAATTACTGGTACAAATATGTATTGTTAAAAGAAGAGAAATCGAATTTAATTCAGTTTGAGTTGAGATAAAAGAATTCTTAATACCATAAGTGAAGTTTTACTCATAGAATTAACATATCTACACATTTTTAAAGGAATTATTTGTCTTCTAGTCTCTATCTATACTATTTTTATAAAGCCTGTAGATGTAGATCTGAAATTCATCGGCTGTCCCTTCTGCCATTCATCTGAGTATAATTAAAAACCTAATCAATAATTCTTCAAAATTTTTAACTTAACCATTTTTTCAGTGTAGCCACCACACATAAATGTAGTTAAAATCATTTTAACTTCAAACGGGAATACGGCCCAACAGAAAAAAGGGGTAAGGAATCGAGTATAGCTAGCTGATTGGTTGAATTAAATGTAGAGCGCTACAGTCGAAGTTCTGTGAACGAAGCATAAGCCTGCACTAGCTCTATCTCTCTCGCACACATCTGTGCGATATAGGCAAAATGATAGTTGCACGAGTCCAGTAGTTTATAAGGTTTATGGGTAACATCGACTGATTCTTGTCTTGTCTCTTTTGAGATTAGATTTTAGGTCTTGATTATTTGTTGCACNTTTGAGTTATCTTGAAAAAGCCCTTTGTTTTATCTTTTTCCACCCTTGGCCGGGGGTTGAACAAAAAATTACTCTCACTTATTGTTATAATATACCTTAAACTAACTCATATCAAAAATTCAGCCAAGTTGGCAAAATTTCGATTTAAAGGCTTAGTTAATTGGACTAAAACCTCTTTAAATAATATGTTAAAAAAGAGCATCTATATAGTTTTTTTTTAATTTAAAACAACTACTTCAGAAGAGCTTGCTGTAATTTTAACTGATCGAGCTTAGGATATGAGGAAAATAAATGGAGAAATACATAAAGAAGGCATTATAAAAACTATTTGGAAAATTGTTACTACGAATATTTTTTAAATATGTATAACAAAATATCTTTGAATTTCTAATTATTACACTCCCTCGTTAATATCCAATTTGTACAGAAATTCCATATAAACAAATAGTGCTTCTGCTCTTATTCATTAATAATAATTAAAATTACTGGTACAAAAATTTATTGTTAAAAGAAGAGAAATCGAATTTAATTCAGTTTGAGTTAAGATAAAAGAATTCTTAATACCATAAGTGACGTTTTACTCATATCTACACATTTTTAATAGAATTTTTTGTCTTCTAATCTCTATACTATTTTTGTAAAGTCTTTGTAGATCAGAAATTCGTCGGCTGTAATTTCTGCCATTCATCTGAATATAATTAAAAACTTAATCAATAATTTTTCAAAATTTTTAACTTAACCATACTTTCAGTGTAGCCACCACACATAAATGTAGTTAAAATCATTTTAACTTCAAACGGGAATACGCCCCAACAGAAAAAAGGGGTAAGGAATCGAGTATAGCTAGCTGATTGGTTGAATTAAATGTAGCGCGCTACAGTCGAAGATCTGTGAACGAAGCAAAAGCCTGCACTAGCTCTATCTCTCTCGCACACATCTGTGCGATATAGGCAAAATGACAGTTGCACGAGTCCAGTAGTTTATAAGGTTTATGGGTAACATCGACTGATTCTTGTCTTGTCTCTTTTGAGATTAGATTTTAGGTCTTGATTATTTGTTGCACTATTACACTAATGAGTTAACAATAATAAGTTTTTAGTGATTATTAAACCTTATTTGTACCAAGTTCAAAGTCAGTGTTGTCTTAAAATTTATTTCAACAGAAAAAATATTTGATCATCATAGTTCCTCTATCTGAATTGACTCCACAAATTGTATGCAAGGCTATTCAACAACCACAATAAATAACTATATTTTATAATAACAATGTGATACCTTAATTCTGGTAGCAACAGACTCCCTGCATATAAGGCATTTCTTAACCCTTGGGCCGCAGGCAGAGCAGCAGGTCACGTGACCACAGGGCTGGAACAGCATGTCTCTCTTGGCGTCCGAACAAACCAGACATTCGTCTAGCGTGGAATTGATATTCGAGTTTTGAGTATTCTGGTTGGGCCCCATCTCCATCTCTCCGCTCTGCTTGTCCTTGTGGCACTTGGTGAGTGTCTTGCACAGGTTGGGATCGGGACAGAGGTCCAGGGGTGTTTGGCCCTTCTTGTTCTTGATCGCAAGATCGGCCCCGTTCCCTGCCAGAAAGCAAGCGATGCTGGCCGATGATTTCTTATCGGAGCCCTGGGTTCCCAAGCCCATGAGCAGCTTGCCGACATCCTGGACGTCTTGCAGTTGGCGTAGCTGCGAGAGGGTGTGGTGACGTAACGCCTCGTGGAGGGGCGTGTCGCCGTCTTTATCGGCTATGTTCAGGTTAGCCCCTTCTCGAACCAAAAGCTGGAATACCCAAAGAATTATTTACAAGCTACGTTTCAATCCAGAAGGGTTGAAGCTACTTACCCTGACAATTTGAGTGTGTTGACGTTCGACAGCCAGGTGCAGGGCGGTCTGCAGGTTCACATTCTGCAGGTCCATGTTGGCTTTTCCTTGGAGGACCAACTGTTCGGCTACTTCGACGTGGTTGTTGAGCGCGGCTAAGTGGAGGGCGGTGTAGCCATCGTCTTTCTTTTCATCCACGATCCAGGGGCGCGGGAGCTTCGCCAGGAGGATTTTCATGGCGCTGAAACAAAAATGTGTTCCGTATATTTTGCGGTACGATACAAACAAAATCGCATCACATATTTTATTCCTCTGACTTTGTCGATGCACATGACATGTTTTATTTCGACTCACTCAAAAGTCGGTATCGCTGCCCCAATTATGGAAATCTGTGGTATCTTTATAGAAGATTTATACTATTAGGCCAGTCAAATTAACGAAAATATCTCGGTTTTTTTTTGCCAAAATTTAGTTTAGTAAACAAAGTCACGTAAAAATGCTGTTGAATGTTAGGACTTTATTTTCAAAATGACATCCAAAGTTCGCAAAAAAGTTTTCTTTCATAAAATAAAAATAATATTTTAGAAAAAATGTTTCATATAAAAGTTATAGATCTTTTTATAACAAAAATTTCGAGCCCAGCCCGATGTCACTTGAGGGTTGCTTTCGCTGTACAGCAAAAATAAAACGCTCTCTCAACGGTCCAAATAAACTATTTTTATTGAAAACTAAGCTTGTGGAAAAAGACGTGTTGTCGGTTCGAATGTTTGGTGGAGAGTCCCTGTGTGTGGAGTCGGTCGTAGGTAGCTTGGTAGTCGCTGGCAGAAGTCCCTGGTCCTTGGCGCCATTCTGCCGGGGTCGTCTTCCGGGAACCGCGTGGTACGTCCGGCGGCGTTCTTGACGTAACGCTTAAAAATGGGCCACTTGCGAACATGTGTACCAACAATCGCATTTTTTTTTTAAACTATATCTTTAAAACGAAAGAATGATTTTTTTTAAGAAACTTTCAGAATATGTAGTCCTTGGCAAGTAGAATAAGAGCATTTTCATAAAACAAAAAACTACTTGATAGTTTTTGCAAAAATTGAATTTTTCAAAAAAAATAAAATTTCTTCCAAGTTTCAATAAATCATACAGTAATGCACTTACGTGACCCATATTGGGTTTAAAATTTTCTCTAAGATTTGGACTTTCCTGTGCAAATTGTGGACGTATTGCAAAATAATTGGAAATATGCGAAAAATCTACGGAAACAGATATTTTTTTTGGGTCGAAAAATGTAATCTTTTTTTTTTCGTTGAAATTTAATCGGAATGGCAGATGGCAATCCATCTGAAAGCTGAAATTTTTTGACTAACTTAAATAAAAATACGACTAACAGGCCGAGAATTTTTTATTATTTATTTTTTAAATCGTTACGACCCCATTTATTAATATTAAGGTGGCCATATCCCTGTCCGAGAAATAGTCAAATTTCTGGCGTTTTTAGATACTGAAATATTGAAAAGTAAAACGTGTAGAACAAAAGTAATAGGCTATTGACTATGTCAAAAAAGAGGGTACAAAGGAACTACAACGCAACAGAAATTTTATTGTTTGATATGTTCAATTGACCCTAAAAAATGATAAAACCGCGGGGTGCTATCTTTTAAAGGGGTGCGTTTTTGAGAACGAAGTAAAAAGGTGGTATTTTCAGTTTTTTGAGTTTTACTAGAAAACTATGCATTTTTTCACTATAGTTGTCAACAGAAAAGTTGTAGCAAATTGAATTTCCAATCGAAATGAGACCTTTTGAAGTCAAAAAAATTTATTTTTAACAAAAATATGCCCAAAAAACGAGTAAAAAAACCCAAAAAATGCGTTTTTTTTCTTTTTGGTTTTTGGCCCACAACTTTTTTCTGAGCGGAGTTAGGTATAGGCATTGCTTCACAGAAAAAAAAGTTAATGTTTTTTCCTTTAAAATAAGTGTTTATAAAAGTACGTACGACTAATAGAAACCGAGATACATTGGATCAAAGTTGACCTACTTTTTGAATTTTTAGCCAGTTTTTGCCCTTTTTGACGATTTTCGTCTTATAACTTTTTTCTGAGTTAATTTACGTATATGTAATGCCAATATTCAAATGAAAGCTGGTTCAAGACCTTTAAAATGGTGCCTGGTAGAAGTTTGTACAATTAAAATCAACCGATAGGTATGTCAATTTAACCAACGATACTTTTTCTTATTATTATTAAATTTTTGTTACTTGTTTGTATTATTTTGTCTAAAAAATTTATTTTTGTGAATGTGAAAGTTAAAATAGTATATTTTCAATATTAATATCAATGTCGTCGTCATCATTTTCATCAATGTCCTCTTCAGAAAAATCAGGCTCATAAGCATTCTCACAATTTATTCCCATACATTCTTTGCAGAACATTGAACATTTTATTCCCAACTTTCGGCAGCCACAGTTTCCTTGGCATCCTTAAACACATTTACAGGCTATTTTTTCATGTAAATTTTCAGGTGCAGGAGATTTATTATTAAAAATGGGAACTAGCCCATTTATGGAATTTTTCCAACCCCAATCAAGGGGATTTAAAGTACAACCATTCCACTGTTGCATCTGAAATTATTGGGACCCGTAAATGCTTGCTCCGCTGGATACGTTGATGCTTGTTGTGGGGAGGGTGGGGAGAGGGGGGAGAGGAGGAAGAGAGAGAAAGTCTGCGACACAACGAACCGTTCAAATTTGAGCAAGCACGCCGAGCTTTAACTGAGAAAATCTTTTTTCGTTTTAAAGATAAAGTTTTTAAAAAATGCAATATTTTTAGCCTTTTTTCTACAATAACTAATACATTTGTTTATCAATTGACAGCGGGTTGGGTTCAAAATTTCTGTTATAAAAAGTTCTACAACTTTTGTGTAAAACATTTTTTTCTAAAATGTTTAGTTTTTTTTTTAATGAAAACAACTGTCTTTTTGCGAACTTTTGGGCGCCACTTCGAAAAAGAAGCCCTAACATTCAGCTGGAGTAAAGTAGTTCATTCAACTCTACGGAATTTTTCCTAATTTTTATGTGTTTTTGTTTACTGAACTAAATTTTGACACGTAAAAATTTAATTTGATTGGAATATCGTCATAAGCGTATGAGGCGAAACCCCCTCAACTCGCCGCCTTATTTACGCACCGAAGTGCCGAACTCTGTTTACAACGTTTCGACCACCTTCTACATATTTAGCAGCGGTCTTCAAAGCAAGTATAATATAGAAATAAAACCTTAGGAATGGCGTCACTGCCAAATTACCAGAGAATTTCGCATTTTCCCATATTAATTTAACAGATAGAGATCCATCCATAAAACGACCCAGTTTGCATAAATACACCCCCTTTTCGCGAGCTCGCGCGTGCTAGGATTTACAAGACGGGCGACGTCGTCGAAAATAATAAAGTCAAAAGGGGAACAGCAGTTTTAGTCGGCCGAAGATATCGCAAGAGCAACGAACCCGAGGCCTATTTCATTTATATAATAACCAGATATATTCCTCCAAATGGCGGGGCTTATTGAATGAGCCCCAGATTTATTTTATATAAACCGATGGGTGCGGGGATCGATGGGATTCCGACGATTTTGCGTCTCCGTGGCATATAGCTTAGATAAAAGGTCCTGGTTGTGGAAAATTACATTCCCGGTTTGAAAAAAAGTGTCACCCGCAGATTATTTTCAGTCATATGTTCCGTGAGTCCTAAAAAAGTGTTGGTTGCACCAAATTGAAATGGAATATCTTTAAAAAAGTGATTGTCAAAGATATGACAATAACTAAAAAAATTGTTATTTATGGTACTGTCCTTGGTTAAAATTTCAAGTTGTCAATGTCGGAAAAAGTAATTTAACGAAATGAACGTGTCAACCTAAATTGTGTCTGTAACCAAGGGTTGTCAGTATATCCACATCATGATTTCAAATACTAAAACGAACAAACCAAGAAGCTTCGCTGTGTTAAATGAAGGATTTTGTGTTAATCCAATTGAATCAATTAGAAAATATTCTAAGCTAAGGCCTTGAAATGTGCAGCATAAAAGGTTCTTTTTCAATTTTCAAACCGGAAATGTGTTTGTATTAATTAGCTATAAAAAAATCCCTAATGTTGCGCGATTTTTGGGCTTGACATATTCTAATTTATATACAGGGCATGGCTTGCGTCGCGCATCTGCACCTCTCTTGGCTAGTGCTGGAGGGGATAATACAATACTCAAACGTCACGGTGGATAGAAGTCATTTACCGTGGCAGAAGAGTCAATTTCCAGGAAAATTGATATTGCTAAAAAGACACAAGGGGTGCAGACTCCTGAAGTAAGCACAAGCAAAAGGGCAACATGTTCTATAAATTTACCACAATCATAAAATTATTCCAATAATGCTTTGGCATCAAATTACGGCTTTACCATAAATGTTAATGTTGATATTAATAAGTAGGTAGATTGTAAGTTTGTAGCATTTTAGGTTATTTGTTGACTTATTACTGTTTCAAATTGGTTTTCTAATAAAAACTAGAAAAATAAACCAAACATTTGTCTTTTTATGATTTCTACTTATAGGCCACATTATTCTTTTAAAACCAAAGAAATTATAGGATCATTATACATATACAAGTGTTGGATAAAGATAATAAAATAGTTGTTTCAAAATAAGCGTTAATGGAGGTAGACTTTTATGAATTTTGCTCTTATTTTTGGTTACTGAATCATGTGTAGAATATTGTCTGGAATACTGCAACAACTATGGGCGTAGCCAGTGGGCAGGGGACCCTCCACTTTTTGCGGTGTGCTGCAACTTTAAAAAATTACGTTATTATTACTGGACGCATTTTAACAATGTATTTTTGGTATTTTTGAAACCACGACATACAATACCCTTTGTTCAATAAACTATAGTAGGATCGTATTCGATGCAAAGTAGAGCAAAAAGTTGTCGGTCTTTTATCGAAGGAAAATCGTGTCATCATTTTTAGGAGGCGTAAGATGAACCATTTCAAATTTAAAATGAAATTGAATGTAAAATCTGAAATACCGCTGCATACGCACTGTGTTCTGGTAGTAGCTGTAGTCGCCCAGGTGCATCGAGTGTACGAAGTGGTCGGTTATACGTCAAATACTAACCTGGCGAGCTTGGTCGTAAAACAGAGAGTGCCTCCAAAAAACAAGTAAACAGTGGCGCATACAGAGGTAAAATGTCGTACATATGTGGAATTTAAAAAACAAATTGGATTTATAATAAATTACATTTAAAATAAATAGTGTATGAGAATAAAGGAATTTTTGTAGGAACAAGGGTGCCAGACGTGAATTGATCCCTTTGTCCCTTCATAATGTATAAAGAAATTATTCAATTTATAAAACCCTTAAAAGCGTATGGCACTGGATTCCTTGACAGGCATCGAATATGATCTTACTATAGCTCTCGTCCCCCTCCCTCTTGGAAAATGAAAATTTCTAGCTACGCCCTTGGCAACAATATCACCCTGTAAGTACAGCGTAGAGGAAACTACGGGTATACATCATATCATTCATAAAATTACGTAATAATAGGTACATACATCGAAAATAGTTAGGTATATTTTACTTTCTAAATTTACAAACAATTACTAACGCAGTAGAAATAGTCTGACCTTTATAAAATTTTTATTAGTTTCAAGTTGACTCGAAATAGTGAACAGTGTTTACTAAAGTCTTTAGCACTGAATCATAACTGATTCATAGCTCTGTTTTACGAACCGAGAAGATCATTGTTTATTATATTTTTACCAATAATATACAGTAGTTATGGGAGCGCTTGTAACATAAACGGAATCGACTTCAAATCGATTGTCGCTTTACTTGACTACTGTTTTATCTCTTCGGTTGCACTTTTTGCAGTCGTCGACTTTGACATTTTACATTAACAATCGCATACCGCACAACCGGGACAAAATAAACGCCTTTAGCTAATAAGTTGTCGACGAGGATGTTCTAGACATAAACATAACGTTATGGGATGGGCACACTGCATCAGGGTACAGGGCCGGTTCCGGGAAGACGACATTTTGAAAAAGAAAACTGTTTCATTTATACACCCGCTAGCTTAGCAATACAAAAATAAGTGCACATAACAATAAAATGAAAAAACATAATATTATTATATTGTGAAAATGTGTTCCATTGTATGATGACTGATGCATAGTTTTTAAAAATGTTTTTTACAGAAAATTGTTGTTTAGGTATGTATTGACAAAATTATATTTTTATTAAATTAATTGTAATTACAGGAAAAAATTGTTTCTAAATATTAAGGAGTTTGTTTGTATTTTAGGTTTTATTTAATTAACTATAACAATTTTAACAATAAAAGCCTTTTGAAAAAGTTCCTGATCAGGAACGAAACGTCAATAAAGAAATCGCTAAAAGAAACATCTTTTATCCTTTTTTTTAAGGGACTATCACACCAGAACCCAATTGCCAAGAAAATAAATATATTTTAGTTCGTAACAATAAAATTACACAAAAAAGAAAAGAAAAAATACAGTCGTCAATGAATACAAAACAACAAAATAACAAGTAATAAAAAAGAAGAAAATATAAATAATTAATATTAAAAAAATATAGATAAAAATATATTAAGGAATAAAAAAGCATCATATTATGAATATACTTTTTTATAAATAAAAAAATGGAATGAAAAACAAACATTATGTCATTAAACAATTAAAACAAAGAGCCTAAACCTCTAACTCTAACAAAACTTAAATACAAGGTACGTCCTTTTAAAATTTTTATTGTTATACAAAATAAAAACCAAATTTTTAAAAGCCCCTACGATACATTCAGCCAAATAATTACCATTACCTAAGTAAAAAGTGGATATAAAAATTAATTAGGATATCCATGGGCGTAGCTAGAATCTTTGCTTGGGGTGGGCCCGGGACTACAAACTCTATGAAGCCTCTAAAAAAAAGGTTTTACAATCAGCAACTTGCCGAATAAAACTTCAAAAACCTGAACACGTTTTGATTTAAAAAATCAACCCCCCCCCCTCCCTTAGCTACGCCCATGATAATCAATATAGGGTCAAATGTAAAAAAGTCTAATTCATATGAATTTAATCTTTATACAGGATGTTTCGATTATTCCTTCATAGGATTTTTTAGTGTTGATATTTGAAAAAACATTTTATAAAATATTTCCGATTTTGATGAAATTATATTTAAAGATTTGTCTGATTAAAATTTACTAAATTTGATTATTAAGTTACTGCTTGCTTCTCATTGTGGCGATTCTAAGAAAAAAAATTCATTTTATTCTAAAAACGGACAGTTTTTGACTTATTTTTGCTTTTTTAACTTAAATTAGTCAGCTACCAAGCACCGGAGATATCCCCCGGAGTTTTTCTCCTGAGTTTTCTTCCGGACTTTTCCCGAAGTGTTTCCCTGGAGTTTTCCCCGGATTTTTTTCCCGAACTTTTCCCCCAGAGCTCTTCCCCGGAGCTTCTACCGGGAGTATTCCCGGAGTTTTAATTCCCGGCAATTAGGGAGTGTGTTTAAACTGAAACACAGGTTTTTTTATGATTTCTTATACACTCTAAAAATTTCCGTTTCTATAGAAAGTTTTTTTTTTCAAAAATAGGGAGCAATTTTCTAGGTAATGCTAATTTTAGAAACTAATATAGAGTCAAATGTAAAAACTATTAATTCCACAAATTCTAATTGATATGAATGTTCTAAAAAAAAAAGGTCACACAGTCAACGACTTACCGACATGCCGATATAATAGACTTTTAATACCAGACCTTTTTTTCTGGGGTGGGCCGTGGACACCCCTGCTACGCCCGTGAGGATATCATTAATAAAAGAATAAAAGACAGTAGGCCAAGTATAGAACCTTGAGGCACACCTGATGTTTGATTAAATATATCCGATTTGTAACCATAAACGCGATGCGAATGATTATATCAACAAATAAAATATGTCAAAATAATCAAGCTTAGTGGTATTCATAGTCGCACATGGAATAACAACCTCATTGAGCCTTCAGTGAAGTCATTTCCATAGCTTCTTTGATTGGCACCTTTCATTAAGATATAATCTAGATCCAGCAGGATTTCCTTGACCTTGATATTAAAATCTTCAATGTTTTTGACATGAGCGTCTTTCCCATTAGGTTTTTAATTTTGTATAACAATTAATCCATCTGGTATTGGTCGGGGTGGTACATTTGGTTTGTCGATCTTTGGAAAATAATAAATTTGTTGGTAGAAAATATGAGGATTTTTTAATTTTCCCACAGTTTTTTGCTAACTTTAACTTATTTTGTAGTCGAATTCGGAGCTAATACATATGCTGTTTGTTAAAGCTTCAATATTAATAAAAAAATCTGGTAAAATCTACATAGTTAATGTTTTAAAATTAAATTGCACACATCAAAGTTAGTGTGAAAATACATACAAGTTATTTTTTTTCCAGTATGATTTTTTAAGGTCTTGAGTCATAAGAATCTTAAGGGTTAGGCCCGGCCCTGCTTTCTGATACAGATTCGTGCTGGTGGAATCGACAGCCGAGGCTAGACAGGCTAAGTCATCAACATGTGTGTTACTTAAGTGGGAGAGTCACTTATGTATCACATTGTAATTCTGCTTCGTGTTGCCCTCTGCCCTCGACCCTCCCCCGTCAGTAGCGTACGCCTTCAAATAAAACCTAATCGACTAACAAATCCGAATAAACGATGTTAATAGATTAATCTCACTTAAAAATAATTTGAAGTAATAAACTATCTATATTTATTATTTGTTAAAATTATGCTTTATTATATTTGCATTCTCTAAAATGAGCAATAAGGTTGCCAACCGTTTTGATTTTCGGTCGACCACCGCAACCTTTTGGACAAGTTTTTTAAGAATTGAACAAAATAAACAGTATTTCCGCACAATCCGGCAATCAATTGAAAAAAAAAACAGCTAGATTCTCGATCTTACGTAGATTAGATTTGTATTTAGAGCAAAAAATAGACATAAATGCGTAATAAAGAATTTCAAGAATTTCTCATTATAATGTTTAAGATCACCAATTGGTCCAGTCTCCCTGAATTTTTCAATTAATCACAATTGATGTTTCGACCATATTTTGTAGAAAATTGGTAACTGTAGCTACCAAACCTTCATTATTTTTAAAATATTGCTGAAAATCAAAACCCGTTGTTCTTTCCTGTAGCAGTCTTTTTTTTCGTTGGCAACAGTTACCGCAAAATTCAAATCTTAAATGAATTTTGAGATACCCGAAAGTTGATCTCAACCTATACAGGGTATTTTTAATAACGTGCTAATATTTAAGGAGGTTATTCTTGGGTCCATTTTAAGAAAAAAAACTCCATATGAACATATGTCCTAAAAGTCTTAACTTTTGAACTACAGGGTGCTAAGATATTTTTTCAAATTTGGTACACGCCTGCTATTCATCGAGATGCATTTTCTGATCTACAAACAATTTTATTATTTTTGCCAGTGGCGTCTGTACAGGTTTTGTATTGAATATGTTGAACATTTGCTCAAAAAGGAATGAGGATTTCAAAATTGATTTTTACTTTAAGAAAAAGCAGTGGCGCAACATATTTTTCTTCAAAAATACTCAATACAAAACCTGTACGGACGCCACTGGCAAAAATAATAAAATTGTTTATACATCAGAAAATGCATCTCGATGAATAGAAGGCGTGTACCAAATTTGAAAAAATATCTGGGGTAATACCAAAGTTATCATAAAAAAATGTTTTTTCATAAAATTTTAGCACTCTGTAGTCCAAAAGTTAAGACTTTTAGGACATATGTTCATATGGAGTTTTTTTCTTAAAATGGACCCGAGAATAACCTCCTTAAATATTAGCACGTTATTAATAAACACCCTGTATATTTTTATTTTACACAGGATACTGTCTACTTTGTGCTGGATAAATTATAAACAACGGAAAATGTTTTTTCTATACATTCACGTTTTTTTTACTAAAAATCTATAGTTTACAATATGTTTCATAAAACAAATAAAACGTGTTCTTAATTTTTTACCTTTGTTCTGAATTTTTAGCTGCTTCGTCCCAAAAAGCTCTAATTTACGCTGGACCGTCGCCCCCACAAGCTGTTTTAAAAGACACGCCGCTGTTCGGCTGACGTCCGCGATAAGCCCAAGCCTTGAAACAAAGAGCGTACTGACCGCACGCCACTGCGGCGCATCTAAATGCTTTTAATTGAAACTGTACCGTATTTTACAGACAGTGTTGGCTTATTTGGAGACCTAAAAATACGGATTTAATTATTTGGCTAAACGATAATCTTAAAACTTTACGACAGTGCGTGGATCGCTAAAAACGGGTGTATCGAAGTCGACTGTGATTTGTTTGTTTGTAAATTCGGAAGTGGTTCGTAGCCAGCTTAGATACAGTCAGTAGAGCCTGTTGTGGTTACTCGATGTAAGCCTAATTAGCCGCTATGATTAAACGAGTGTGGTTTTTGCGCGTGTAAAAAAATCGTTAACGATATCGCGGCAGATTGTGGAGTTAAAAAATGGGCCTCGGTTTTTTGGCCTTCAATTTGTGGAGTCAATGGACTGGTAACGGTGAACTATTGGTGTGGGGTAATTTCTTCGACATGTGATGACACAGTCACGTTGGTATCTAGTAAAATGTGTGTAGAAAGAAAATGTAGTTGTTAATTCTGTTTCACGAAAAAATAACACCTAGTTTTAGTTCTGCAATTTTACATTTACATTTTTTATGTGTTCGTATTTCCCGTTGAGGAAATTTTTAGTTCTCTTTCGAATTAAAAGAACTTCCTCAGATTTTTATAAAAAAAAAGTGTGAAAACTGTGTAGGAATGACGGCTTCAGTTGTTTCTTTATAATATAGGCCTTTGAAATATGTTATGAAGTCGCATTATGGATGCCCGTGAGTTTTAGAAAGCCAAATATTTATATTTCATTACGCCTTCAAGAGAAAAAGTGGATATACTTGGAATGGACTGTTTTATTAAATTTGGCATCCACATGTTGCGAGAAAGTGTCGTAATAAAACAAAGTGAAACTGGAAAAAGTGCCCCACAGATCTAATTTCTACTTCTGTTGGGATATTTATAGATAATGTGCCTACCTAATCTTGGAAAAAAATTGAATTGTCTGTAAAATAGAAAAAAAGCGAAAATCGCAATCAGAGGTGACTTTGTGATATCCACAATTTTGTTTTTTTAATAGTTTTTTTTTTTAATATCAAATGGCCGTTGTCGCATACAAAACAAAACGTAGTCAGGGAGCCCTAGAGCCCCTCCATTTTCTATATCTCTACTCAAAAAATAAGATGTATTGTTACACTAAATATTCGTAGAAAAAAACAGTGTAACAAGAACAAGGTTACAAATTGCGCTAGCAGATAAAACACTTAAAATTAGTAGGGGTATTCATATATAATTTTTGCCTAACGTGCTTGCTTGGTGAGATACTTGGAGTTGAAAAAATAAAAAACATTTTCTTTAATATCTTTCTACTTCTTCGAGATAATTTCGTGAAATTTTGTATCCGGGTTTTTTTTGGGATGAGAAATTCGAATTTATCGACGATTTCGTTGTATCTTCAAGAGGGCGCCGCAAGCGACCATTAGGACGCATTTAAACTGTTAAAACTTTTTTGTGCCACTGTGTACTTTACTTTGGGCTGGAAAAATCTTTTTCCCCAGCTTTTCTGCGTAAAAATGGTATACCTTGCTAGTTGTAATATCTCTAAAGCCAACCGTTTTCAACAAAAAGGCATTTAAATTTGTAAATGCGCAAATAATTTGTTTAAAAGTTATTTTCAACTCCAATAAACATTGAAAAGCATGTCTTTTAAGACAGGTCGATAATAGTTAGTTATTTTTTAGATTTTTAGATCGTTTAGATCGTTTACATTGATTACATTGTTTAGATTGTGTTAGATTGTTTTTAGAAATAGTCCAACCAAATTACACTTGTAGAAAAAAATTGTTACCTAGACTTTTATAAGTGGAAATGGTAAAAGGGCTTATAATAAACCTAAAAAAATAAATGCATGAGCAGGGGCGGCGGAGGGTTGATTTGGGGTGTTGAAAATTTATGAAAAATTGTATCATTGGGATTTCTGGCGAAAGTTGACGTCAAACAAAAAAGTATTAAATACAAAAGTTGTAGATCTTGCAAAAATCTACAACTTTTGTAGAGGTCACTTTTTAACATAACCTCAAAATTTCCGAGAAAAATTCGAAAAACAGGTTTGTTTGGTTTTTCGTTTATTATTTCTCATTTCCGCAAAAATAATTTAATTTTGATGTAACTTGGTGAAAGTATATCTTTCTCTGTTTTATATAACCTCAACATTTTTTAGATAAAAAAATCAAGAAGTTTCTGAGATATTCATTTTTTTCGGACTGAAACACTTTATTTTCAAAGAAAAATTCTACTTAAAAAAATCATCGTACAGAGTTCTGCCGGTAATCATTTTCTTCGTTTTAACATATATTTTTTGGTGAAATAAAAAAATCTGTAATAACAGTTCAAAAACACTCAAAAATGCAAGAAAAATAAAAAATGACTTGTAACAATGAATTTTCCGGTTATTGTTTAAATTAAAAAACATTCAAAAACTGATTACACCATTCAATTCTACGGAAAAAAATAAAAAAAAAACTGTGTCATTGTTTGACCCAAAACTTTATTTTTGTATAGCATTGCTATAAACATCTAAGTCGAATGCTCAAATGATAAATTATCTCTGGACGATTTGAAATTTCAGCAATACAAAGTATTAACTACAAAGTCTACTGTTGACGCGAAATCCGAAAACCCGAAATTTTTCAAAATCGTTTAATTTTTTTTCTGGCTTTATTTGAAAACGAATTTTAAATAAATTGCATATTTACATTGCCACTTTTTTCGCTCTATCCAATGGCGTCAACATTTTTGCAATCCGACGATTCGTATTCGAGGAGCCATCATCAGATTAATTTTTCTAAATATATCGCTGCTATTTTTATGATAAAATCTAGTCATTTGAATTCTGTGTTAGATGATATTACTATTGTAATCGCTTAAAAAGGTTTTTAGCTATCATAAAAATTTTTTCCTGAGTACGGCTCTGAACGCTTTCAAAATACCTGTATCTATTGAAGGAGAGAGAGGGGAGAGAATAAAAGTCAATACAGCACAAAATATCCAACAATTTTTTTTAATCCATAATTTAAAAAGTTGTACTTAACAAAAAAATAATACGAATTTATGAAATATTTTATTATTTCTAATTAGTATTGCTAATAGTAGTAAAAAATTGTTGGATATTTTGTGCGGTATTGACTTTTATACTGTTATGACTTCATCCAATAGATATTTTGAAAGCCGTACTCAGGAAAAATTTTAAATTATAGCTAAAACAAGCTAAACACTTTTTAAGCGATTACCATAGTAATATCCTCTAATTCAGAATTAAAAATGAATAGATTTTGACATAAAAATAGCAGCAACGTATTTAAAAAAAATAACCCGATGATGACCTTCGAAGACGAAAGGTCGGTTGCAAAAATGTTGACGCCATTGTATAGAGCGAAAAAAGTGGCATTGTAAATATGTAACTTATTTTAAAATTCGTTTTCAATAAATCCAGAAAAAATTAAACAATTTTGCAAAATTTCGGGTTTTTCCCGGATATCTCCGGAACTACCCGGAATTTTAAAACTTTCTAAACAGCATATTGTTAAGTATAAAAAAACACGACTTTTTTCTAATCTGAGCCACCCCGTATCTCTTACCGTTTGCTAGATTCTAATGCTTATCCCATCCTTTTCTTGGACAAACTGTATATCTGAATTCATCAAACTTTAAAAAAAATAAGTATCGATCCTACGGAAAAAATTATTATTTATTTTATTTATTCACTATTCGACTTATGTTTATAGCAATACTGTACAAAAATAGTTTTGGGTGAAACAATAAGACAGTTTTTTTTGTATTTTTTTCCGTACAATTGAATGGTGTAATTAGTTTTTGATTTTCTATAAATTTAAACAAATTATCAACAATTACTGAAAAATTCATTGCTACAAGTCATTTTTTACTTTTTTGAATTTTTGAGCATGTTTTTAAACTGAATTTTTTATTTCACCAAAAATTATATGTCAAAACGAAAAAAATTATTATCTATCTACAACTTTTGTATTGGATACTTTTTGTCTGACGTCAAGTTTCTCCAGAAATCTCAATGATACAATTTTTCATAACTTTTCCACCACGCAAATCAACCCTCCGCCACCCCTGCTCACGCATTTATTTATTTTTTTCGTTTATTATAAGCCCCTTTACCATTTCCACTTAAAAAGTCCAGGTAACAATTTTCTTTTTTTTCCCTCTAAATGAGTTACTTTGATCGGTCTAAAAGTATATTTTTTAATTAAATTCAATTCTGTTTGCAGTAAAATTGTTAAATAAACGAAATTTAAAATTGTAATTGCACTGTTTCCTTAAATGCATATTTCTTGCTAATAAACGACTGCTCCCAAATTTCGTTTATCAGTGTTGAAAATAAATTTTAAACAAATTTTTTATGCATTTACAAATTTGACTGCCTTTTTGTTGAAAACGGTTGGCTTTAGTGATACTAGTAAGGCATACATTTTTTTTAGCAGAATAGTTGGAGGAAAAGATTTTTCCAGTCCAAAGTGGAATATACGGTGGCACAAAAAAAGATTTGTAAAGATCAACTTCAAAATGTTAAATATTTCAAGCAAAGTTTGTAGGATTTTGGGTGACAAAATAGAAAGAGGATACATTTTTGTTGTAAAATTGTTAAGACGATCTGGGGACTGGTTTCATTTTATGGTTTTCAACAGAGGCAGAATTTTTTAACAAAAACAACTTTTTTTCTACAAAATTGAACAGTGGACGCATCTGGCTGCATATTAAATTTGAATAGAAGCGCTTCCGCTATTATAATGTAATATAAAATAACATTCAAATATTTTTTAATATAATATCCCATATCTCCGAAACAAAACACTTATTTGCACATGTTTATGCGAATATTTTTCGTTAATTTGCGAAACAGAATCTGCCAGTACAGTTAAGACAAGCATTTTGTATTCATTTCTGATAGTTTTTGTTACGTAATCACAAAATAAATATTAATTAGCGGAATTAACGACCGTCTGCGGCTTCTGCGGGGCACCCCGTACAATATAATTTTCATAAGCACGACCGTTGACCATTGACGCGCCGTCGCCGCTGGATGAATTTCACAGCGCGGTGACGTCACATCCGTCCTTTATTTTACTTTATTATTCAGATATTCAGATGTTTCATAATGGTTGCTCTCATACGCGACCTCCCAGTTTGTTCACTTGGCTCGGGTAACGAGCCGTAATAATTTATCGATGGAATATGGATAGAAGAGCGGCGATAAGCTGGCGATTATTAAAAAATTTATTAGATTTATTCGCGAAGATCGATCGAGTTTGCTTTGAGCGATCATTGGTTCTTCGAGGAGCGACTTTAATTTTTTCATTTAAGGTGATGCTCAGTCAAAGGGCTAGGCTATGATTAAGGTCCGCTAAGCGTATACAGGGTGTTTCAATTAAAGCTTCCCACTTGGAAAATTTCGGAATTAAAAAAAAACCTGCCTTTTATGCCCTTAAACTTTAAATGACACCCTATGTTGAAGAAAAACATGTAATTAATAGATTCTTTGCGATAAAGTCAAACTTAAAATAAATTTCTTCTACATCAAATGTACTAGATGGTGAATCTCTTGATTTTTAACGTATGCGTCAACTTACCTAAGTTCATTTATATTTATTTTATTGTCACACTAATCACTAATCCTCATATAAAATTAGTTGTTTTTGCATATCGTTTCCGTCGTTCTAATACGTCTCCCACAAAATTTCAATTTTTTTTGAAAAATGAAATAATAATGTGCAGCTTATGTTAAACTTTTAGAGGTCAAATTGTTTATTTACTATTTTTAAATGAATATTAACATGTCGTATCCCACATACTAAGGTTAACAGTCGATTAGTTTTAAGGTAATTTTAACAAAATACTTAAAAAAATGAGCAAGAAGGTAACTAAAAATATTCATTAAAAATAATTATGCAATTTATTTAAATGTTTTTTTTTGCTTCAATTTATTACTTGTACATATCAATTAGTATAAAAAATAAAAATAAACTTTTTTTAAATATGACACTGAGATGTTTTTATGTCTCACGACAAATTTTCCCAATGTGGGATACTTTATATTAGAACGAGGGTATCGATATGCACTTTCATTGCACAGAAAATACATCGATTTCGGGGATATGCGGCTCTTAACAGAGTCGGACTCAGTTTACCAATGGTTTTTTGCTTTCTGGAGTGAACTTTCGATGTTTGTGATTTAAAACTAACTTGTCCCGGGGAAATGACTATAATTTTAAATAGACCCTAAACAACGCGCATATTTAGAAATTATAACCTCCAAATTGACAATCATATGCCTGCTATAATTTTTTTAGGATCCAATTTTGAAAAATGTCCTGTTTTTTATTTATAGTAAAGTTCCTGAGGTGCAAAAAAATAAACATTGAGTTACACTTCTCGTCATGTACAGATCAAGAGAAATAAGTTTCGGGTGAGGAATATGATTAGATGTGCAAATGTGGAAGTGAGAAAGCAGTCGGCAAGAGTGATAGAGAGACAGAGAGAGAGAAACAGAGAGAGAGAGAGAGCAAAAGTGAGATCTCCAGTGCAGATCTATGAGCGGGTGCAACTCATCCATAAACTGCAGTGATGCCGGATTTCGACATTTTTCCCTAGTTCTAAGGAAATTTGTGGAACTAGGGAAATAGGGCGACTAGATTTTCATAGATACAAATTCGATAAACCCATCCACTACATTTTGCGTTTGTTTTTTTCCAAGATAATTTGATCTTAAAAAATATGTTGTTGTTTAATAAGAAGTCACTTATTTTTTTCTTTAGAAATTCACGTCACTAATTCGTATTTCCGTTCATACGGTTTGTGTTAAAATGCAATAGAATATGTAGTTCTTGATTTTGATTTTTCTTTGGTGCGTTAAAAAGAGGCCTTTCCCGGTATTCAGTGAGGGGCCCCCTAAATATAGCCAGTCCAACACTGTTGATCATGTTTAATTTTTTTTAATAAGTAATTGATGTTTTCAAATAATAAAATTTCATATTGATTCTCCGCAATGTTTTCTACGGACGCTCATGGGGGAGATGTTCTGGTCCATATTTTATAAAAATTTTATGTTTTTCAGTAATATAATTTTACTTGCGACAATATAAAAAAAACCGTCTTGCATGAACTTTAAGTTAATCTCGCAAAGAAATAAGACACTTTTTAATTTTCCGTGTATTATGGAGGAAGTATTTTTGAACCCCATTTTATGGAAACTTTTCTTTTTTTTCGATCTGAAAATTACTCACAACCCAGATATATTTTCCAGGAACGCCCTGTGTACACAGCACTCGCAGGACAATACCCCCTGATATATTTTTCCAATTCACGCTGGCCTACGGGACGTTCTATAAATATTAGGGGTTCAAAGGGAAGAAGTGTCCGCGTAATTAACTCGGTTAGGTCGCCAAACCTAATTAATACCCGAATTAAAAGTCTAAGTGGCATTTTATTAGGCTCAAAACTAATTTAGCGCGAAATGGAAAAGTTGCTGGAAATTTTTTAAAGCTAAATCCAATCAGAAGGGGTAGGCATGCCCTTAATGTAAATACGACACGTAAATGTCGCTTACGGTTTTGCATAATAATCTTGCCGGTAGACTTTTGATATAAAATAAATTATTATTGGGGCATAAAGAGCGGCGCACGCGATGTTTTAATTCGTTGCCTTCGAAGGCTTGGAAATGGAAATTCCTTTAATTTTAGATTTTATATTCACTCGATGAGAAGAACTTTGTTTTACAGGATTTACGAATAATTTTTAATGAATATTTTATGTGCTGTGACACTAAGAAAACAAAATTCCCCCGGAAAATCCTTGAAATACACAACAATACTTTCACATTACACTACGATGCACCAGAAAATATTAAAACGGTTTTAAGTATACCATAGAAATTATTTCTGTGGTATAAAACCCTTTTCTCTTTAATCTTATGACAAAAATTTTTAAATATTAAAACTTAAAATTTTAAATCTTAACACAGAAATCTTAAATCTCACCACAGAATTCTTAAATATTACTACAGAGATCTTAAATCTTACCACAATAATTAAAAAATTTTAAATCTTAAAAACTCAACCCTTGTCACATAATCTTATCACTTCAAACTTATCACAAAAATGTTATAATCTTGAATCTTAATATCTTAATCTTACCACAGAAATCTTAAATCTTACTACAGAAATCTTATCACTCAATCTTCAATCTTATAACAAAAATGTCAAAATCCTGAATCTTAAGATCTTAAATCTTACCAAAGAAATCTTAAATCTCACCACAGAATTCTTAAATCTTACTACAGAAATCTTAAATCTTACCACAATAATTAAAAAATTTTAAATCTTAAAAACTCAACCCTTGTCACAGAATCTTATCACTTCAAACTTATCACAAAAATGTTATAATCTTGAATCTTAATATCTTAATCTTACCACAGAAATCTTAAATCTTACCACAGAAATCTTAAATCTTGCCACAGAATTCTTAAATTTTACTACAAAAATCTTAAATCTTACCACAAGAATTTTAAAATCTTAAATCTTAAAAATTCAACCCTTATTACAGAAATCTTATCACTTAATCTTCAATCTTATAACAAAAATGTCAAAATCCTGAATCTTAAGATCTTAAATCTTACCACAGAAATCTTAAATCTTACCACAAGAATTTTAAAATCTTAAATCTTAAAAACTCAACCCTTACTACAGAAATCTTATCACTTAATCTTCAAACTTATCACAAAAATGTTAAAATCTTGAATCTTATCATATAAATCTTAAATCTTACCATAGAATTCTTAAATCTTACTGCAGAAATCTTAAATCTTACCACAAAAATGTAAACCCGTACCACAGAAATCACCTCTTAAATTCATTTCCAAAATATGTTTTTTAATTGAAGGAAACATGTGTTCTTTTAGTATTTTTTCTCGATGCGAAAACCGTTTGTTCCAAGAGTATTCTAATACGAAAATCCATTCGGCACACTTGATTTGCCATTGGTTATCCCTATAAAGTAATTATTTAGTGTTTACCGACTAGTTGGAAGCTTTCTGGATACATTTTCGCTGCATTCTAGTACAGAGCTTAGCGTAAACTGTGTGGGAAAGTCGGCAGCCCTGTTCCGGGACGTAATTCGGCGACGCCGGCGAGTTATCGCCACAGAACCGTCCCATAATCCCCGGATATTAATCAAATAATCAAAATACATCCACTCTTATTTATGGCCGGCATTAGGCGGACGAGTCCGCCATAAATCTGCGGACGTTTCGGCCAACGTCCTTATCTTAATTGCGAGTTAACTTACAGGCGGCCTTAAATTAAAGATTCCGGATTATCTTGACACGTCCGCCGGCCGGCGGGGCTTCCACGTGTGGATCCAAGAATCGCCCACGTCCGTGGAAACGCGAGAGATTAAGTTTTTCCTCAGATCGGCAGGCCAGGTTTGTAATTGTACGAGGCCTAGGGCCCGGGAAACATCGATTTCTGGCCAGAATAGGGTCGTTTCCCTGTTCCATTTTTTTAATGCGAGACGCGCAAAATATTTAATTCATCAACTTTTTGATTTTCTATTGTTTCGTAAAATAAAGGTAATGAATGCGAGAAAATTGAGGAGGCCTTTCAAACAAGGAGAGAAAAAATTTGTTGGAAGTTTAAGTTTATTTTCTACATTAAGAATTATATTTTCTATGTTTACTTTATTCTGAATAGAATTTTCCATGTAACATTTTGCCACAATAGAAGGTTTCCATGCTCTGTGACACTAATTTTGTGAAAGCCGGATGTATGTTAACGTTATTTATTATTTACCTGCACAGTTTAAATTTAAGCAGAATCCAATCCTGATCTGAACGCTTACGAAGTGCAACGGTGGCTAGCCTCTGCTGCGCAGGCGGTTTGAATCTAACACAGCGATTCGAACTTGGTGGCTCTTCTGTACAAGTATTTGTAGTCCGTAGAAGAATATAGCCTTCGGTGTATCTTTGGTGGCCTATAAATAGGCGCAGGACGACCGAATTGCTCCACTTCATTTACATTTATTTTGGTTTCTCGGTTTACATGAACTTTCTTGTTAAGTGTCTTTATATAGTTTGTGTATAACCTTTATTTCAGTGTTTAGTAGTATAGTGTATTTTTGTGTTTTCATTTTCAAGTTTCTGTATGACATGAACAATGATCAAGAAAGAGTTAATATGATTAGAGCCTATTTTTTGTTAGGAGAAAACGATGTTGCTGCAAGAAGACGGTGTCAGGTGAATTATACCGAACGACAAGATGTTTAGTAATTTGAGAAAAAAAACTCATGATACGTGTGTTTAAAGGTCACCATTTATACAGGGTGTCCTAGAATATCGTATACAACGGAAGACCACAGATTCCTGGACTCGAAATAAGCAGATTTAGGCTAAAATAGCTTCGTTTGACCGCTAGATGGCTTTCAAAGTTTGTGAAATTTTTTGGATTTTGTAAATAACTCGAATATGTATCATTCGATTTTGATTATTTTTGAAAGGTGGACTTTGCTTTCAATCTATACATTTTGGTGTTATACAGAGTGTTTTTTAAAACTTACAACTCCTACAAAATTGATGTATGGTGATAATATCCGTTCATAACTTTTTCTTCTTTCAGGCAATAATGACAATTTTTTATTTGATAGGTGATACCATTTGGAAGTTTTTGGGCTCTTTTATAATTTTGATTAAATGAGCGGTTTGGGTAGACAAAAATATTTTTTAAATGTATATCTCTATAAATGTATGGGTGGCTTGGCAAGATAATGTAGACATTTAAAAATATTTTTTTGTACCCAAATCGCTCATTTAATCAAAATTCTATAAGAGGCTATAAAAAATAGTTGTCATTATTGACCGAAAGAGGGAAAAGATGTGAACGGATACATACACCATACATCAAATTTTGTAGTTGTGAGTTTTAAAAAATTTGTAGATTGAAAGCAAAAGTAAACATCCCAAAAATAATAATCAATATCGATTAATACATATTAGAGTTATTCACAAAATTCAAAAAATTTTCAGGAACTTTGAGGCCATCTAGCGGCCAACCGAAGCGATTTTGGATATAGGTGAATTAGCCTAGGTTTGCTTATTTCGAGTCCTTGAATCTGTGGTCTTCCGTTGTACACATTATTCTGGGACACCATGTATACTTAATTATTGATTTTTGTTTTTTTTAACACGAAAAGACCATTCTTAATTTTCAATGACAAACTGTCTTTTTAATTTTTTCGCATTTGTTTATTTACATCCTGTATAACGACATAGTTTGTACAAATTTTTGTCATTTTAATAAACACGACTAAGATCTGGAGATCCACGAGTCCGTTACCGCCCAATCACTATTTGAGATGACGCTTACTCCAAATCAGGTGATGCTGAAATATAGTACAGCACGTCCATCTAATTTTTTCTCGTTTTAGCGTTCCGCAGCGGCGAGATTTATTCCTTAAATAACGCCAGCCGCGCGAATCAGATTCTTTTCCAGATTTCCGGATTCCTTAGCCACAGTTTGCTAGCATCAAACAATCGCTCGGCGGTGAGCATAACTCACTTGCCAGTCCGAGAAATCTCCCGCATAAATATTTGCAATGAGCGCAGCAGCGGCAGCGGCGGCGGCGGCGGTACGGGGTCCCACCGTTAAAGTTGGTTGATTTATAACTGTTTGTACCCGAGCGAGCTTATTAATAGGAAGAGAAGCGTTTCTCGTGGGTAAAGTTTCCGCAGTTTGCCTAGTTCTGGTGCAAACACACGGCACGGCGGCTTCTCCACGTCCAGCTGGGTAGAATTAAAATGTTTGGTCACGGATACGATTCCCGTCTATTTTAGAGCGTCGGTGATCGGCGCGTGTTCTTCTACGAAACGACGTCAATCGACGTCACTTGATTTTATGGTGCAGAGGTGTTTCAGAGATTAGTTCGGGAGTGGGTATTACAGTTAAATTGCATTGATAAATGCTTGTCTGTTTTGACAGGCTGGACATGAAGTCACGTTATACATATACAGGGTGTTCCTTAATTCGGTCGCCTATAAGGTATCCCGTAATAAAAATCAACACAAGTAGTCCAAGCATTATAGAGAAGTGCTTCCACAAATTATTACCCGGAAAAAATATACACTAGTGGAAAAAATTAAGGGATCAAAAAAAAATCTAAATTTTCGGCGATTTTTCAAATG
This sequence comes from Anoplophora glabripennis, assembly GCF_000390285.2. Taxonomy (NCBI): domain Eukaryota; kingdom Metazoa; phylum Arthropoda; class Insecta; order Coleoptera; family Cerambycidae; genus Anoplophora; species Anoplophora glabripennis. Next base: position 455,743 of record NW_019416443.1, read on the forward strand.
CCTGTACTTGGTTTCTAAAAAACCGTGCCAGGACCTTGTAGAGAATTCATTCAAGTTTCTGAAACCCACCGTCGATTTTCTGTGCAACCATTGATTTCTGAGATATCGATGAACAAAGAGAAAATGATCCATTTTCATTCAAAGTCCGATAGCTCAGCGAGAAATGGTCGTATCGAGACCAAAAAAAAAAAAAAGAAATTGAAGCTAAATGAACAACCTATCTAATTCATAAGGTGGTTAAGTTGGAAAAATTTTTTTCAAGTTCATACACCAAAAATAAGATCGAAAAAAATTTCGAAAATTTTTTTTTCATGATATTCATTAAGATTGCGCGATATGTGTTACTTGAAATTTTTTTTTCTGTAAGATCCAAAAATTATAAACTTCAAGCTTCAAATTGCTTTTTTTTACTCCAATACGACCATTTTTATCAAAGATACAGACATTTGAAAAATCGACGAAAATTTAGATTTATTTTTTGGATCCCTTAATTTTTCCACTAGTTTATGACCGAATAGGAAATTAAATTTCAAATTGAGTTTCTTGTTCTTTAAACTCAATCCAAAATGGCGAATATGGCTAAAAAAAATCGCAAGTTGCAAAAAAAGGTTTTTCTAAAATAACTAAAAAAATATAGCACCGATCGAAAAATGTTAAATGAGAAAGTTGTACGCTTTAAAAAGATCTATCGACTGAGTTTTTGTAACTATCGATTGATTTGTTATTTTTCGAGATATATCGAAAAAAACCGTTAAAAATGTACTCTTTTCTCTTCTTCTATAACTCGTTTACATTTACATTCCCATACTTGTTATTTACTGCAAGCATAGCCAGCGGCAAGCCAAAAAAGTACATTTTTGAAAAATTTTAAAATATTATTTATTTTTCGATATATCAATTTTAAAAAAAGACGCTCTCGAAGATTGGCTAGATCTTCTCAGCGGATGATCTTACAGTAACGATTTTCGGTTTATTTTCTTCGTAAAGAGTTGTATTACCACGCTGTTATAAAATTTTGACGATTTTATTAATTTTAAAGGAACAAAAAATGACTGTAAAAATTGCACTTTTTTGGACTTTTTTTAAATAACTATTTCAATTTTTATTTTATAACTCAATTTAAAATTTCATTTTCTATACGGTCATATATTTTTTAAGGTAATATTTTCTGCAAATTTAACATTAGGACATCACATAATGTTGGACTAAAGAAGGTGAAATAAACCAAGGCTCAATGCTGACTCCTTATGACGATATAACAGCTTGAAACCTATTAACATTGTTTTTTTTTAAACTTCTAAGAAGTTGAAATATTGTACCTTTGGTATAAATTTTTGGCTATTGATGACATATTTACATAGACTCGCAAACAAATTTGTTGCGTGGGGTCCGTTTTTTCATAGCCACCTTGATAAGAACATATCGATTTCTTTCTAAATTTATATAATAAGTCCTCTTGTAATAGTGATGGTAATAATAAATAATAATAATGAAAATAATATTGCTGTTGGATTTCTTAGTTAAATTATACAGTGTTTCAAAAGTCATGCGCATTTCGAAAAGTGGCTATTTTTAGAAAAATCGCTGACACAGATCGGTTTTGTTTTTTTGGGTCATGATCTTCGGTGAAATTAAATTTTCTAAAATGTAACCAGTGTCGGTAGGAGGGAGATAGGGTCGCTTGTTTTAAATGTCAACCACCTTTTTATATTGGACCGTATGAAAGCTTAGGTTTTTCTCATTAATTTGACGTGCTACATGCAGGGAGTCGGTCGGGAAAATTTTGGAAAAAAATTGAAAAAAACGTAAACTTTTATTTATTTTTTTCGAAGGTATAAACACATTTTTTGTTGAAATAGCTCTTTTTATTCGATTTTTAAATTCACGACCGCCTGCAGCTCAACAATGATCCAGCCTATTGACAAACCCTCTGCACATTCCTGATTGTTTCAGGTGGTATTTGCCTGGTCTCATGGCGAATGCGTTGCTTCAGGTCTTCAATGTTGTCCCGTCTGTCGCGATATACCTAGCTTTTTAAATATCGCCACAAGAAAAAATCAAGTGGGGTTAAATCGGGAGACCTTGCAGGCCTCTCAATTTCCCCTCTTCTGCTAATCCAACAAAGTGGAAATTGATGGTTTAAATAGTTTCTTACGATGGCTGCGTAATGTGGCGGAGCGCTACATATTGAAACCATATTTCAGGACTTATTTCGTCAGGTTCTCCTCCTGGATAAAGTTTTACGAGAACAGCAACCAGTTCCTCTAATAATTCAAGGTTCCAAGGTACCATTTAAATTCCCGTCGATGAGATGAGGTACAAATATTTGGTTTCTTACGATACCTGCCCACATATTTACCTTTTGATGATACTGATGCACCTTTTGCATCCAATGTGGATTTCCGAAGGCCCAATATCGACAAGTTTGTCTGTTGACGATGACAAATGACAATGAAGATGACGTTGATAATGAAGTCCTTTGTTAATTCATGGGTCAATCGAAGTTTGTAGGGATGGTATTTTTGTCTTTTATGAATTCTGTACACGTACTAAGGATAATATCAAGATTTCGTCCTAATTGTCGCGTTGTCGGATGAGGATTATCACCAACAGCAAGAATAATATCGAATTGAGTATTTTCCTGTACTCCTGTGGGGCGACCTGTTCTTGGCAAATTTTTTACATGACCCGAGAACCCTAATTTTTGCTACAGTATTCCTGTGCATGTGGTGACCGGGATTATTAGCATTCAAAATATCACGAACCTCCATTTCAGTTCGTTTCCGATCGCCATACAATCCTTTGTTTCTCTGTTAATGACTTCTTCTTTAAAAAGACTGATTTTCTTATGGGGAATGGGAAGTAATAACCGAAGTTATTGTAATACTTCACTTTTGACTTGATATTAAAACAAAATTAAGTAGCGCCTCGTAGAAAAAAGATAAAAAAATTAAAAATTAGCGTTTTAAAGCTTAAGTGGAACAGATTAAGGGAAAAATAATCACATTTCACCAGCACCCCATTTACACCCTCAGGATTGAGTCCCAAAATTATAATTTTGAAAAAAAAATAAATTTTTTGCTCTCGTTTGAAAAAAATGTTTTTTCATATTATTTTCATTATTTTATAGTTTTTGAGATGAGGAATAAGAATACGACTTTCATTTAATTAATCGCGAATAACAGCTTTTTTTTCAATATTTCGCTTGTTTATCGAATATTATCGCTATGTAAGAAAACAAGGCCAATATTATACGTTGGTTATGATAGTACAGTAAAAGGTCTACCATTTGGCTTCTTAAAAAAGCTTCTAGCTGCTGCAGAAATGAAGTTATAGCGATTATAAGTAAAATGTCACAACTTACCTACGAATTTATAACTTCGGTTCTATAGCAGCTAGAAATATCTTTAAACAACCAAATTAAAGGTATTTTATTCTACTTTAATAATATTTTATCGGATATGATCTCAGTTCTGTTTATAATAATTTTTTTATGAAAAAATAAATTTTCATTTGGAAAATTGAGTTTTCAATCGCAAATAACTCAAAAAGTATTGGTTTATCAAAAAAATTGTATGGAACATTTTTTGCTTGAAATTAGTTGCTCTATTGATTCCCGGGATTATTTTGACAATACGTATTTTCAACCCCTTCAAAGGGGTAGAAACCACCCCCCAGGGTAAAAATATATATCAGCAAAAGTCCAAATGAATTATAGTGCGCCGCCTCTGGTTATATTTTTGAATATTGAATTTCACCGAAGTTCATGCCCAAAAAAAAGAAAATTGACCTATCCGAGCGATTTTTCCAAAAATTACCAGTTTCCTACATGCGCATGATTTTTGAGACACACTGTATAGAATGTCATTGTATGCCAACTGCTCATTTTTTCAGTGTAACGTGATTTATAACAATTTCGGCTTCATTTTTAATCTGTAACGAGTAAATCGGCAAATGAAATCGCCCTTCCTAATCGACTTGCCCCCCCTAGAACCAAACAAGGGCGAGATGGCCGCGAACGAGGCCCCACATCCGCGAATCCGGGGCGTGTAAACACCGCATTGTTTAAAATAAACATAAATCTCCCGGCCGGGAATTCGTTATGAGGGCAAATAAAAAAGCCGCACTTTATTTCGCCCCTGAGAGCCACAAAACAGCCCCCGTTGCCGAAACCTGTCCGGTGCCGAATTTTTACATCTATATTCAAGATGTTAGCCTGCAAATTGCCTCGTTATGGCGGGCGGGGGACGCGGCGGATGAAAAATTGCCCGCGGGCTTTTCCCCGGAAGAAAACCGGCTCGCGGATGTTGGATATGCGTCCGATATAAAACGTACATGTTGGTAGTGGAACCGTTACTTTGGGAATGTTTATATTCTGAAAGTTTTTCAATTAAATATCGTCTTCAATGATATCTAAAACATTGCGATGCTACGGCAGCGGTTTGGCGACACTCGCCGTATACTGAGAAAAATTTTAAACTTACGAAGAGTTGTAAAATGTAAATAAATTGAACATATACATGGTGTAACCTTGAATAGAGCCATATTAGACCAAGAAATAAAGGTGAAAAATCATCGAGAAATCATGAAAATTACTGGGCGTGATTTTATTGTTGGAAAGTCTTGGGAATGATAATACAAGAGGCGTCTCATCAAGTGGGTCATGAAAAAAGTATAGCGTTATTGTTTTTTACCAACAAATAAGTCAAAAATTCGTCATTTTTCGTTCTACGCGTTATTGTAAAAAAACTATTAATCTTGTAAAAAATGTTCAACAGACGATTTGATCCCATCTGTAAAATGAGATTTTATAAGTTAAAATTGCTTTATAAACAAAAAATTTATTGCAAAATTAAACGGAAAAAGTGTTTTTTCTTTAATTGTTGTTAATAACTTTTAAATAATTAATAAAATCTTACCAAACTTTCCCAAAATGTGAGTTTTTATGTCCTTAAGAGATGTGCAAAAGATGGTCTCGATCGGTCAAATAGTTTTTGCAAAATTCCATTTATTTATCCCATTTTTGCAAAAAGGCCAATTTTCAAATGACTATTCCGGGGACAGGGTTATTCTTTTTGGACTCATTTTCTTAGAAGGGACACCAAGTATCCTATAGTTAAAAAAAATTACTTTTTTTTTTTAAATTTAGTTGTATATAATTGTTACCAAATAAAAGGCAATTTTTTCCCTAATAAACATATAAAATAACTCCGCGGTTTTTAACTTTTGAAAGAAGTTATATTCATCATTCGAAAGATCGTAAAAAAACTACAAATTGAAAAAAAAACAAGTTTCTATGACTAATAGGTCCAGAGTTAGCAATTTTTTTTAAATCACAGAGCAATTTGTTATAAACATTAAGACCTGAAATTTTAACATTTTGTAAATGAAGGTTTAAACTTTATGCCCTGTTAATTTTAATTGAATTTGTCAAATTTGTAATATCTCAACTTCTATGTAACGTAGAACCTTTTTTTAATTTGCGGTAGCTCGTCGAAAAAATTACTTCTGGATTATTTCTATCCTTGTAAAACCACCCTCTACCCTCCTAAAAATGAATTTTTTGAAAAACATTTTTTTACATATTTTAACAATAGCTCTCAATAAAAAAAAAAGTTGTCAAAATTATTTTAACCCTTCAAAATTAATTTAACCCCCTCAACCCCCAAATTGAAGTTGAAATTTATAATGAATTGTAAAAAAAAAATTCTACTGTCAGTATCAATGGAAATATACAAAATCCATAATTATGTAGTATACCTATAAAAAGTATGAAAAAATAAAAAAAATAAAAATATAGATTTGTTTGCAAAAACCGTTTGACCGATCGAGCCCATCTTTTGCACATCTCTTAAGGATATAAAAACTCACATTTTGGGAAAGTTTGGTAAGATTTTATTAATTATTTAAAAAGTTATTAACATTTAAAGAAAAAACACTTTTTCCGTTTAATTTTGCAATAAATTTTTTGATTATAAAGCAACTTTGTCTTATAACTCTCATTTTAAATATGAGTTTTTCTAGATAAATTGTCTGTTGAACATTTTTTGCTAAGATTAATAGTTTTTTTACAATAGCGCGTAGAACGAAAAATGACGAACTTTTGACCTATTTGTTGATAAAAAACAATGACACTATAATTTTTTTCATGACCCATTTGATGAGACGCCTCTTGTATTATCATTCCCAAGACTTTCCAACAATAAAATCACGCCCAGTAATTAATGAATTTCAAAATGTTTCCTTTCCTGGTTTATATTTATGCGGAGACTACATTTGATCTCTAGACACTTATCATAGTTTGTTTTCTCAAATTCCGTCGTTGAAAACGGTTTTTTAACCTTTTTGTTGTAATTTTCATACCCCGCTGCTGGACAAATAAAAAATGATAATTGAAACAGAAATAAGTAAATAATCTGCTTATTGGACTGATTTTTACAGCATTTGACATACTTGAAATCTTGTGACTAATCTTCGTGTGCTGCTATTAGGATTCTCTTACAAGGCGTTTAAAATTTCTGGTTTAAGTTTCTCACTCTCTGCATATCTTCCTATCGAACAGGAGCGTATTGCCGGTCAATGTTGAACCAATCTTATAATAATTTCTTTATTCGGTACGTGTCGGTCGGGCTAATGCATCCGACATTGTCCTCTTGGAGCAGCATCATTTTCTCCTGACAAAAAGTGGACTCTAACCATGTCAACTCTTTCTCGATTATTGCAGAGTTACAGAAAAAGTGTAAAATTATATGTTTAATATAACTTTATTTCAATAATGTTGACTTCTGTATTGAGTTAATAAGAAACACCAATTTAAAAAACACCCTGTATATTCTAGAAAAATAAACCAAATCGCAAATAGATCAATCGCATATAAAATGCATGTTATACGACTCACAACAGAATCTTAAATTTTTGGGTCTGTCACTAGTAAACGCTAATATTTTGATTTTTATTTAGCGGCCGACAATTTTTTTAGACGCTTCCTTTCCTAGTAGGTGCGTCGTCGGCTTGAATGATCCGAAAATAGCTACGGCGTGAAACATGTGATCTAAAATTAAAGAGAGGAACGTTAGCGGGCAAGCTACGGGAGATTCGTTCTGTCCCACGAGGATTCCGAATACATTTCTCAACCCCCGCGTTGCAGGTACAGAGTCTGGAAGCTATTAACTGAGGGGGTTAACAAAAATACGTGTATGTTTTTTTAACAAAATAAACGAACAAGTTTTCATATGATCTCATCAAATAAAATTACATATACAGGGCCGGAAAGTCCCCATGGTTCATCGGCAGTTACGCGAGAGCGATAAAGTAAGTCATAGAAATCCGTGCGATAGAGAAGGATGGCTATAATGAAGGCGTCTCATAGTCACCGCCCGTTTCGCCATTCCACAAATAAGATCCACTTCCACTTATAATTCAGAGACCGGTGGTCATCTTTGTTTTCGTCGTTTGCCTTTTCTTTAATAGATGTCATTACTTATATAATTTCGACTTCGGTATTCCGATATGTTATTACCACCATCCGTTAACAGAGGGCAGCACAACGCGTAACAAAGAAAACTTTTTACAGTAGCTAGTAGATACCTCTGTTTGTAAATCTAGTGACCTTGTTTCCCCTACTGAGAAACTATTTTAATGGAGTATAGTGCTCAGCTGCATTTAAAGTTCATTTAGTTGTTATTTAAGTATACTGTTTAACATGACTTAAAAATCCCAAGAGATAAAGCAAAATTCCCTATTTCCCCAATTCCAAAAAAATCTGTAGATCTTTCTAGGGCTGCACTCTGTTAAGGGATTGCATATCGGAATACGAAGTAGGAATTGTATAATTAGTGACATCTATTACAGAAAAGGCAAACGACGAAAACAAAGATGACCACCGGTCGCTGAATTATAAGTGGAAGTGGATCTTATTTGTGGAAGGGCGAAACGGGCGGTGACTATGAGACGCCTTCATTGTAGCCATCCTTCTCTATCGCATGGATTTCTATGAGTTACTTTATCGCTCTCACGTAACGGCCGATGAACCATGAGGACTTTCCGACCCTGTATATCGCGTTTGTTCAAAAATAGTAATACTGTGTGAAACTTCACTTCGTCAAATGGTATGTTCAATTTTTGAAAAAAATAATTGCCATTCTTCTTCTACTTTGAAGAAAGTCAAATTCAGCTGCGATAAATTAACATGCATTTTATGGATTTCTTTGTTTTATTCTTCGATTACATTAATAAATAAATGAATAATTGAATTTCAACAGCATCTACCATTAATTTAACAACAACACTAGTTTTATATGATAAAAATGCAGTAATTGCTCCCGTGAGACAGGCCACGTAATAGTATTTCAAACACGTGCTATATCGCGGGTACTGAGGCTCAGGTTTTCCTCTACAAGGTGTCTATTTTTCCATTTAAGACACGTTACGGCTTTTTTGTCCACGACCTTAATACGTTGGGTTGAAATTTAGTGTTGGCAACTGAAATCGGTTTTTTGGATAGTCGGTTAACCGGTTTCGGATAATTCGGATTTTTATGAAATTCGAAAACCGGTTATTCGGTTATTCGATTCTTCAAATATCCGAAAACCGGTTATTCGGTTATTCGATTCTTCAAATATCCGAAAACCGGTTATTCGAATCTTCAAATATCCGATTATTCGATGATCTACTTCCTTTTTTTTTAGACATCGATTTGTCCGATTGCAATTGACCTTTTTTTTTGGAGATCGATTTCTTCGTAAACAAATTTGACTTCCAGATTTTTTGTAGACCTTTCTTTTTAGACAATTTCTCCGGGTCTTTCTTTGTAAAGCACCGATTTTCAGATATCCGGATTTAGCGATTCAAGTAACGGGTTATTCAAATAACCGGTTTTAGCAACTATTCGAAACCGGTTTTATCTGAAATCGGTTTTTACGGAACCCGGTTAACCGGTTTCACTTTTTTCCGGTTTTTGCCAGCACTAGGTTGAATAGTGCCCTACAGCCTTTAAACAGCGTTTTGCATTGTCCTGGGATTCGATTATTGTCTTTGGGGACAACGATTCGCATACAGTCATATTCGCACTTCCCGTAACATATCCTCTAATTCTTGATTTGAGTAAGGCATTTTGAAATAAAACAAGGTAATTCAATGTACAGTCGACAAGAGCCAGCGAGACAGATCCGAACTTGATCTAATTCCTTCATGGTAAACAGTTCATCAGTTGATTAAGTTGGGTAATGCAAGGTCGACCGAAGTTTCGCGTAATAGTAAGTGATAATTTTCGAAGACACATGATACTTTAAACTTTAAACTATATATTGCTTATACTATAATATAATGAACAGCCTTTATGGTATAAAACACATCATTATAATGTATCTATTATGATATCCCAGCAGATAGAGATATTTCTGTGGAGTTGAAATATTGCTGTGCAAAAAGTAAAGTTCCATTTAATACATTCTCGGTTTACTGTTTCTGTTTGTCTGCTTTATACAAACAATGTGAGTCAACTACCATCACTAAAAAATTCTTATAGGAGAAAAAACCCCATCCTCGCTCTTGATGTTCTCCGCAAAAAATCCAGTCTTACACGCGTCCGTGTACAAATAGTTCGGCTTTTTTCCGTTTAAAATGGCATTGTTAAATCTCTGTCATCTGTGCCTACTAGAAATATTTGTCTCGAGCTAGCTGCTTCCTTCCTTTTCTTGTGTAATGTTAGGATGTAACAAGAAAATTGTGGGGTGGTAGCTGAAAGGACGGAGAATTGTGGGTTAAAGACAGAGACGGACTGGATGCATGGTGTCTGAATTTTTTATTATAAATTGGAGAGTATTGCTTTTGCATTCAAAAATGGACTTGTGTAAGTTTTCGAAAAAAAAACATCTAAATTTAGCGTCAAATGTTGTAGTTTTGATAAATGAAATAATATTGATTTTCTTAATAATGAGGTTTTACAGTGTTTTATTTGAGAGCAATGTAATCTTGAATAAACTACATACAGTTAGTTTTTACTATGAATTTTTAGTAAATTTGACTATAACATTTTCCGTATATTTATAAAGGGTTAAATCTATTTTTAAGACTATTTTCATCTTTTCAATCTAATTCACTTCATTAATATGTTTGTGTTTTGTTTTAAATCGATTAGAGAAACAAGGAATACTCGATTTTTAAAATATCCCAGTTCTCTCTCCGTTTTTTAGGTCCGTTTTTTGAGACCACTCCGTCTCTGGGACCCGAAGACCACGCCAAAGCATCCGGGATTTCATTTCTCATTCTGCCTCGCTTAATATTCTCTGTAATTTGGCCGGGCCATAGATCACATCTTTAAACTTTTGTTTACAATACGCCTTTGTCCAGATTGTTCCGTTTGGGCCGACGCTGCCACTGTTTATTAAATCGCCCTTTGTCTTGATTAGACGGATAAAATATAAACAAACGATTGCCGTTTGGGCGGCGAGAAGCCACGTTTGGTTGATCAAGAACATTCAACAAGCCGTCAGTAGAACAGCTCGTCTTTTTTTTCACCTCAGTTCTGAATCTAAAAGATTCCACCTTGTTTTAACTAACTACTTTAGAATTTGTAGTCAGTAAGAAACATGTTTTATTTACATTAAAACAAACAGATGTGCAACCAAAATTTATAGAACGTGCAAGTTTTTGATTGACAACACGCTAAAGGGCTGATGCACGCAATGAGCTTATCTCCTGGTTAATAAACTGCAAACCATTTGGTTGATAGAGCCCAAACATTCGAAAGTATAGTGAAATCCCAATCGGCGATAGAGCGGAAGTCCTACTTACTGGATCTCTTGTTAGGAAACATTCAAAAGATGGGTGATTTTTTGAGAAGTATCGACCTTCCTCGTTACATATGGAACTATTTGGCTTCACTGACGTTGATTGAGTGTAGGGGTCAAATAAATTTAAAGGTGAAATTATGTTATGATGTTTCAGCGTGTAATATCAAATCAAAACCCTAGTAGCACTGCAACAAAATTTTGGAAAGGTTTGCATGTTTCTTTTTCTACATAAATTTTGTGTGATACACTTTCCGATATATCTAATAATATAGGCACTTCAGGCGAATGTTACACTGTTGAGATGAATAAAAATAGAACGGAATTTAAATTTGTTTTTCGTTTCATTTCAGTAAATAAACGATCTTTTCGTGTACATGAATGTATGTTAAAATACATCAGTTGTGCAAGTCACTGCAATATAGATTGAAATTGAAGAAAACAGTGAATTTTACTTATATTAGTTCTCATCGCAATTGATTCTAGGACATCGTGAAAGCTATTAGACAAATTGTTTTTTTTTTTCGTTTTTCAACTTAAGAAAAGCAGTAAACATAAAAGTTCCTTAGAACAACAAGTAATACTGAATTTAACTCTAAATTAGTTCTAACTTACGACAAATGCGCAAAATGCTACAAAAAACGAGCATAAAAGTATTATTGCTCAAAAGAGACATTGCGAGAAGGGCCATCTAGATAAGTTTCCTTAAAAAGCGACAAGTGCCCCTTCGGCCGTTAAAAAGTGGGGCTACGCGTCGCGACGTCTTTATTTTTCTCCATAACGACGCTGAAGTTACTCTGACTGTTTAAAAATGACGAATAAACTGATTGTTTTCCTTTTCCACTGCTGTGGATTATAAGAAGTTATTGAATTGTTATTGTTCATTATTCAACAATGAGATTGAATTTCAAATTAATGTTGGTAGACAGTGACGTTTCAAATATTTTTTTAAAGTACACTGCCTATAAAATTGAATCAAATCAATTAAATATCTCAGAAGAAAAAGTGAGAAATATTTTTTGAATCTACTCGTAGCAATCGCCAAGTCCATTAAAAAAACAGGTTTCGCTTCCCTTCAAAGTAATGTGGAACTTTTTCAATATTTGCAATACAAGTTTGTATATATTTTACTTACAGTAAGAGATAATAATATATTTGGTCAAAAATGAATATTTTTAGCTATAAAGAACTATGACATTTATCAGTTTTCAACTTATGAGTAACATAAATATTTGTTCTATCTATTTCTATCTCGTTTATATGAATATATGATGCATTGCTGCCAAAGCTACTACATACTCTAAACTCAAGAATATCATAGATATATTTTTGGATATCTCTTTTACCTGCTACATTTTATTATTGTGTAAATAAATCAATCATATTTACAAACGTCAATCATTTTTAAATTAAAATGGGCATTATTAAAAATATTGTATTTTCATATTGAGAAAATGATATTTCCGTATCCATGGATCTAGTGGTCGATTTACTTAACCGTGAAATTGGAATCATATTGTATCACCCTTGCTCTGTTATCTTTGTTTAAGTTTGATTTCAGTAACAGATACCAGTTTGTACATTATCGGGGCTTTCAATCGGATGCATTTCTTTAATCTTCAGGAGTACCACAAGGGCCAGTTCTGGATCCACTTTTGTTTGTTATTTTTATTAATGATCTAACTGAATGCATCGACGTCAATTACTTATTCTTTGCGGACGACCTTAAACTGCTTTAGGAAGTTCAATCTCCTACTGAATTAGATTGCGTTTTGACAGATTAAATAGTTGGTGTTCGAATAATAATCTGTCTATGATTATAAAATTAGAAAACCTTTTATAGAGTTTGGTTATTAGCCCAGTTACTGTAGCTGAAGATATTTCCGAATTTTTTATAACTGCATCGATTTTTCTCAAAATTTAGAATTAGGCTCATCTTACCCCCTACTTCAAAACTTATATATGCGCAAGGTGTGCTTTTTGTTCTTATGGGGTGAAAACCACCTCTTAATGGAAAAAAAAAGAAAAAATACAAATTTAAGCATTTTATGTAATCAAATCTTTTTTATTTATGCAGTATGAGTAATTTCATGTGCCATCTAACATGAAACTTAATGCATCCCAAATTTTCAACCCAGAAAAACCTTTAAAAACCACCCCTTTGGATGAAAATAATATAATTTTTTTTTTCAACTTGAAACGTTTTAATCATGCATTTTTATCAAATTAAAATTGATTCTTAACTAAAAAATTTTTTTATCGATTGCAACTTTTCAACCCTTGAAAAATACCCCTTCTTTCGAAAATAAAATGAAAAAATATTACTGAAAGAGTAGAAACGTTTAAAATGTGCATTCGTATTAAATAAACATTTATTCCCTTATTATAATATAGTATAGTACTGGTTTATTCGAATATACACATACTAAATACGTATACATACAAAAAAGATCTAAATGTTCAAAATTCTTGTTTGACCTAAATTTTCCTAAAATTATCACCTATACACGTGTTTATTTTTTTGACGATAACTTACGACGATTGCTTTTTCAGGTTTTTAATCGCACAAAGGCTCATTTTGCAGGGAATTGTAAGGGCTACGTGAACTGTTGAGTTGATCTTTTTTAAGCCCTTCATTTTTAAGTTTGAAGGGTTTAAAGGGCTCGAAAAGGGCGGTTCTCTCATTCATATGATAACTTAAAATGGCGATATCTCGATTAATATTAATTTGAGAGGAATAAAAAAAATTAAGCAAAATCTTCACCAAAAATAAAGCAAATTTTTTTACTCTTGTATTTTTTTTCGTACACCCTCTAATTTTTAAGTTAAAGGGTAAAAATCGATTTTTTTTCAAAAATTTGAAAAATTAACATTTTCAAAAATTATGTTGTTTTTCGAAATCATGCTTTGTAAGTGAGCCACAGACCCAGAACATATTCTTAGAACATAAATGAAGAAATCTGTAAATGGATTGCATTTAATTTTAATTCTTTCGCCAAAGACACTGATTTGTTTATTAATTTTTTCTTAAAAAAATGAGTCTATCATGTTATTTCGATCATATTTCCGTTAATTTTGATTCTAAAGACTTTTAAAACAGCTCATTTTAAAGGTTTTTCAAAGTACTTTAAAAAAGGTTCAAATAGTTCTTTTCCTAATATTTATGGTTTTGGCGTTATTTAACGTTAACTGGTTCCAATTTAGTTTTTAGCCGACATAAAATAATGTCTAAAAATCCATAACTCGGTTTATATTGCAATTAGAGAAAACCAAATAATGCCATTAGATTAGTTTTTTATTACCTTTCGTTTTGTTCATTACTTTTTCGTTAAATCCAATGGTTTCAGAGTTATTTGCAAAAAACTGTCCGAAAACAAGCATCTTTTCAGTAAAAAATCTACATTTTTAATGACGAATTACTGGGAAAGTATTGGATTATCCGAAGAACTTTATATAACATTTGTTACTTAAAATTGACTCCTCTATCGATTCCTGTGGTTAGTTTGGGCGTAAAAATTTCCACCCCCAGGGCAAAAGCACACTTCGGCACTATATAAGTTTTGTTTCTAGAGGCATTCCCCATATTCAGTCAAAATTTCACGTCAATCGGTTCAGTTATAAAAAATTCGGAGGTAAAAACCCTGAGTAACTGGACTATATATGGAAAAGCAAGAAAGGTTATGTGAATATCGCCATCCTTTAAGTTTTTCACTGTATAAAATTTTTTTTTTTGATATCAATTATTATTAATTTGATTATTATTATTATTAATATAACGGACTACTTCCTAAAGTTCCAAACTGACAACGCCATCTATGTTTATGAAAATAAATGACATTTGCATTCATAATTAGAGATGTCTAGGCACTATTTTTATAGAAATTGGATATCTTTTTTGGTTTTCGAGATAACCAGTTGAGAAATTAACATCACCAATCGCATACCAGGTGTATACGGTTCGAGATAAGCCTTACGCAACACTTTCTTCATAAACCTTGCACGTATTTTTCGCTTTTCCAGATAACCGGTTATGATTAAGGACTTTCCAGCAGATAGCGGATCGAACAATATATCCAAGTGCAAGTGCGAACCTCCGACGTGGAAAAAAAACGGCTAGGCCCCCCACCCGGCCTCCCCAGGTATATATTTTGCGAAACCGGCTCGCGTCGGCCCAACGTTGAGAAGCGCTGGGCCGCCTCGTAAGCCTAGGAGGCCGTCGCACATGTGCCGGCACATGGTGGCCATGCTATAATTATCGGCCAGGCCGGGGGAACTTCTCAGCTCGAACCCAGATGTATTTTAGGAAAAGACAAATTTGGAAGAGGGGTTGGTGAGCCGCCGGTGGACCAATGGAGCGAGCGGGGCCATTTTTAGACTTGAGCTACCCGAGAGGCGCGCCAACTCCAAGCCCAGGACGCAGGGTGTGCTCAGTCGAAGACGAAGTGCCAGCCGCGCCAAGCCTCCAGGACCAAGGACCGCTCCGACGGCGCCCTACGCAGGTTCCGTACTTCCTTACTATCCCATAGTGCTTATAGTCGTATGGAATGTAAAGAAGTATGGAGCACTCGCGGGCCCGACCTTCACCAGTGCCCCTGTGACTGTGCCTTGCGTGATAACAGTGCGACGGTGTGTTCGAGTGGTTTCATTACTTTGTATGTAAGACGGGCCTTTTCTTGTCCGCTGTACGTACAGTGAACAGTGAGATCTCGTACATCTGTTTCTGATCCTTGTGAGTTTGGAGACGACGCGACTATTGACTGTGCCAGGGGTTCTCAAACTGTGCGGTGCTATCTGATTCTTAACTCCAGTCATTCCAGTCGCTTAAACCGGTTCATCGTGTCGTTAAGGCATGGAAATGCTTAAGTAGCAAGGCAATTTTATAATTGCCCATATATAACAGAGTATAAGTGCTGTAATATAATTAAATATGTCATAAAAATACAAAAAAGTACAAAAAGTCTAAAACATAACTGAATTAAAAGTTGCTGCAAGAGATCCATTAAGTATGTCATAAGAACCACTAAGTTTATCAAAATTGTTCCAGAAATAACATTTCAATCATTTAGAGCTAATTTTTTGAGTATAGGCTAAGACCTGATTAACAAATCAGATGGATACGCTGTGAATGATTTCATACATCAGTCTGATCATCTGATTAGTCTTAATCTGCACTCAAAGTACTGACATTTAAAGTGACACTTTTGCCTCAAAATTTTTTTAAAAAATCCACTCTTTTTTCCCGTGTTTTATAGTTAATAAGTTAAGGGTAACGAGTTACCTAGGAATTAAAGAACTACAACAGTATTTTATATTGTTTATTGATTCACAATTAATTTTTTTTCTAGCACAAGTATCTACTAGCTCCAACTCCCATTTTTTGTGCTTCTTTATGATTATTATTAACTCAACTAAGTGTTTCAATCATGCTCCAGTGGCGTGTAATAAAAATATGAAATTTAAAAAGAATTAAAAATCTTAAAAGCTGAGAAAAAATGCGTGGCTAAATTTTGTCACTTATTTCTGGGACACTATGTATATGACAAGGAAGTATTATGTTGGTATTGATACCATGATTATAAAATACAACAGATAGATTCTGTATGTGGGACTGATCAGTTAATATTTTGAAGCAAAAACGAACAATGTACCTATATAAATTTTGAAATATTGTCGCTCCTACAAAATTGGCACCTGTGTCATAAACAAACATAACTATAATTATAACGTCCATATGATACTCTGTATTAATAGAATTGCTGCCAAGAAACACCCAAAAGTTTAATATTCCCAAAAAAATTAATGTGTACTACTTCTACCATAGATTTTTAATGGCATTGAATCTCTTTCATCTATTGAGAGTATACTTTTTTAATACTCTTCTAATTATTATATATGTTTCTCTTTAATTTGAACTGTATGTTATCTACAGTCATCGTCAGCAAGGAAAAATATGGAAAACAGGCAAATCTACGTAATATTTTCTCGAATAAAAAGTGTTCGTTAATTCTACAGTCATCGTCAGCAAGGAAAAATATGGAAAATAAGCAACTCTTCGTAATATTCTCTCGAATAAAAAGTGTTCGTTAATTAAGACTGCTGATATTTCCAAGAAATATTCGACTAAAACAGTTTGCTTCGGAATAAAATCAGTATGAATCAGTATCCGTTTACGTATGAATTTGGTGAAGAGTACGGCTATTTATGGACCATCTAAAATTAACCTGAACATCAGGATATTTCTAAACGTTTGCGTAAAGATGGGTTTGCGCACGCGCTCGGTTACGTATCCGATTTTCATGACTATTTAAAACGCGAAGAAAACAAATTATGAAATCATTAAACGGGTCGAACAAATATACAAATCCCGGTTGTTTTTCTATGGGAAATAAATGTACATATGGAGTATCTTTTATTGGTTTAATCTGGTTTAATACAACGTTTGTTTCAATAGGGTCGTTTCACATATATATATTTTTAATTGTTTGTTCTAAAAGCTTCGACGAGATGGTAATTTTTTAGTTTTTTTATGCAAAAAAGGGGTACACACATTACTTGTATATTTCTATATATTAGCAGTATGTGTAAAGGAAAATCTATAATTGATTGTATGATTTTGATAGACATACAATTTTAGCTTAGGAGTCGTCAATAGTCAGCAGTTGCGTTGGAGTTACGTTATAATTAAATCAAGTGTATTACAGCTTTATATTTAAAGTACTTTTGACTGTTTTCGCTGGTGCCATCTATATTACAGGTTAAGACAATTACAAAATTGTATTTAATGAAAATTGGTACTTTATCTAGGATTTTACCTCTATCACAGATACGTTATCCTCTCTTTGTCTTTGTCGAATCAGTACGTCATCACGTAGAATTTTAATGAAACATGAAAAACAAAAGAAGTACCTATTCTTGCTACTTATTGACTTTGTTTTCAGATATCTTATAATCTACATCAAATTTCACCAAAGGAAACGACACTTGACCAAACTGGTTTTCCCAGTCGTGAAATTATTTAGAAAAATGTTAGTCGCTAATATTTTAGCAAGGAATGACACCCAAATGCAGTTTTCTGAACATCTCTAACCAGAATGATCGTTTAACTTTCTTTTCTCTGGACTTTCTTATTAAATAAATCATGTTTTATAAAAATTTTTTCTAGAGAGGATATGATGTGCAAAAATTTTACATTTAGCAATACACTGTTTAATAATATTTTTACTTGGAAAATATAGTTTCCTTAAATTGAAGGAGTAATTTTAGAAGTCCTATAAATATAAACTAAAACTGCTATCTCTACTAATGTTACGTAATACAAACAAATAGTTGAATTTTCTATTAAATAAAAAAAACTTTGCTATGTCTTTATACATGTAATTTAAGTTTGTTCCTAAACATAAAGAATATATTGGTACTAAAAATAAATAAATTGACTGATAATAAATTATAAGTAATCTTTAAGTATTGGTAAAGGTAATTTGTTACCAGATACCAGCTACAGCTTATATTTTTTCCTTTTGTAATAGAATCTATTGATACGCACTATTTTAAATGTGAAAAGTTGTTCATTACCGCAAGTCGTATGGTTATATAAGAAATATTCCTTCACCCATGCAAACTCTTACATTTTGTTGTGTTAAACCATAGCAAATAATAGAACCAATCCTAATTTCATCAACAAAAAATCGTCGTCCGATACTTAAAGAGTCCTCTACTAAATACGCTGGATTTCCAATTGATTTCTTCTTAATAAATGCTATTAATCTAGGATATTTTTAAATACATACGTTCTTTTTCACAGCCAAAGTGGTTTTAAGCAAGGAATAGAAGCATAGCACCAAAGTGAAGATGTTCCAGTTCCAAAAGTCCAGTCTTTTTTTTGGGTGTTGTGTTCCTGTTCATAACTTCCCGTGGACTTTTCTGAATGTAAATCCTCTCTTGTTTCTTTCACTATTTC
Source organism: Anoplophora glabripennis (assembly GCF_000390285.2). Classification (NCBI taxonomy): domain Eukaryota; kingdom Metazoa; phylum Arthropoda; class Insecta; order Coleoptera; family Cerambycidae; genus Anoplophora; species Anoplophora glabripennis. The sequence goes on from NW_019416443.1 coordinate 474,490, forward strand.
TGATATTTCCGCTCCAGAATCGCTCGAATCCAATTTTTTTTTTTAAATTAAGCACAATAGACAATAGACAGTAATCAATAAACAAACACCGAAACAACGAAAAAATGTAACAATTAGTAAAAGTTTTACAAGGTAAGATGATTTTTTTATTGTTAATCACAGAGTGATAGTCGTCATCCAATAAAAAAAACAGGCTATATCAAGTACAAAATTTTTCTGTATTTTGGCGCTATAAGGCTGTTCATAATATTACTAGTACTAGTGGTCGTTCATCATATCGTTTAATACTTATTTTAGTTTAATATTTCCGACATATTTTTGTCATATGATGAAAGCATTTGTTTATTTTTTGTTGGTAACGAAAATATATGCATATTACGCGACATTTGTGGAATATGTTGTATTTTATATCATCCAGGAGGAAACTTGCCAGGAAAATTTCGTTACAAGAGCTCCAGGTGTCCCGGCTACCGAATTGCACCCCGTAATCGAATAACGACCCGCCAGGATTTTGATAAAAATTTAATGCAATTAGGAGGAAAAGGTGTTTCATAATTTTAAACAATAGGAGAGTAAACATGCCGTCCTTATCTCGACCCTCGTTATTCATAATTTAATTATACTTCTTCTGGGAATTAATACAACAATAGCGTTCTTGAGTGTACATCTGCAATTTTCCTGCTGAGAGGAAAGGACTAAATGGAACGAGGTAATGAGTTGGTGGTTTTGTTCTTCTACGTTGGAGTAGACGTAAAATAGTAAAAGAATGTATTTCAAAGTAAATAATAATTGTGTTGGTTATTATTCGAGGTGAAATTGCTGCATTAAAATGGGGATACTTTTATGATTATTTACGTTTCACTAATTATAAGATACATTACCACGAACTGTTGTAGAAGAATTTATAAACAGAACATCTATTGACGTGTTTGGTAATCCATTAATAAAGTTTACCAGATCCACCAGAAAGACATACTTTTCTTGATATCAATACATTTGTTGGTCTTGGTTCTTAGAAAGTTAATTATACTTAACAATAATTGTACTATTTACCCAACTACATGCCACACACCATTTTTTTTTCTAAGTAATTATGTCTTTATTGTTATTTATGATAAAAATTATACATATTCCTTTTTTTAGGCAAACATATGTAATTAGGTTTCTTGTAACATGTTTGTCTCTAATACAAAATATAAAAATTAGTGAATATTATTCAGTAACAATCTAAAACTTTTAGAAGAAAAGCTTGAGCCATCCAAATTTGTTTAACCTAACGCTACACAGCTGCTGTATACCACGTGTGCACGCGGCAGACTTGTCCTACGGAAAAAATGTAAACAACTATTATTGTGAAACATTTAGTAAATTTCAAGACAATTGTTTTCCGGTTTTTAAATAAATAAAATAAAATCGTATCGATTTTGTAGTACGAAGATAGTATTGTGCTTAAATTTTAGCTCGAATTTTAGTAATTATGAATCTCTTAAAACAAAAACTTAACTTTTAATCAAATTATGATTTTGAAAATATGTAATTAAAGTACCCAAAGATTCACGTTGTCCAAAGAATCATACGTATTAAAAATAATTTAGGAACTTACCAAAAAGCAAAATTCAAATCATTTTTAAACGTACAAAACAAACTACAAGATATGCTCAAAATGTCCACCACCATTTTCTATGCACGTACGACACCTTCGAATCCAATATTCGCGCACTCGCTGGAAAAACACCTCAAGAAAAGGAAATAGTGGTACGCAAAAAACACTCAGACACGGTTCAATTCCAGATACCAACTGAATTGCGTATTGCTTTTGACAACTTAGTACCTCGTGTTATCTGCCGCGCCGTTGTCACATTGCTCGATATGAACTTTATCGAATTTTAAATTTATTGCAACGCTAATTATTTTTTAGAATTAAGCATAAAGAAGTTTAAAAAAGTGACAAACATTGTATTTTATGGTATTCTATGTACCCAGTTATGTCAGTATTCCTTAATTAATCGAACTTTTGTATATCGAGTTGGAAATTTTGATAATTTTTTTTTTCGGAGATGGTCGAGTTTAGGAGCCATGTCATATAAGGTTTTTTTGCTTATTTTAATGTATTCTATCGTCTGTTAAAATTAAGGCAGTCAAACTAACACCCTGTATTTGGAGGCGAGTGGTTCAGTTAAAGATGTTCATTTACCAAATAATAGTTACCTTGGGACACTTTGTTTTATTATAAAGTAACCCATTATTTCAATTTTGTATACATATACAGGGTGTCCATGATATGGCTGGCAATCTCTTGGATACGGATAGTACTTGCAAAAATAAAGTCACGAGTCTATTTTTACTCTATTCGGGCTCACCCTATAGAGTTGAAAGTTAAAAGTCTTTTTCTTTTTCACTAAATTTGAATAGTTTTTGGGTGAACGTTATGTTATTTGATGCTATTAGTACTAATTTATTCAATTTGCTGATGACTTATACTAAGTATAGGCTTACTTTTTGAATTTTTATCGTCGTTTTTAATATTCCCACACTTTTCAAGCGAAGAGATAATAAATACATGAAAACAATTGATTAGTTGTTGTTTATGTTGCTGCATACAAAACAAATTGTTAGTTCCAGGATTTTGTTACTATTAACCCTCAAAGGTCACACTAGTGCGAATTCGCACCACCGTTTTTTTATTAGTTGGCATTTCTCAGGTAGCAGTTGCCGAAGCTTCCCCCACCACGATAATTCCTTTTATAGCCCAAACAGTCGAGCCGTACCACAACTGGCCTCAATCTGTTATTGTCGGTCAAACTACAGAGTTTGGAAAGTCCAATCGGTGTGACTTTAGTGTGAGCAAAACTGTGGCTGAATTTATATCACATAATCTAGAAATAAAGTGAATTGAAATGCAAATTTCCGAATTTTTTCACCTCATTTGACGTATTGAATAGACTAGAACATTGTTTATTTAGTTACTGTTAATAATTTTTCAAACTTTTTTACCATTAATAGTTTAATTGTAATATTTATGGATAATATTGTGTAAATTAATATTTTCATACAAAAGAGTGCAAAATAAACACGAATTTACAGAAAATGAGCCAAAAATCACAATTCCTCTATATCCGAGGTACCGGGAAAAATCGATAACATCATTTTATGGAACACCCTGTACAAGTGATCCAAAATGTCATAAAAATTAAGACCTTCCTTTTAATAGTTGGATTTGTTTTGATAAACGAGCTTGTGAACGTGCTATCATTTTTATTTTCAATCTGTAGCAGTTTCTGAGGTACACCGACTTAAACCATTTACAATATGACTCACCCTGTACACAGAATGTTCAGGGCTTCCTGTACGGTCGGAACGAACAACTACAGCGGTAAAAAAACCCTCCAGTCGATTTCGAAATCATAAATTCGTATAAGGCGTAACATCTGGGAAGCATATTTGTCGCTTCTCCGTGTACCTCCTACAGTTCAACATCCAGCTTCCAAGCACCACATTCGGGGTATTTCACCATATTTGCCGGGCTGCCGACAAGGTCATACTGTTTTTATTGCTCCAATCAAGTACGCAGAGCGGATAGGAGTAGACGTTACGGCCTGTCTTGGCCGAAATGATAAAATAAACCGTTGGGCGAATGAAATATTATCTATAGAAACGTGTACTTTGTGAAATATCGATAAAAAAGTCTGAAATAATGAAAGAGACATCACTAACGTCTTCCTTACTCGATATTCATTCGTACAGGGTGGATCGAACAAACCTAATAATTAAGGAAACTGTTTTTTTTTTATTTATTCAACAAAATGTTTATAGAATGACATCTACCGGGCCCCATTAATTTTTGAGACCTGTATCAATTAATATATTTTCTATAGAGAAATATCTTAATATAATTATTATGTGAAGAAGGTTATAATAATACTGTGTTCAATTGAAGTGAAACAAACTGTATAGTTGTTACGATTTCAATTGGAACCGCATAAAAACATTTAACTCATAAATTCCACGGAATCCTTAGACGTCCAGAAAAATTTAACCCTGTCTCGTCTAGATATACTATATTCCGAGCTATACAGGGTGGTCCGAATTTTATGCAGGAAACTTCGAGGGTAGATAGATCTCTTTAAAATAATATGTGTTCGCCTTGTCACACCAGAAACGGGGCGTTGTTCGTGGGTTCAGTGAGGGGTGACAAGTTCGTTCATAAACAGACAAAAAAAAATAAATGCGTTATAAGTTTCACCAAATAAATTTATTATGGGTCCCCGACTAGCAGTGAATTCGAGGGGAGTGCGGAACACACCCTAGTGTGCGATTTTGTCGAATTCTATTACTAGATCAGATTAGATCACCCTACAGAGTTCTTCTCTGGTCTATGGTTCAATGCTAAGGTAGGTTAACTACACAACTATGTACAGGTTATGGTTACTATCTATGGTCAAGTTATGCAAGTAAATAGTAATACAAAAAAAATATATATATATGATGGTATACTGGTGGGTAGTCTGCACAAATAGAGATGACACCCGCGCCTTGAGGTACCTAGGTATACCTGGGTTTACAGGTATTTATTACAATATCAATTATGCAAAATGCAAAGCAGTTCAATTCATGCAAACTAATTCTACAGATGAAATACAAAATGCAGTAATATACCAGTATAATAAATGTACGTTACCCTACAGCAAAAGCGCAGATCGAGTGAATTTAGTAATACTTTCAGGTTACATAAAAGAAACAAAGAGTTAAAAGTATGTGGCAGTGCCCCTACAACTACGTTGCCTGGCAGTCAACTCGGACGAGTGACTGTACGAAATTCCTTCGATGCCTAGTCCCCAGTCCTGAGGTGGTACCAGGAAGCAGGGAATGTCTGGATGTTGTACTCCACCGTGTATACAAGGAAACGGAGAAGGTCCCTAACCATATGTGTATATGGGCTTTGGCTCGTACAAGGATGGTGCCAAGTACAGGTGTTATGTACTTCCCGAGGTTCTGTACGTTGTAGAGAAGTGCACAACGTAACAGTTTAGTAACGTGAAACTTTCTGACGTAAAAGTATTTGGCCTAAAAGGAGGAGGAACGGATAAGTTAACGTATAAGAGCGCAGCACTTGCAATCTTGCAGAAATAGTTTAGATTTAAAGTAAATGATGAGATGTATGTGATATTAGAGAAATTTGAGCTTACCAAGTGATGGTGTGTGGCCAACGAAGTGATCTTTCCGGGAGGAGGTTGACGATAACTATTGCACTAGCACTTTGCAGAATCCAGAAGCTACTGTATGCAATACTTAATTGACTTTATTACAAAAGTTATAGTGCAGAAATCGTGAGTGTAAATCAGCAAAATAGCTTTTAAACGGCTTCAAACTGCCAAATCAAAATGGTGCCTCTTCACACAGAATTACTACCCAAAAAACTCATAAATTCTTCAAAACCCGCGAATTTTTGGGCCAATGGAGGGGAGATGACTGTTTAGGGATTTTCTAAATCTAAATGGTTTTAAATTAGCTATCTCTCTCTGGTGTATATAAGGTTAGATAGGTATAACCACAGACAAAATATTTGGATAAAGATGACAGAAATAAATTGGGGTTATGTTTATACCTGGAAAATGTATCAACAAGAGAAGTTTGTTGTACCGATTATTAAATTGCAAGTGACTCATATGCTGTTACTCTTATACTGGGACATTCTAAGATGCACTCCATCTCTGCGGAGCTTAAACGGATAAGGTTATGGACGGACATTATGGACAATGTTCGGAGGCTACAAAGGTAAGTTTTTGGAAGGTTATTTAATACTTAATTAATATTAATATTGTTTGCAGGCTGGGGG